>NW_022630995.1:121695788-122150435 GCF_010015895.1 Lontra canadensis | reverse complement strand
TCTCGTCTGATTTGGCTAAAGCATATTTTCCTGGGGTTGTTGCCACGCTTTTACTATTTTACTTGTTCCTTCATATACTCTTATCTGGACAAAATGACAAGGCGGAAAAATTCACCACAAAAAAAAAGAACAAGAGGCAGTACCAAAGGCTAGGGACCTAATCAATACAGACATTGGTAATATGTCAGATCTAGAGTTCAGAATGACGATTCTCAAGGTTCTAGCCGGGCTCGAAAAAGGCACGGAAGATATTAGAAAAACCCTCTCGGGAGATATAAAAGCCCTTTCTAGAGAAATAAAAGAACTAAAATCTAATCAAGTTGAAATCAAAAAAGCTATTAATGAGGTGCAATCAAAAATGGAGGCTCTCACTACTAGGATAAATGAGGCAGAAGAAAGAATTAGCGATATAGAAGACCAAATGACAGAGAATAAAGAAGCTGAGCAAAAGAGGGACAAACAGCTACTGGACCACGAGGGCAGAATTCGAGAGATAAGTGACACCATAAGATGAAACAACATTAGAATAGTTGGCATTCCAGAAGAAGAAGAAAGAGAGAGGGTAGCAGAAGGTATATTGGAGAGAATTATTGGAGAGAATTTCCCCAATATGGCAAAGGGAACAAGCATCAAAATCCAGGAGGTTCAGAGAACCCCCCTCAAAATCAATAAGAATAGGTCCACACCCCATCACCTAATAGTCAAATTTACAAGTCTTAGTGACAAAGAGAAAATACTGAAAGCAGCCCGGGAAAAGAAGTCTGTAACATACAATGGTAAAAATATGAGATTGGCAGCAGACTTATCCACAGAGACCTGGCAGGCCAGAAAGAGCTGGCATGATATATTCAGAGTACTAAACGAGAAAAACTTGCAGCCAAGAATACTATATCCAGCTAGGCTATCATTGAAAATAGAAGGAGAGATTAAAAGCTTCCAGGACAAACAAAAACTGAAAGAATTTGCAAAAACCAAACCAGCTCTACAAGAAATATTGAAAGGGGTCCTCTAAGCAAAGAGAGAGCCTAAAAGTAGTAGATCAGAAAGGAACAGAAACAATATACAATAACAGTCACCGTACAGGCAATACAATGGCACTAAATTCATATCTCTCAATAGTTACCCTGAATGTTAATGGGCTAAATGCCCCAATCAAAAGACACAGGGTATCAGAATGGATAAAAAAACAAAACCCATCTATTGCCTACAAGAAACTCATTTTAAACCCGAAGACACCTTCAGATTTAAAGTGAGGGAGTGGAAAAGAATTTACCATGCTAATAGACAACAGAAGAAAGCAGGAGTGGCAATCCTTATATCAGATCAATTAGATTTTAAGTCAAAGATTATAATAAGAGATGAGGAAGGACACTACATCATACTCAAAGGATCTGTACAATAAGAAGATCTAACAATTGTAAATATCTATGCCCCTAACGTGGGAGCAGCCAACTATATAAACCAATTAATAACAAAATCAAAGAAACACATCGACAATCATACAATAATAGTAGGGGACTTTAACACTCCCCTCACTGAAATGGACAGATCATCCAAGCAAAAGATCAACAAGGAAATAAAGGCCTTAAATGACACACTGGACCAGATGGATATCACAGATATATTCAGAGCATTTCATCCCAAAGCAACAGAATACACATTCTTCTCTAGTGCCCATGGAACATTCTCCAGAATAGATCACATCCTCGGTCCTAAATCAGGTCTCAACCGGTATCAAAAGATTGGGATCATTCCCTGCATATTTTCAGACCACAATGCTCTGAAGCTAGAACTCAATCACAAGAGGACATTTGGAAAGAATCCAAATACATGGAGACTAAACAGCACCCTTCTAACGAATGAATGGGTCAACCAGGAAATTAAAGAAGAATTGAAAAAATTCATGGAAACAAATGATAATGAAAACACAACGGTTCAAAATCTGTGGGACACAGCAAAGGCAGTCCTGAGAGGAAAATATATAGCGGTACAAGCCTTTCTCAAGAAACAAGAAAGGTCTCAGGTACACAACCTAACCGTACACCTAAAGGAGCTGGAGAAAGAACAAGAAAGAAACCCTAAACCCAGCAGGAGAAGAGAAATCATAAAGATCAGAGCAGAAATCAATGAAATAGAAACCAAAAAAACAATAGAAGAAATCAACAAAACTAGGAGGTGGTTCTTTGAAAGAATTAATAAGATTGATAAACCCCTGGCCAGACTTATCAAAAAGAAAAGAGAAAGGACCCAAATAAATAAAATCATGAATGAAAGAGGAGAGATCACAACTAACACCAAAGAAATACAGACAATTATAAGAACATATTATGAGCAACTCTATGCCAACAAATTTGACAATCTGGAAGAAATGGATGCATTCCTAGAGACATATAAACTACCACAACTGAACCAGGAAGAAATAGAAAGCCTGAACAGACCCATAACCAGTAAGGAGATTGAAACAGTCATCAAAAATCTCCAAACAAACAAAAGCCCAGGGCCAGACGGCTTCCCGGGGGAATTCTACCAAACATTTAAGGAAGAACTAATTCCTATTCTCCTGAAACTGTTCCAAAAAATAGAAATGGAAGGAAAACTTCCAAACTCATTTTATGAGGCCAGCATCACCTTGATCCCAAAACTAGACAAGGATCCCATCAAAAAAGAGAACTACAGACCAATATCCTTGATGAACACAGATGCAAAAATTCTCACCAAAATACTAGCCAATAGGATTCAACAGTACATTAAAAGGATTATTCACCACGACCAAGTGGGATTTATTCCAGGGCTGCAAGGTTGGTTCAACATCCGCAAATCAATGTGATACAACACATTAATAAAAGAAAGAACAAGAACCATATGATACTCTCCATAGATGCTGAAAAAACATTTGACAAAGTACAGCATCCCTTCCTGATCAAAACTCTTCAAAGTGTAGGGATAGAGGGCACATACCTCAATATTATCAAAGCCATCTATGAAAAACCCATCGCAAATATCATTCTCAATGGAGAAAAACTGAAAGCATTTCTGCTAAGGTCAGGAACACGGCAGGGATGTCCGTTATCACCACTGCTATTCAACATAGTACTAGAAGTCCTAGCCTCAGCAATCAGACAACAAAAGGAAATTAAAGGCATCCAAATCGGCGAAGAAGTCAAACTATCACTCTTCGCAGATGATATGATACTATATGTGGAAAACCCAAAAGACTCCACTCCAAAACTGCTAGAACTGGTACAGGAATTCAGTAAAGTGTCAGGATATAAAATCAATGCACAGAAATCAGTTGCATTTCTCTACACCAACAACAAGACAGAAGAAAGAGAAATTAAGGAGTCAATCCCATTGCACCCAAAACTATAAGAGACCTAGGAATAAACCTAACCAAAGAGACTAAGAATCTATACACAGAAAACTATAAAGTACTCATGAAAGAAATTGAGGAAGACACAAAGAAATGTAAAAATGTTCCATGCTCCTGGATTGGAAGAATAAATATTGTGAAAATGTCTATGCTACCTAAAGCAATCTACACATTTAATGCAATTCCTATCAAAGTACCATCCATTTTTTTCAAAGAAATGGAACAAATAATGCTAAAATTTATATGGAACCAGAAAAGACCACAAATAGCCAAAGGAATATTGAAAAAGAAAGCCAAAGTCGGTGGCATCACAATCCTGGACTTCAAGCTCTACTACAAAGCTGTCATCATCAAGACAGCATGGTACTGGCCCAAAAACAGACACATAGATCAATGGAACAGAATAGAGAGCCCAGAAATAGACCCTCAACTCTATGGTCAACTAATCTTTGACAAAGCAGGAAAGAATGTCCAATGGAAAAAAGACAGCCTCTTCAATAAATGGTGTTGGGAAAATTGGACAGCCACATGCAGAAAAATGAAATTGGATCATTTCCTTACACCACACAGGAAAATAGACTCAAAATGGATGAAGGACCTCAATGTGAGAAAGGAATCCATCAAAATCCTTGAGGAGAACACAGGCAGCAACCTCTTTGACCTCAGCTGCAGCAATATCTTCCTAGGAACATCGCCAAAGGCAAGGGAAGCAAGGGCAAAAATGAACTATTGGGATTTTATCAAGATCAAAAGCTTTTGCACAGCAAAGGAAACAGTTAACAAAACCAAAAGACAACTGACAGAATGGGAGAAGATATTTGCAAACGACATATCAGATAAAGGGCTAGTGTCCAGAATCTATAAAGAACTTAGCAAACTCAACACCCAAAGAACAAATAATCCAATCAAGAAATGGGCAGAAGACATGAACAGACATTTCTGCAAAGAAGACATCCAGATGGCCAACAGACACATGAAAAAGTGCTCCATATCACTCGGCATCAGGGAAATACAAATCAAAACCACAATGAGATACCACCTCACACCAGTCAGAATGGCTAAAATTAACAAGTCAGGAAATGGCAGATGCTGGCGAGGATGCGGAGAAAGGGGAACCCTCCTACACTGTTGGTGGGAATGCAAGCTGGTGCAACCACTCTGGAAAACAGCATGGAGGTTCCTCAAAATGTTGAAAATAGAACTACCCTATGACCCAGCAATTGCACTGCTGGGTATTTACCCTAAAGATACAAATGTAGTGATCCGAAGGGGCACGTGCACCCGAATGTTTATAGCAGCAATGTCTACAATAGCCAAACTACGGAAAGAACCTAGATGTCCATCAACAGACGAATGGATAAAGAAGATGTGGTATATATACACAATGGAATACTATGCAGCCATCAAAAGAAATGAAATCTTGCCATTTGCGACGACGTGGATGGAACTAGAGGGTATCATGCTTAGCGAAATAAGTCAATCGGAGAAAGACAACTATCATATGATCTCCCTGATATGAGGGAGAGGAGATGCAACATGGGGGTTAAGGGGGTAGGAGAAGAGTAAATGAAGCAAGATGGGATTGGGAGGGAGATAAACCATAAGTGACTCTTAATCTCACAAAACAAACTGAGGGTTGCTGGGGGGAGGGGGCTTGGGAGAGGGGGGTGAGGTTATTATGGACATTGGGGAGGGTATGTGCTATGGTGAAAGCTGTCAAGTATGTAAACCTGGCGATTCACAGACCTGTACCCCTGGGGAAAAAAGTATATGTTTATAAAAAATAAAATTAAAAAAATATATAAGAAGTACAGGTAATTAACTAGGCTTTAGACTAGCATCTGATGTAGGGGTGGAAGGGAAGAGTCCTGTAGATCTGAGCCCATAACCTGTATCTATCTCTAGGTTTTTGTGTCCTGGTTTGCTATCTCCAGGTAGATGGTGTCAGAATTGAGTTGAATTGTAGGATACCCATTTGAACTTGGTGTTCAGAGAATTGTTGGTGTTTAAGGAAAACTGTACTCCAATCTTGCCCCATTGAAACTTGGTCTAGGAGTCCAAAATACTACCAAATGTTAATTTTCCTATTTTCATCATCCTTTCTACAGTAAGAAATTAGATTTCTATCATAAGGAACAGCTTTCTATTCTCCCCTACTTATTAATATTATTTTGGACCTCATTGTATTCTTATTTTATCCAGTGGATTATAACCCATTAATATGTTATTTATTTTGATGGTTAAATTATTACAAGTTTGTCTTGTGGGAGCTCCTTCAGACTGGCTTATGTATTCTTTGGATTTTTCTCTCATTCTTTGAACATTTCTCCACTTTTTGCCACCACAAGGTGTTCCGAGCTTATCTTTTCTTTCCTACCCCAATCCTTAATTAACCATTTATCCACACAGCCCTTGTTACTCCTAGTGTAGAATGATATTCAGAAATAAAAATCTGGATACTTGGGAAATTCATTACAACTGCTCCTAGGCCCTCTCGACTGACAGGAAAAAAAGGGGGTATGCACATACGCATGTATATTCATGCCCACATACGTTGTAATCTGTATTTATTTCCATGTCTGTCTTTACATACCAAAAATCATAAGTTTATCCTGATACCACTAATCTAGCCCCATAGGGGTCCTTGTAAAATTGAAAGGCACTTTAAATACACATCATGGGGGCGCCTGGGTGGCTCAGTGGGTTAAGCCTCTGCCTTCAGCTCAGGTCATGATCTCAGGGTCCTGGGATCGCGCCCCGCATTGGGCTCTCTTCAGCAGGGAGTCTGCTTCCTCCTGTCTCTCTGCCTGCCTCTCTGCCTACTTGTGATCTCTCTCTCTGTCAAATAAATAAATAAAATCTTTAAAAATATATATTTTAAAAAAAATTAAAAAAAAAATAAATACACATCATGGATGAAAGGTTAAAAGCATGTCCTTGACAACGGTCCTTATGGGTAAGCATGTCTTGTGCTGTATATTAGCAATCCCTCTTCAAAAAGCTCTGCTTAGAGTCTAGCCAAAGTTTCTTCCAGCCACCATCCTTACAGTGACTGGTCTGTCTTCCCAAGTGTCAGCAGTGGTAATGATGCCCTACATATAAGCAACGGGCTTCCGCCAATCCTAAATTGATTTTCCCCACTGTTTCATTGACAGCTGAAGAAGACTTATGCCATGGTGAAACTTGCATTTTAACATACAAAAACATCCTTCCAGTTTCTTTGCTATGGCATCAGCCCCAGCACTGGCATACTGCCATCAGCCTTAAAATTCAAAACTGTTTGCCCAGGGTGCAAAATTGGTGGTAGAAAGCAAGAAGTCTATACACAGCACATATTATGTTACTCATGAGGGCTGGTATCAAGATGTTGTTATTATTATTTTTTAAAGATTTTACTTATTCATTTGACAGAGATCACAAGTAGGCAGAGAGGCAGGCAGAGAGAGAGGAGGAAGCAGGCTCCCCGCTGAGCAGAGAGCCCGACACAGGGCTTGATCCCAGGACCCTGGGACCATGACCCGAGCCAAAGGCAGAGGCCTCAACCCACTGAGCCACCCCGGCGTCCCTCAAGATGTTATTTTTTTTTCCCCTAAGATTTTTTGACTTCAAGCTTTAGTCTTTGAGCATGGACCAAGCTGCATACCACAAAGTATATGCTGAAGTCAGACAATCTCAATAGATAGTTCATGGGAGTATTAACAGGGAAGATTCACTAATGACCAGGGAAGATTCACAGGGAAGATTCACAGAGAAGATTCACTAATGACCACAAGCATGGGCACAAACATGCATGGAAGTCATTCAGAGAAGATCTGAATGGGGAGGGTCACAGGGGTATTATGAGTATGTGGGTATTGAGGGGTACTTTTTTTTTAAGATTTTTATTTATTTATTTGACAGACAGAGATCACAAGTAGGCAGAGAAGCAGAGAGAGAGAGAGGAGGAAGCAGGCTCCCCGCTGAGCAGAAAGCCCGATGCGGGACTTGATCCCAGGACTCTGGGATCATGACCCGAGCCGAAGGCAGAGGCTTTAACCCACTGAGCCACCCAGGCACCCCTATTGAGGGCTATTTTGACCAAGATATGTATCCGTGAAAGGAGAAACAGAAATGAGGAAGTTAAAAGAAAAGGGAAAGGTAGATGGATATAGTTACCACTGCTTGGATATAGTATAGATATCTGTCCTCTAGTAACAAATTATTTTCCTTCTAATATTTTAAACATTTTTATTAATTTCTTGAATAATGATGTGGAAAAATTAAAATAATTGCAACTATGCAAGAATATATAAAAGCAATACAATTATGGATGCAGAATATCATGATTTATTGTATAGGCACTGATATAATAATTTATACATTCAATATTTGTCCTAGAATTAAGACTGACAGAAGATAGCGTCACTGTCCATGTTTTAAAACAATTTTTCATTTTTCTCCTTATATTAATTTTATAGCATATCTTATGTTAATCATGAGACTGGTATCAGGGAGGATTATTATTTCCTCTTAGATTTTTTTACCCTGAGCAAGTCAAACAACTAGACTTTGATTTTGTTTTTTCACTGGGTGATTACAGCTACCAATTTTATACAGAAGATTAAATATATTCATGGGGCATCTGGGTGGCTTCTTGGGTAAGTGTCTGGCTTCAGCTCAGATCATGATCTCAGGTCCTGGGATCCAGCCAGGTAGGGCTCCACACTCATCTGGGGGTCTGCTTGTCTCTCTCCCTCTGTCTCTGCCCCTCTCCCATGCTCTTGCAGACTTGTGTACACACACAATCTCTTTCTCTCAAGTAAATGTATAAAATATTTTTAAAATACATTCATTATTACTCAAATGAATAAAATCCATGTTTAAGAGAAATTTCTAAATGTATTATTTTAAGCAAAGATTAATTTTAAATAAGAGAACCTGTCCTAGGCTACTATTTCCTTTCTAAGTTAGTGAATGCCAATATAAATCTGACCCATTTTTTCCTTCTACATATAATCAGATGGGATGTGGTCTTAATTAAAAGATTGAAAATTATATGAGAACTGTTATTAATCATACTCTTATAATTAATGCAATTATATTAAAAAAGAAAAGTCTGCTCATGTATTTCAGGGGATACAGAATTCTCCCAGACTCCTTTTATCTATTTTCTGATTTACTGGACAGATATTTCTGCCTTGCAGAATGTAGACCAGTCTTCTATAACAATCCAGGGTCATGTGTGACAAGAGAATAATGTTCTCAAAGAAGGATGAAATGTTGGCCAAGATTGATTCCTATTTTTTAAAGTTGAATCGCTTTAAGTGTATTAGTGCAAGATGAAGGTGAAGTCTCGAGCCCACATGTACCACACATCCCATTATATCTTGGAAGCAATAATGTCCAACTCTGAGAAAAGAAATAATGCAAGAGAGGTATACATTGTTGCAGGCAGGGAGATCGTGAATAGGGTCAACAATTTACTTACAAAAATAACTAAACTTCAGATAATAAAGAATCAAAATATTAATTTTAATATTTAAAAACCATAAAAATATTTTACCAGAGACTTAAAAAATATGTTTCAATATCCTGTTCAAACCAGCATCAAACTAAGCTCGATATTCACAGTATTAAAATTTGGATAACTGGAAACATGTCAATGCTAGATCAAGGTAAAGCCTCAAACCCACATGTACCACACATCCTGTTACACCTTGGAAGCAAAAATGTCCAACTCTGCTAAAAGAAATAACATAAGGGAGAGTGTCACCTCCTTGCAGAGATGAAGACTGTGATGGGCATGGCTTTGGGAGGGGTAAGGTAATGTAGTGTTCTCATCAAAAGCACAGACCTGGGAGCTACACTGCCTGGTTGAATCCTGGCTAGACTACCATGGCCTTAGGTAAATTATTTCTTCATTGTGTGCTGTACCACCTGCCCAGTATCATTAGGTTATGAGGAGGAACAAATGAATTAATAAGTGCTGAAAGAACCTCAGTGGGTCAATTAGACTTTTAAAAATAATGCTATTGAATCAACTGATATGGCTCAAAATATGCTAATGAGTTCCGTCTACGTGCAGGATATGGTGCTTGGGCTTAGATGCTACCTCCTACAAGGATCTTTAATGTGGCTGATGTGAAATTACCTGGCAGGCTTTACAAAACCAATTCAGTGACCCTTGTAGATGCCAGCTCTTGTATGTCCTATGTTCACTTTCACTTATTTAATCAATAGTAAGTTGGGAACATATGTTATCGCAAGTGCTGGAAATATGAAGAGGTGTGAGATACCTTCTCTGCCTTGGAGGGCCTTCCATGATAGTTGAAGACAGGCCATAGGCAACCAACGATTACCAAAAGGTGGTATGTAACAAGCAATGGCATAGATGGAAACTATGTATGTATGGGTACCGATACACAAATGAGCAGTTATTAGCAAGGTCATTCTTTTCTCAGTTAAGCATGATTGACTGAACCATTTCCCCTTGAATTGCTGTTTTAATTCTGTACTGCTACTTGAGGCTTGATGTTTAGAACTGGTCCACTCCAGTTCTAAAAATTCTATTTCTCTGTGATTTTGTTTTGTTGTCATATTATTGTTTTGTTTAATATTCCGAAAGAACTTCAAAGCAACTCAAGTGTTAGATCCATACGTTAAATATTTTGTATGACAAGCTCACTTTGCATAGTATATTGGATGTTGGTGCCCCCCCACACCCCTACATCTATATTAATAAACACAATACATAGAAGCCACATACCAAAAAATTAACCCACATACCAAAGTCTATATTAGACAAGTCTCTTTTCAATGTAAACACTATGTAGACTATTAAGTTAACTTTGCATATCTTCAACTGGAAGATGATGCAGATCACTGGTAGGAGAAATGAAAGAGAGCAATTAACAGTGATGAATGATTTACAGCATTGATTTTATAAAAAGCTGAAGAGTTTTGTATTTAGCCACAAGAAAATAACCTAAGGACTGAATGTCACTCTGCAGGGATTGTCTAAAGTTCATTTCCAAAGATAGAAGAATACAGGGAGTTGGTGTGAAGTATCATTTAAGTTAGAGATTAGGATTCGTTAGAGATTAGAAAAATGAAAAGAACCGCAAAGCAGTGCTCCTCCAACAGTGACCTGTGGGCGGGCCAGCATCTGCCTAGCTAGTCAGAATTGCCAATGTCCAATTTCCATTGCAGAAAAGGGTGCGCTTGGCAGTCTGTTTTAACAAGCCCTTCAGGTGACTGATGCAAGCTCAAAATTTCTTAAGCACTGCTCTAAAAGATCTTTGCTGGGAAGAACGTGCTTGAAATACTCATCAGAGAGGGTGGGCTTTTATTTCTCACAAAACTGCGAATCTGAATAGCAATCTAACTGACTGAGAGATTATCTCTGGACATAAACTGGCACGGTGCACCATTCATTGCAAGTGTTCCTTGCAAGCCCATTAGATTTCTGCCCCCAAAGAGATGGGAACAAGTGCGTGGCTCAGGCTTCGATATCCTGAGCACTCACTCTCACACCTTGAGAGCTCAGGGCCCCGGAAAGACGGCCAGCTAAGGATTTTAGGAAAGGTAAACATGCTGGAAAAGGGGGATAGAAGAAGGGAAAAAATGGCAGAACATAAGAGTAGTGACCCAAATAGGGGACTAGGGCAGAAAAAGAAAAAGAGTAAAAAGGAAGTATGGAGATGAAAATATAAGAAGAAAGAGAGGAGATTCCATTTAAAGTCAGAGCTGAGTTCAGTGAGAAGCAAGATAAGAAAGAAGTTTAAAGGAATATTCAAGAGAGTTGCTCTAAGGGTTATAGGAATCAGTACGTGAAAAGTGTAGCAGTGCTTGGCAAATAGTGAGCACTATAAAAAAGGCTGGTTATGACTAGGACTGCAACAAAGAAAAACAAAGTGTAAGAGCAAGAGATAAGAAAAACATTAGCCAACCATGTTCCAGGGGTAATAATAGGAGCAGCCCTTTCTGAGTAAGGTAATGAACGAGATGACCTCTAAGTCTTTCACAGTTAATGGTTATTATGTGGCTGGTATGTTATAAGGCCTTTGTGTGCATGTGCACATGCACACACACACACCACCCACAGTTAACTGGAAAATACTTGTGATATTTATTCTCATTATTTTTCCAAATTGAACAGGTATTTTACTGGCATATCTAGGCCATTTGTTTCAAAAAGGCATCTTAACTGACATGAAGAATAATTAAAAATATATTAATAGAGTAATGTTTCTACTAATAAAGTCTTTTAAATTTGTTTTAAAATGTAACATACCTTAAATTTGACAAAAGCTCATAAAAATAGAAAAATTCTCCGTTTTAGCTGACCTAAGCACATATTAGTTAACATCTCTAAACACAATGGGGTGCCTTCTTAATTACTTCCTTTAATATGCTGAGCTTAGTTTCAGAATTCATTAGAGATCAGACTTCCAGAAGAATTTCCTGTTTGTTTTGGCTAAATTACTATCGGTGAATTTTAGAGAAAAAGAAATTGTATCAATTGATCATAGATAGTCTTTGGAAAGTATGAAATGAAAATACAAGAAAGACAATGTATCTGCACAGAACCTAGCTATAGAAACAACAGATGATCAGAGCACATCTCAGAATACACTAGTGAAATTCAACTCTCTCATTGGCCGGTATTAGTAAAGACTGGCAGCATATGGGTTTGTTCAAAGCAACTAGAAACATATTTACTCCTTCCTTCTTAGGTTACCAGATGACCCCAAAGAAAGGATATAATTTTTCTCCAATTTTACTTATCCAGAAAATAAAGATCTTAAATTGAACGTATTCTAACTTTTAGGATTTCCTTGTGATTGAGCACACCCAGGAAATGAGGTTATACAAAGAAAACCCTAACCCTTTATGAACCAATCCTAGCATGAAGTCACTCAAAGACATTCAAAGAGATGCTTTGTGTGGTGTTCCCTGGTACTGATAGGAAACATGAGTTTATTAGGAAGAATGACGAAACAGACTCTTTGTTCTCTGGAAAATTGCAGCACTTTTGTGTGTGTGTGTGTGTGTGTGTGTGTGTGTGTGTGTGGTGAGGGAGCTGTTGAGTGACTGTATTACTGACCATGTGGTGGCCATATGCTTCTCTGGTTCACGGAATCAGAAATCGCTTTTCTATGTCTACACATTTCCTAGGATTTGGTTCTTCAAGTATAGATTCCATTATCCAATACTGATAATGGCCATACTATTTTAAAATCATTGTATTCTGGAGTGATGTTTAAAGTTGACAACCCATGCTACTGGTGTTAGTTAGTCCAACTGATTAGGGAAATTTTTAAATGAGTACTAAATTGGAATTACACAAGATAATTAGTATTTTAGTCCCTAGTACAAATGGCTCTTATCTCAGGCATCCTACAAATAACAAAGGGGGTAGGATGAGAGGGTGAAGATGAACTGGGAGATCTAGCAACATCCTTTGAGATCAATGAATATAACGCATCTGCTTAAATATTCAAAGTGTGGGTGGGTTTAGGTGGTGCAGGCTTCAAAATAACTACCTCCTATAGAAAGACAGATGTGAGCATAAATCTTTAACTGTGTCTGACTTACACACACAAGATTAAATTTGATTTAATGCTGCATATTTAAGGAACTATTACATTCTTAGGAAATGTACTTTATTATTTTATTTAAACACTGAGTATTCACTGAAATAAACTGAAGAGTGTTAGAATATATAAGGCTTGCCTTTTCTGACTAAATACCTCCATTATGATGCAAATTAATTTCTTTGGTGGCAAAAGTTTTGCTTTGTTTTTTCCAAGGAACTAAAAAAATTTAGAAACCTGAAAAATGTAAATTTTCCTAAAATACTTTTATTTAATTACATAACTACTCATAAATGACATTCACAATGTGTGCGAAAAGACAGCTGACTAAATCTTTCCACCTAACATAAAACTTAAAAAGTAAACTTTTAGAAACTAAGACATCTTTTTTTTTAAAAAAAAGATTTTATTTATTTTTTTGACAGACAGAGATCACAAGTATGCAGAGAGACAGGCAGAGAGGAGGGGGAAGCAGGCTCCCTGCTGAGCAGAGAGCCCAATGCAGGGCTCGATCCCAGCACCCTGGGACCATGACCCAAGCCGAAGGCAGAGGCTTTAACCCACTGAGCCACCCAGGCACACCTAGAAACTAAGACATCTTAACATAATCTCTTTAATTCTCATAAATTAAATAAAAATTTCTAACTTTTCCTCCAGTAGCTTTTACTTTCCAGTCTCAAAAATTGATTCTAATACCAATAAAAAACAGATCCCAAATTATACACTTTAATAATTCAAAGTATTTTTAAATACCCCAAAACAACTCTCAAAAAAGAAGTGGTTTTAATGATTTCCTTTGCTAAAGATATTTTCTTATTGAAAAAGATATTCTGGGAAAAAAAAAGTATTCTCTTTATTACTAAATACTAGCTTACAAATTGATACTGAAAATCTGTGAAAAAGTGAAAAAGGGTCACAAATATTTATTGAGCATTTGCTATGCGCTTAGTGCCCAGAACGAAAGAATGTAAGGACATTAATAGAGGGAGAACAAAACATACTCCCTATCCTTCAAGGAGCTGACGGTGCCAGAAAGTGTCTCCAACAACATTAATACAAGGTAAACAGACACATGCCAAAGCAAAGCAAAAGGGGATTAAAGAGTAAAAGTAATGTTTCTGCTTGGGAGAATTAAGGGCAGTTCATAAGGGAAAAATTACTTGAGCTAAGATTTATAAAGGTAATAGGAGTATTTGGTTATGAAAAGATGGCCAGGAAGAAGAGCAAGTTGGTAGAAAGAAATACTGAGATCCAAGACATGGATCTGGGAAAGCAGAGGTTATATATTGGGAATGGTAAAGTCTAAACTCTTTAGTGTGCCAAAGAGGCCCTCCATTCCTGACTGAAGTTCCCATCCTCAGACTCGTCTGTTCCTATTTCCTACTTGCAAATTCTCTCTGATCCCTGAGCTTGGAATGCCTTTTCTCTCATTCTCTCTATTACACTGTAGGTAGTCTATTAAGTATGCAATACAATTCTGTCTAAAGAAACAATGTACTTACCTTAATTAAAAAATAATTTGTTGTTAAAAAACGCTAATCATCATCTGAGCTTTCAGTAAGTCCTAATCTTTCTGCTGGTGAAGGGTCTTCCCTTGGTGTTGATGGCTGCTGAGTAATCACTACAGTGGCTGCTGAAGGTCAGGGTGGCTGTAGCACTTTCTTAAAATAAGATAGCAATGAAGACGACCACATGGATTGACTCTTCCTTCCACGAACCATTTCTCTGTAGATTGCGATGCTATTCGATAGCATTTTAGCCACAGTAGAACTTCTTTCAAAATTGGAGTTAGTCCTCTCAAACCCTACCCCTGCAATAGCAACTACATTTATGTAATATTCTAAATCCTTTATTGTCATTTCAACAATCTTCACAGCATCTTCATCAGGAGTAGACTCCATCTCAAAAAACCATTTTCTTTGCTCTTCTATAAGAAGCAACTCACCTGTGAAAGCTTGATCATGAGCTTGCAACAATCCAGTACTATCTTCAGGCTCCACGTCTAATTCCAGTTCTCTTGCTATTCCCATCTCATCTGCAGTTATTTCCTCCACTGAAGTCTTGAATTCCTCAAAGTCATCCAGGAGAACTGTAATCAACTTCTTCCAAAGTCCTCATAATGTTGATTTTTTTTTTTAAGATTTTATTTATTTATTTGACAGACAGAGATCACAGTAGGCAGAGAGGCAGGCAGAGAGAGAGAGAAGGAAGCAGGCTCCCCGCTGAGCAGAAAGCCCGATGCAGGGCTCGATCCCAGGACCCCGGGATCACGACCTGAGCCGAAGGCAGAGGTTTAACCCACTGAGCCACCCAGGCTCCCCATAACGTTTTTTATTTTTGACCTCTTCCCATGAATCAAAAATGTGTTTAATGGCATCTGGAATGATGAATCTTTTCCAGAAGGTGTTAGTTTACTTTGCCCAGATCCATCAGAGGAGTAACTATCTATGACAGGTACAGCCTTAAGAAATGTATTTCTTCAGGGTGCCTGGCTGGCTCAGTGGGTTAAGCCTCTGCCTTCGGCTCAGGTCATGATCTCGGGGTCCTGGGATCGAGCCCCGAATCGGGCTCTCTACTCAGCAGGGAGCCTGCTTCCCCCTCCTCTCTGCCTGCCTCTCTGCCTACTGTGATCTCTCTCTCTGTCAAATAAAAAAATAAAATATTTTTTAAAAAATGTATTTCTTAAATGTTAAGACTTGAACGTCTAATACTCCTTGCTCCATGGACTACATAATGAAATTTATGTTAGCAGGCATGAAAACATTAATCTCATTGTTCATCAGATCTCCTAGGTGACCAGGTGCATTGTCAATGAGCAATTAAAGGACTTTTTTCTGAACAGTAGTTTTCAACGGCGAGCTTAAAATATTCAGTAAACCATGTTGTAAACGGATGGGCTGTCACCCAGGCTTTGTTGTTCCATTATAGAGCACAGGCAGAGTAAATTTAGTGTAATTCTTAAGGGTTCCAGGCGTTTCAGAATAGCAAATGAGCATTGGCTTCAACTTAACGTCATTAGTTGCATTAGCCCCTAACAAGAGAGTCAGCCTGTCCTTTGAAGCTTTGAGGCCAGGCACTGACTTCCTCTTTCTAGCTACAAAAGTCTTAGATGGCATCTTCTAATAGAAAGCTGTTTCATTTACACTGAAAATCTATTGTTTAGTGAGGCCACCTTCATGAATGATCTTAGCTGGATCTTCTGCAGAACTTGCTGCAGCTTCTCCATTGGCATGTGCTGCTTCATCTTGGACTTCATGTCATGGAGCTGGCTTCTTTCCTTTTACCTCATGAACCGATCTCTGCTAGCTTCCAACATTTCTTCTGCAGCTTTCTCACATTTCTTAGCCTTTATAGAATTGAAGAAAGTTAGGACCTTGCTCTGGATTAGGATTAGGCTTTGGCTTAAGGGAATGTTGTAGCTGGTTTGATCTTGTACCCGGACCACTCAAACTTTCTCCATATCAGCAATAAGACTGTTTCCCTTTCTTACCATTCATGTATTCACTGGGGTAGCACTTTTAATTTCCTTGAAGAACTTCTCCTTTGCCTTCACAACTTGGCCAACTGTTTGGCACTGGAGACCTAATTTTCAGTCTATCTTGGCTTTTGACATGCCTTCCGCACCAAGCTGAATCATTTCTAGCTTTTGATTTAAAGTGAGAGACAGGCAACTCTTCTTTTCATGATGAACACTTAGAGGCCATTGTAGAGTTATTAATTGGCCTAAGTTCAACACTGCTGTGTCTCAGGGACGTGGCGGCCAAGGAGAGGAAGAAAGACAGGGTAATGGCAGTCAGAACGCACACATTTATTAAGTTTGTTGTCTTATATGGGCACAGTTTGTGATTCCCCAAAAGCATTACAACAGCAATGTCAAATATCACTGATCACAGATCTCTCTAACAAATATAACATTAATGAAAAAGTTTGAAATATTGCAAGAATTACCAAAATGTGACGGAGAAACACAGTGAGCAAATGCCCTTGGAAAAATGGCACCAACAGACTTGCCACAAATGTTCAATTTGCGAAAAACGCAATATCTGCAAAAGTGCAATAAAGTACAGCACAGTAAAACAAGGTATGCCTGTAAAAGGGAATATTTAAAATATTTGAGGGAGACTCACCAGACCTGGCAACTCTTAGGATTCAGTGACTGTGGAAGGGTCAGAGAATATTGAGCTTTGCAACCTGGATAAGTAAGGAAATGCTAGGATCATTGACATTGATAAAAAAGAAACTAAAAGGTACTGGCTTGGAAGAAGAGAAGGCACTCAAAAGGTATTTGTGTAGTTCTTTGTGCTAAGTACTAGTCCAGGCACTGGACCACAGATATGAAAGACACAATCTATTTTCTAAGGAACCTCAAGTCTTCGCTCACTCATCAATTTTCTTACTATCCAATTAACACTTTTGAAGCACTAGATATTAGGGCAAAATTAAATAAGAAACCATCCTTGTCTTCAAAGAGTTCCCAGGTTGGTAGGGAAGACAGTCACCTATAAAAATGATCACCAAACTTAAAGTGCTATAAAAGAAATACACCAGAATGTTTTAGATTTTATCATTTTAAATTTAGAGAGTGGCAGTGGACCAGTCATATGGAATTATTTGTTGGGTAACTCATAGTCTGGCCTGAAGTTGAAGAGTGGTGTTATAACTAGGAATGTTGGTAGATTTGAGGATCGTTCACTTGGTTGAGAAGAAGGCCAACGACACTGAGTGGAGGGAGGCTAACACTTGCAAACAGTGTATGGCAAAGGGAGGAGTAAAAGCCCCAAAGACAGAATAGCCAGAGTCCTGGACCTATACAAATAGGGGAAATACAGAAACACTAAAAAGGAGCACAGGAAAATGAAGATCCTCATCTCCTGTGGCTGACCCTACCAAGTGGCACTGAAGAAAAGTGGGGAGGGGGACGCCTGGGTGGCTCAGTCAGTTAAGCCACTGCCTTTGGCTCGGGTCAAGATCCCAGGTTCCTGAGATAGAGCTCTGCATCGGGTTCCTTGCTCGGCAGGGAGCCTGCTTCTCTCTCAGCCTCTGCCTACCACTCTGCCTGCTGTGTACTCTCTCTCTCTGACAAATAAGTAAGTAAGTAAATACATAAATAGAATTAAAAAAAAAGCAGGATGTATGACAATCTTTGTCTTTAAAAAAAAAAGAAAAGTGGGGAGGAATGATCTTTAATAAGTAATTTATCAAGGATCTAATTTTGCAAAGAAATCCAAGGAATTTGAAGGGTGAGCAGTCTGGCAACTAAACATTGAAGTAACCTTCAGGAGAACAGAATTAAGGGAGTGAAAATTACCTTATGAGTGTTGTAAGAGCCAATAGATGATAAAGAAATAGAACCAGTGAGTGCTTAAAAAACCAGTGAGTGCTTATAGACACTAGGCCCTTCATGGAAGAAATGAAGTGGGACGTTAATTTGAGGGGGTAAGTAGTAGGTTTAACAGTTCTGTTTTTGCTTTTATTTGATATTTGGGACAGAAAAACTCAAGTACTTTTCTAAGTGAGGAGAGGACTAGAAAAGCATTAAAGATGCAAGAGACAGAGTTGGGGATGGGATGGGGGTGTGGGGGGGATGGGAAAGGACCAAAGGCTTGGGTGGAGCTGTTGTGAACCTTGGAGAAGAGATGAAAAATTCCTTTATCTGAGCGGGCAGGAAGGAGAACAGGATGGGCATGAACAAGTTTTTGTCAAGTGAAGAGTCTGAGGAAACAAGAACATGAACTGAGGGTGGTAACTGAGTGGTTTTGAGAAGAACTGAGATAGTCTGGGACAGTCACTAGCGGAAATACAACTGGGAGTCAACTAGAGATCACTACAAGTATTGTCAGTCCTGAGTGTGCTGTGGGAATTTTGTGCAGGGTAGTTCTTGGTTGTGCAGGGTTGTCATGTGCACTGCAGGAAGCTTGGCATCACCGGTTTCCATCCATTCAATGCCAGAATTGCTCCCCTGTCATTGTGATAACCAGAGAAACAGCCCAATTCATTTCCAGATCTCCTGGGTTGAGAATCACTTAGTCCAACACTGCAGCGGGATCAAATCACACTAGTGTATAGCTTTCCCCAGTAACACTTAGGAACCTGAGATCAGAGGTCAGTAGTTTTAAAAGCTTTGACAAAGAGACAGTAAAAGAAAGGTTTCTAGATGATTTTCCTCCACTGGTGGAGAATGTTTCTATCATCCCCAACCCAACCTTGGTAAATTTGGTTCCAGTAAGAGCAATTGCTAAAGACACATAGCATTTGAAAGCCAAGTACAGTTGCACAGAGATTAATTATTGCCAATTCAGGGACATTTTTATAGGCAATGTATGTCTAAACCCTGATCCAAAGCCTGGTTTTATAAGCCTGGCCCTTGGCCCAGAATGTAGGGGTGGGGAGGGACTGGAGTAAAAGTCCCACGTAGGAGGCTAGGCTAAAAGGAAATACGAGGATTTAGCTTCATAAGGGAGCTGCTGCTGAGGTCTCTGGGCAGAGCACTGCTGTCCCACGCAAACATGGCTCAGGTCGTGGGAGTTTGAAGATATAGCTGCTGATTTTCCCCAATAGTCTTAGCAATACCAACACAGTAGCGAAGCTATCTGCCCAGACAGAGAAAAGACAAGTTAAATGTAGCTAATCAAAATAATTGACAGGAACTGATCTGAAATAGTTAGTACTATTTCAGAGCTAGAATTCAGCTTATTTGGCTGTCTTATGTTTCTTAAGAAATTTTCAGTGTGCCTTGCTAACTTCTCTGATCATGACCTCAGCCTTCCCTGGGGAAGGCTAAGCCAATGGGTTTCAACCTCTTAATAGTTGGCCTTACTGTGACCCCATTCTACTGGGTCATGGCCTTCAATTAAGCCTTGCCAGAGTGATTCTTCAGGTTGCAATCCCAGCCCATTTCACACACTCCCACTCATAACACTGATAGTGATCTGTCTGGTTTTGGTCCCTGCCTGACTTCCCAAAACTCTTGCATAAACCTTCTAACTGCAATGCCCTCCCTTCTAAACTTGTTTATCAAAGCGTAGTGGCAATGATAAGCTCTAATAACTATTGATCTGACATATCCAAACATCTAAAATAGGTCAAAGGTGAAGGTACCTGGGAGACTCCCTCGGTTAGTTGCCTGACTTTTGGTCTCAGCTCAGGTCTTGATCTCAGGGTTTTGGGCTCAAGCCCCACGTTGGGCTCCATGCCGAGCGAGGAGACTACTTAATGCAGAGCCTCACTATTGCTTTTAGTCAGGCCTAAAACACCAATAAACCAAAATAAGAAATGTGTTTAAGTAGGAACATATTCCAAAATCAAAAATGACAGAAAAGACAACTTATATAGTAGTAGGAGCATCTAGTATACCAACTTTAGCTTTGATTGTTCTGATTGTTGATTTGGGGTGGTAAATAAATTCATCTAATTATGTACTGTAATCCTCTGATCTTAGACTGTTAGGATATATGAATTTCTAAATGTTTGCTATCAGAAAATTAATAGAACATAACAATGAAATGGTAAACTAATCTGATTAAAAGAAAAAAAAAGGTTTTCATTAAAAATGTTAATCATTACATAATCATAACATAGGAAACATAACATAATCATGCCAAACAATATAGATATAATTTAGGGTTTTAAAATGTATATACCATCCCATATTTTGAATATATTTCTTTTACTCTTTAAAAACGCTTTAGTTTTAAGAAAATTAGACTATTCACATTTTATTTAGAGTTAGCAGCCAAAAGAAACTTGCATTTCATTAGTAAACTTTCTCTGGCATGTGATTCAATTAAGATTTTTGACATTGACCGGGCACCTGGGTGGTTCAGTTGGTTAAGCTTCTAACTCTTGACCTTGGTTCAGGTCCTGATCTCAGGGTCACTGGATCAAGCCTGGCTTCAGGCTCCACTCAGAGCAAAGTCTGCCTGTCCCCATCCCTCTCCTTCTGCTCCTCCCCCTGACCTCTCTCTCTTTTTCTCCCTCTCTCTCTCAAATAAATAAATAAAATCCTTAAAAAGAGAAAAAAAATTGACACTGAGGCAATATCTAAAAGCCTATTACTTCTAAATGAAGTCTTTCCCTAGCTCATGTCACACACCTCTTTCCCATCCCTACATTTAGCGTTTGGATCACCCAATTTAACCTATGTCAAAGCGTCTCCTATTGACCTCTAGATGCTCCAAATCCTGTCAGTTTAACAAGCGTACAAAGAGTGCCGATTTAGTAAGACTATTACTTCCTTTTGAAGGATGACAATCATGTATTTTTTTTTTTTTTTTTGTATCTCCTACAATGTGGGCAAAAGATAAAGTTCCCAGAATCAAAATAAAAGCTATTGATCTGCTAATTCAAAATTAACATCCTTAACTACTTACAAGCCCCAGATATAAACATGGCAATCTAATCAATTAAATTGAACCATACCTTATTACTGAATTCTCTTCCGGTTGTTCTTTACGCAAAACATGCAGGAAGTAATCTTGACCGCTTGAGCAGTTAGAAATATTTTTAAGTATGGGTAGTAAAAAGGTGCTGTGTTATGATGTCTATCTGTATACAAAATGTCACCCTAATAAGCATATATGCTCAAGACTGATCAAGATAACTAGTTAATTTGAAGTATCTTAATCTGATTCTGTAAGGATATTGTGCAGTAGCTGGGGGTGGGAGTGGTAGAGATTGTGAGGGATTCACCAGGCAAACTGTTGCCATTGAAGTGAATCACCTGGTGGTGAAGGTCATTCTCACTGCTTTGGCCATGTCCAGAGTTTCTCGAATTTAGTGTGTCGTATTTAGATATGTCTAATTTAGGCCATAACTAATATTGCATGGGACACATCTATACTAAAAATTATTCACCGTTTTGGGGCACCCTGGGTGGCTCAGTTGGTTATGTGTCTGCTTTCAGCTCAGGTCATAATCTCCAGGTCCTGGAATTGAGCCCCATATCCAGCTCCCAGCTCAGTGGGGAGTCTGCTTCTCCCTCTGCCTCTCCCCCTACTTGTTCTCTCTCTGTCTCTCTCCCTCTCAAATGAATAAATAAAATCTTAAAGAAATCCTTCACTGCTTATGTGAAATTCAAATTTAACAAGGCATTCCATATTTTATCTGGCAACTCTGCCCTGATTATCTCAAGGTGTATTATAAAATTCTAAGAAAATATATTTCGTTCCTTAATATTGGAAACTAGGCATACACCATATAACTTCAACTTGCAAGGAGAGGACAGAAGATTGATGTAAAATCAAAGCAAGGATATTAGGATACTAACTCTAAAAGAGTATACATTTCAGAGGTCAAGGACCTTGGCTAACATGCTCCATGTTCTATTCCTGTCCACAGCTGATGTTCTAGGGAATAGAAGGTGCTAAATATTTTTTGAGTAAAAAATGGCAGATATAAATGTCTCCATTTATTTTAAAAATGTAAACTCTTCTTTTTTATCATCAGGAATAAACAGCTGGTTAATCCATTCCTTCTAGTCACTGCAGCTCAAAGAGCTCAAATAAATACAACAGGTAACAGTGAAGGTGAAGTATACAAACTGGCTATGGCTATAATCCAGACAGCCCGCCAAGTACAGACAGAGTGTCAATGGGGTCATTGTAAGATTTCAGATACAGGCATCTTTAATAGGAATGTGCACACTTGCACTACAAACTCACTTGACAATAGAGATTTATACATAATATATTATATACCATATTATATATAATAGAAATAGAAATATATAATATATATTATTAGTATATATTAATAATATATATTATTATATAATATGTACTATATAATTATATATTATATTTAATATATATCATTCTGATGTTTATATATTAGTTTTACTAAGGGACAATGATTTTATAGTCTATTTTAAGGCATTTATTTAAAAATATTCTAATTATTCATAGGATTTCGGTAAAGAGATGAGTCAATGGCATTCTATGTGATTAAAAGGAAAAGAGCTAGGATAATCATTCTATGGAGAAGGAGAAGATCCAACAATTTCTAGAGAGGAAAAAAGTAGAAAGGAATTTTGCAAGTGAAGAGATATTCTTTAAAGATACATAAATAAAGGAAATATATATGAGTAAGGAAAAGCAGAAATATGGTGATAATAATAAAGTATTGTCCTATTTAGAGAACATTAGGAAAAAGAAGATTGAAAGGAAGCTCTTGGCAAAGGCCAACTCATAGAATATGTGCATTAATACACTATAAAATAGGAGTGGATTTTTCCGGCCCAATGTTTAAAATATGTATATTTTTGTAGAAAGTAATTATTATATTGAGAGACATAGCTTTTTCAAGGCACACAGTTTCATTTGTTATGTCAATAAATAAAAACTATATAGCACTGAAAAACCTAACATAACCAATATAGTAAACAAAACATTATTTAATTGTTTAAATGCAAGTGAAAACTAACTAAATGACTGAATCAAGTTTAGAGACACAAAAAAATGGTATTTGTAAGCAAAAATATCTTATTTTTGCAGAGATTGTCCCCATTTGTTGTAATAGGCCAGACGTTCTAAGTGATATGTCAGCAAGCTACTTGGTAGATCTACCAATGGAAAAAAACTGAAAAGCTATATTAAAAAAAAAGTTAAAACATGTCAAATGGAATGTGGTGGTTCTGACATGAAAGTTACGTTGAACAGCTTAGTTGGTCAAAATTAGGTAACCCCTTTGTGGAGGAATCTTAGCACTCTAGGTTGGATATTCTGTGTGTTTCTTTAGTCCTCTAAGAACGCTTAACCTTTAGGAGGCATAAATATATGTTTTGCCTAAAAAATTTCGAATTTTTATGTAAAACCAATAATAAAAATGAGAGCAGGTGACAATGTTAGTTGAATTGTTAGAAAAAAAAATTCAACTGAGCAAATTTGAAGATCTAATTGGCTTTATTCAGTGATTCATGAACTGAGCAGAGGCCATTTAGCAAGAAAGGAGCTCTGAGGGACTGTACAAAATGGAGGATTTTATAGAAACAAAGAACGCAGGACAAAAATGTTAAAAGAACGGATTATTTCAAGCAAGGTTACTTTCCTTTAGGGGACGGCAGAGGTCTTATCAAGAAGGTTACCTCACTAGCGCTGATCAGGAACTTCCATACTGACTGGCTTAAAATTCCACTCCCAGGAAAGGCTGAAACTGCAATTAGATTGGGTATTAACCCTTGGTGGGGCTTAGCAAAAGTGACTCCATTTTGGGCCTATTGTTTCTTTCTCTTTCTTTCTTTCTTTCTTTCTTTCTTTCTTTCTTTCTTTCTTTCTTTCTTTTTTTAAGATTTTATTTATTTATCTGACAGAGACACAGCAAGAGAGGAAACAGAAGCTGGGGGAGAGGGAAAAGCAGGCTTCCTGCTGAGCAGGGAGCCTGATACGAGACTTGATCCCAGGCCCCTGGGATCATGACATGAGCCCAAGGCAGACATTTAATGACTGAGCCACCGAGGCACCACTGTTTCTTTTTTTAATTAATTAATTCAAACACCAACATTTTTACAAAAAAGGTAAGAATCTTAGCCCTGGGCAGAGAGGAGTTTCTGTGAGGCTCACTCTGGGTTTCTATTGTCCTTCTACTCTCCAAGCTCTGCTGGTTGACTCCTATGGGTGTCCCAGCAGCTTTGGTCCTAACTCAATTGCCTTGAAATGATGATTTTTTGCATCAGGTCCCCACAAATACAAAATGCACACTGACTGAAAATGGTTTTGAGTCCTTGAAATGCTAACTTCAAGGGACACTTTGTATTCCCTCACTTTTCAGAGTCCTGCCAGGGACTGAAGCTGAGCTGCACACCCCAGGGTCTCAGTGTTTTCTCCTCTCTGTGGTCATGAGGGTCTGTGCTGCTGTGTATTTTTGTGATTGTGGGGTTTTTGTTTTTATTTTTTGTTTCAAATTTTTATTGAAATTCTAATTAGCAACATATAGTATAATATCGCTTTCGGGAGGAGAATTGAGTGATTCATCACTTACATATAACGTCCAGTGCCTATCACAGTAAGTGCCCTCCTTAATATCCATCACCAGTTTAGCCCATTCCCCCACCTTCCCTCCAGCAACCCTCAGTTTTTCCTCTACTGTTAAGAGACCCTATGGTTTGTCTCCCTCTCTTATTTTTTCTTCCTTCCACTATGTTCACCTGTTTTGTTTCTTAAATTCCACATATAAGTGAAATCCTATGGTATCTGTCTTTCTCTGTCTGATTTATTTTGCTTCATATAATACATTCTAGCTCCATCTACATCATTGCAAAGGGCAAGATTTTGTTCTTTTTGGTGGCCTACTAATATTCCTGTATGTGTGTGTGTGTGTGTGTGTGTGTGTACCACATCTTCTTGATCCATTCATCAGTCAGTGGACACCCCAAGAATAAGTCCCACTTGATTGTGATGGATAATTCTTTCAATGTACATTGGATTCTATTTGCTAGAATCTTGTTGAGAATTTTTGCATTCATGTTAATCAAAGATATTGGCCTATAATTCTCCTTTTTAGTGGGGTCTTTGGTTTTGGGATCAAGGTAATGCTGGCCTTGTAAAATGAGTTTGGAAATTTCCCTTCCATTTCTATTTTCCAGAACAGTCTGAGAAGAATAGGTATTAGCTCTTCTTTAAACTTTTGATAGAATTCCCCTGGGAAGCCATCTGGTCCAGGACTTTTGTTTGTTGGGAGACTTTTGATTACTGATCCAGTTTCTTTGCTGATTATGAGTCTATTCAAATTTTCCATTTCTTCCTATTTCAGTTTTGGCAGTTTATATGTTTCTAAGAATTTGTCCATTTCTTCCAGATTGCCCAATTTCTTAGCACATAATTTTTGTAATATTCTCATAATTGTTTGCATTTCTGTGGTGTTGGTTGTGATCTCTCATTTGTGATTTTATTAATTTAGGTCCTTTCTCCTTTTCTTTTTGATAAGACTGGCTTATCAGTTTTATAAGGGGTTTATCAGTTTTATAATACAAAGAACCAGTGCCTGGTTTCATTAATCTAGCCTATTGTGTCTTTTGTTTGTTTGATTTTATATAATTTATTTCTGCTCTAATCTTTATTATTTATTTTTTCAGCTGGATTTAGGCTTTATTTGCTTTTCCTTTTTTTAGCTCCATTAGGTGTAAGGTTAAGTTGTGCACTTGAAGTCTCAAAGAAGTCTTGCTTCTTGAGGTAGGGCTGTATTACCATATACTTCCCTCTTATGACCACTTTTGTGGCATCCCAATGGTTTTGGACTGGGCCTATTGTTTTCTTTTTTAAAAAGATATCCACACCATTCTAAATGAATGTACCTACATAACTGCTAAGAAGTTAAATATGTACAGCTTCAATTAGCAAGAAGGAAGCAGAATATTTCAGTTTTTCTTTTCATGTTGTGGGAATAATAACTCTTTGTTTAGACTCTAAATCCACATCTCATTTTCATGGGAAACCAAAATTTTATAGACAGTCACTAAGGTCGAACAGCATTTAGTTTAATACAGGGAATCATGCAATACAGTTCACCAAGATAAAGGTAAAGAATAACAAAACCAGTAAGACCTCCTTAAAATGGATTAGCAAGAAAACCATTCCAACAAGTGGGGGGAAAATTCCTCAAGTTTGAATTATCCTTAAAGCAAATTTCATAAATATGCAAATATGAAAACTGGGCCAAGTAGCACATAAGCAGTTATAAGGTAAACCCTTTGAATATGTAGGAAGTCCTCATCATGCACATTTCCAATATGCATGAAATTTGGTTACCAAAATTTAGGTGACTAACACCACTTCCCCAACAACACCACTCCCCAACAACACAGTTCCAATTTCAGTTACCACGATATGTCAACTGAATATAATATAATTGAATCCTTAGTATTAATTTCACACACACATGGCAAAGTGCAGTTGTGTTGCCTCCTTATCTCCCATGACATTTTGCAAAAATGGATCCTTGAGAGACTTGGCCAAGGAAGATGAAAGGGTAGTAAAGAAGCCATAAGTTACAGCAGGGGAAGTAAAACTGAATCAGTGTAAATGGAATTTCAGAAGAGAATGCTGACGGTGAGAAAATTGACACTGTGGATGCGTATGTAGCCAGAGGGGATGAGTGAAGGCAAACTTTTCATCATAAATGGAGAAAGTGATGGTGCCTGAAAGATGGAGAAGTCCCAGAGGAAATGATGCCAGCTAAAAGAAAACCTTCACCCAAAAGGCCTTCTCGGAGATATTTCTCAACATTTGAAAGTGCCGAGGATAAAATGTTGGAAGCTGCTCCAAACTCAGAGGAGCATAACAAGCCAGAGTAGACTTCTGGATTTATTTTAGCCTCCTGAAGCTAAATCTGTAAAAGGCTGAGAACTTTCCAAGGCTGTCCCTCTCTTTCTGATTCAAATATTCTATTTCTGACTGTTTTCCATGACAATGACTATCTTTTGTATACTCTTCCTACCTTCCCTCCAGTGTTAGATCTCCTCCCTACTAGGGTAAGATTCTTTTTCTTAACAGTTATCTCTACAGCCTTCTCCTTTGCCCTTTGTTGATTTATGCAACAATAACCTTTACATTTGCTTGGATTCTCTTATTAAGAAAGAGAAGAGAGACCAAGTGCAATTGTAGGCTCACATTTTCTCCATGAATCTCAGCTCACAGTAGTCCCCACTTTATCCCTGGTTTCCCTTTCCCTGGTCTCAGTTACCCGAAGTCAACCCCACCATCCAGCAGGTGATTCTCCTTCTGATCTGTCTTCAGAAGGTCAATAGTACCTCATGCTACTTCACAATGCCTCTGTCATACACCTCATTTCATCTCATCACATAGCATTTTATCGTCTCACATCATCACAAGGGTGAGTACAATATAGTAAGATTTTTGAGAGAGGCCACATTCACATATTTTATTACAATATAGCATTATTATTGTTGTTGTTAATCTCTTACTGTGCCTAATTTATGAGTTAAAATTTATCACAGGTATGTATGTACAGGAAAAAACACAGTACATAAAAGGGTTCAGCACTATTTGCAGTTTCAGCCATCCACTGGAAATCTTGGGACTCTACCCCATGGATAAGGGGGAGACTATTATATTCAGTATTTTTCATGAACTACACCCCAGGTATGTCACATCCAGGTCTTTCCATGTACTGACCTCAAATAAACCACATTAGTACTTCCTGCCATAATGTCCTACATACTTGTCATGTCATCTTTATAGATACCAAAAAGAAAGAATAAGTAATGAAAAACAGAAAGAACAGCAGCTTTGGCAGAAAATACCAGATAGAGAAAATGAACATACCTTTTGGGTCATCATCTATCTTGGGTAAACTTGGTGAAGCCAATGTGTCCAGTGTAAAAGTGAGATCTTTGTGAAATCGTTAATATGGAGAGCAACCTGACAAACATTTTCAAGCCAGGAAATGCGAAAAAAAGATTTTATGAAAAGGGAAGTCTGTACTTATAATTTCTTTTAATTAGAATACTAATTGGTCAGTTCTTTATTCCCACCTTAGAAGCTCGGTTTTTAAAGTTTTAATGGAACTACATGGAGCATATTGCTTTGTCATTCCTTAGTAAAAAACCAAAACCAAAACCAACACCAAAAAGCAAGAACAAAAACCATATAACCTTCTTCCAACTTCTCTGCTTCTGGGCAAACACTTCTCTCTCAGGAGATCCTGCTTCTGCTTACTGTTGGCGAAGAAGAGAGTGGCAATGAACTTTATCTGGTAGCCTGGGCAGTGTAAGTTGAAGCAGCACGAACAAGTACGGCCTTGCAGCTGACACTGAAATCAAAGACTCTTTGTTCCTTGTAGATTGATGACTGGTGGCTGCCTCATCGGACGGTCTCCCTGGAAAAGCATTTCCAGCTTCCTCTCCCTGTCTCTGAGAATTGAATCGGGTGTGAGCCACGCCTTTTCCCCGACTGCCAGGACCTCACAAAAGAGCTTTCTGTGTCAAAACCAATGTCAGCCTCATTTTTTTTTTTTAATCAGGGTGTGGCAAATCTGGCTCACACACCAAGGTACAGTCAACATGCAGTATGACAGGAAATGTGGAATAGCCATGTCTTAAATTGATTTATATGACTGCATTAGTTCGTAGGATTACATGAGGATGAAGCCATACTTTTTTCTTCTTTGTTCACAACGCTTGTATGCCTGCAACATACAAGCTCTCAGTAAAGGCTGTGTTAAATTTAAGGGCTGTACTTGTTTGTTGCTTTCCAAGGCTGCCCTTGCAATTACTCTTGATCATTTTTGGGACCAATGCAAGTGCTATGAGAACGGGAACCAAGGTGCACAGAGTAGGTCGGCAATAACTATCAGCTGGAATGGCATTCTGTGTATATTCCAGGATTATTCCGTCTTCAAGCTGTTCCATGCAAGCAAATGGCACCCTCACTCTCCTCCCATTCTGTCCAGCCTGTTTAAAACTGCTGATTAGTTTTTCTCACTCAAGGTTACTAAGGCAAAAGTAACTGCCTGCACTTTGCCACTGTTTTTTAATATACAGAGGGTTCACACTTGCCCATGCTTCCTGTTATTGCAAGTTCTTGGTAAAACTGAGATCTCTGGCAATACCAGGCTTCACTCATTTTACAAGGTGATCTGGCAAAAATAGACACAGCCATACTGAGTGCTATTCCTGGGTCCTTACCTACAGGTTCCCACTCAGGATATGTTCTTTCTAAATGTTAAGAAATACACCAAAGCAGAGGCATTTGAATATTTACTCTGATAAACAATCTTTCAAATATTTCCAGATGGGAATTTTCACTAACTACAAATCAGATTATCCACTTCCCTATTTTTTATGTCTCCACAGGCCTATGACTAGCAGATTAGTCATCTTGTCTCTTTATTAAGGAGTGAAAAGGAGGTTTTTTAAAATCAAATAATAAATGTGAATTGTAAATCCCTTTTAAAAATTAACTTTATACTTATACCATTCATTGGCAGTCCTAGGAACTCCTTATCAATTTGTGATGGTCCAAATTCCCAGTAACTACATAAAAAAATCTGCAGACAGCATTGACTGGTGATACTATCCACTCCTTTACCATCATGGAACATTTTCCATGGCCAAAAAGACTGGATCATTTCAAGTTACAATGATATTACAGATAATCAAAAACTTAGCCATATTGCTAAAAATCAAGTTGCCATGAGTATCACCAATGAATTCATCAATGTAAAACCTTATATTGTGCTACTGTATTTTTTTTTTTTTTAAACTCTAAGCAATTGTCTTGTCACAACGGAGGACAATTCAGGAAGGTCATGGTCCAGGTGGATTTTAAGGGCAAGTCCAGAAATTCCTCCACAAAATATATTTACACTATGGCTTTTGGTAAAGAGGAAATAACTGGAAGAAACTTATTTTGGGGAAGAGTAAGAATCTCAAAACTTCCACTTGGAGTTAAAAAGGAAAGTAGAAAAAGAAAAGAAATTATTCAAACAGAAATTATTCAGACAGGAAAATAATTATTCATTATTTCTGGAAAGAGTGAAAGAACTAATTCTCTGATATAAGAAATCCAGTGAACCCCAAATAAAGTAATCCCAAACAAGGTAAGAAGGAAGGGATGGATACCTAGACATAAACATGCTGAAACTGTAGAATACTGAAGAAAAAAAGAAGCCAGAAAAGGACTGCCAAACTAACAGCTGATTTTTGGCAGAAACAGTGGAGTAAACAAGTGCTACAACTTTTGGCCCATAAATATTCCTCGTAAAATTACCTTTGAAACATAAGGGAGAAAAACACTCTTTTTTTTTTTTTTTTAAGACTTTATTTTTTAGGGCAGTTTTAGGTTCATAGTAAAATTGAGCAAAAGCCCCAGAGATTTTCTATATGTATTTTACCCCCATACATGCACAGCCTTCCCCACTATCAATATCCTGTCCTAGAGTGGTACATTTGTTAAAATCTTCAAACCTACACTGACACATCATTATCATCAAAATTAATAGTTCATGTTAGGGTTCACTCTTGGTGTTATGCATTTTATGGGTTTGGACAAATATATAATGATATGAAATCACTGTTATGGTATTATATAGAATAGTCTTACTGCCCCCAAAATTCTCTGTACTTTGCCTACTCATCGCGAACCTGCCTCTCCACAAAGCCCTGGTAACCACTGATCTTTTTCCCGTCTCATCGTTTTGCCTTTGCCAAATGTCATATACTTGGAATCACACAGTATGTGGCTCTTTCAGATTGGCTTCTTTCACATAGTAATATGCATTTAAGTTTCCTCTATGTCTTTTCATGGCTTGTTAGCTCATTTCTTTCTGGCACTAAATAATATTTCATTTTTTGATATACCATAGTTTATTTATCTAGTCCCCTATTAAAGGATATCTTGGTTGCTTCCAAGTTTCAGCAACTATGAATAAAAGCTACCATAAATATCTGTGTGCAAGATATTATATGGACGTAAGTTTTCAACTCATTTGGGTAAATATCAAGAAATACAATTGTTGATTCATATGGTAAGAGTATGATTAGTTTGTAAGAAACTGCTAAACTCTCTTCTGAAGTGGCTGGACCATTTTGCATTCCCGCCTGCAATGAACAAGAGTTCCTGCTGCAGACAACCTCACCAGCGCTTAGTGTTGTCAGTCTTCTGGATTTTGGCCATTCTGTGAAGCGTGTAGTGGTATCTCATTATTTTAATTTGCATTTCCTTAATGACATGATATTGGGCATCTTTTCATATGTTCATTTGCCATTTGTTTCTCTTTTTTGGTGTGGTGTCTTTTAAAGTCTTTTGGTCATATTTTATTTGGGTTCTTTGCTTTATTATTGTTAACTTTAATAGTTCACTGTATATTTCAGATAACAAGCTTATCAGACAAGTTTTTTGCAAATACTTTCTCTCAGTCTGTGTCTTATCTTCTGGTCATCTTGACAGTGTCTTTACCAGAACAGAAATTTTTAAGTACAGCTTATTGATCATTTCTTTCATGGACTGTGCCTTTGATGTTATCATCACCCTACCTAAGGTATCTAAGTTTTCTCCTGTTATCTTCTAGGAGCTTTATACTTTTGCATTTTATGTTTAGGTCAATAATCTATTTTGTCTTATTTTTTGTGAAGGATATAATGTTCTTCTGTGTCTAGTTCACTTTGTTTGTTTTTTTATGTGCATATCCAGTTGTTCCAGCACCATTTATTGGAAAAACTATCTTTTCTCCATTGAATTCTTTCCTCCTTTGTCAAAGATTAGTTGACTCTATTTGTGTGGGTCTATTTCTGGGCTTTCTATTCTATTTCACTGATCTGTCTATTCTTTCATCAGTACCACACTGTTTTGAATACTGTAGCTTAATAGTAAGTCTTGAAGTTGAAGTCCCCAACTTTGTTTCTTCCTTTCAATATTGCCTTGGTTATTCTGAGTCTTTGGCCTCTCCACATAAACTTTAGAATCATTTTGCCCCTATCCACGAAATAACTTGCTGGGATTTTGACTGGAACGGTGTTAAATCTATAGATCAAGTTGGGAAGATCTGAGAGCTTGACAATATTGAGTCTTCCTATCCATCAACATGGAATAGCTCTCCATTTATTTAGCTTTGATTTCTTTCTTCAGACTTCTATAGTTTTCCTTGTATAGATTGTCTTTTTACAAAATGTTGTATTTTATTTTGTTAGACTTACTTGAGTATTTAACTTTTTTGCATGCTAATGTAAATACTAGTTGTTTTTTTTTTTTTTAATTTCAAATTCCACTTGTTCATTGTGGTAGAGAGGATAGCTATTGGCTTTTTATATTAACCTTGTATCCTGCAATCTTACTACAAATGCTTCTTAGTTTCAGGAGTTTTTGGTTGATTCTTTCAAATTTTCTATATAGTCTGTCATTTCATCTGTGAACAAAAACAATTTTATTTCATTTTCCCCAAACTGTGTACCTTTTATTTCCTTTTCTTGTCCTATTTCATTAACTAGGACTTTCACTATATTAAAAAGAAGTGGTGAGTCGTGACATCCTTGTCTTGTTCTTAATCTTGGCAAAATCTTCTAGTTTTTTATAATTATACTTTTTTAGAGATTAAAAACTCAGACTGCCACCAACAGAGCTGCACCAAAAGTTTTTTAATAAAAGTTTGAATTAACTTTTTAATTCAAGTTCTTTTTTACCCTAAATGAAAGGATTGGTTAATTTTGTTTTGGTTATGCATCTTAGTTTTACCTAACTTGCTTCCTTACCAAAACTTGATAGTGGTAACTGAAATAGTTCATTCATTCCTGGATGCTTATGTGTTTTCTTATTTTTAATTTTTATTTTAGCTTAATTTTTAAAAAAGATTTTATTTATTTATTTGACAGAGAGATCACAAGTAGACAGAGAGGCAGGCAGAGAGAGAGGGAGAAGCAGGCTCCCTGCTGAGCAGAGAGACCAATGTGGGGCTCAATCCCAGGACCTTGAGATCATGACCTGAGTGGAAGGCAGAGGCTTAACCAACTGAGCCACCCAGGTGCCCTTTAGTTTAATTTTTTAAAGATTTTATTTATTTTTATTATTTGAGAGTGTGAGAGAGTGAGAGAGAGCACGAGCAAGTAGGGTAAAGTGCAGAGGGAGATGCAGACTCCCCACTGAGCAGGAAGCCTGATGCGGGACTCAATCCTGGGACTCCAGGATCATGATCTGAGCCGAAGACAGGCACTTAACCTACTGAACCACCCAAGTACCCATGAGTTTTTGTTTTTGTTTTTTTTGAAACAGTACTTTACTGAATAATTTACATATAGTAAATTGTGCAAATATTAAGTGTACAGTTTAATGACTATACATACACATGCGTGTGTGTGTGTGTATACTTATATCCGTGTGACCGCTTCCTATATCAAGATATTTCCACTACCTCAAAGAGTTCCCTTGTGACTTTTCAGTCAATAGCAACTCCCACACCTCTCCTTTGAGGTTAATCACTATTTTTGATTTCTCTCACAAGTTTGTTTCGCCTATTCCTGAATTTTACATAAATAAAATAATATAGTATATCTTTATTTGTACCTATCTTCTTTCATCAACAAAATATTACTGAGAGCTAAAGGAGGAAGAAAAATAATCTCAAAAGGATGGTCGAAGGTGGAAGAATTAATTATCCAAGCAATGTAAACATGTGTAAATCTGGGGGAAAACTGCATAAAATAATACCTAATTCGAATCTGTGGCGTTAAAAAAATTTGAGCCATAATCGCACATGTGGGGTGACCAACTAACTCATCCTTGTTTGCCTTGGAGTTTTTTGATTTTAAAACTGAAAGTCTTACAAACAAGAATATCTTCAATCCTGGGCAAAAACAGAGATGTTGGTTGCCGAAATATTTCATTAAGGGTCACTGGAATTAAGGCATTGTAGGGTTCATATATTATAAGGAAAGGTGAAGATCTAGATTAATTCTCACTTGTTATGATATACATTAAATTTCTAGAAATAATCATAAAAAACATAGTAAGGTATAAGTTTCAAAGTGATAATGAGAATAAATGAAGTGAATACGTTTACAACAACAACAAAATATATCAATAAAACATCCAGTTAACCCAAAAGAAGAGAAGCAAGGAGAAAAAGAGAGAAAGGGTAGAACAAACAGAAAGCCAAAATAGGATAAAAATAAATCAGAATATATTGATAAACATAATATGTGTAAATTGACTACTATAATTAAAAGACAAATGTTGTTACCTGGAATCAAATAAACGAGCATACACATTTAGTTGTTTACGATAATCATATCTAAACATATTGAGGCAAAGCAAAAGTATTATAAAATATATCTACCAAATCAATACTAATAAAAAATTGGGTAACATAGACATATTGGTACTAACAAAATAATAGAAAAAAGCATCACCAGATACAAAAATAAAATTTCTGCATAATGACAAAAGGTTAAAATCACAAGTTTGGAACATGTGCATTTAATAAGATAACTTCAAAATGTAGAGTGAAAAACTGAAATAACTATAACAAGAGATTGAAAAATCTACCATTATGGTATGATAATACAGTCTCTTAGCAAACAACAGCTCAAACAGCCAAAAGCAAAGAAAAAAAAAATCACTTTGAATACATATATCGGCAAGCTTGAATTTGGAATGTGTGTGTGTGTGTGTGTGTTATGTATACACACTTGCCAATTAGAGAATACGCACATACATATCCGCACTTGCCCTTAGAGAATACATATTGTTTTCAAGCACAAAAAAAATCTAGAAGACTAACCACATACTAAGCCATAAAGTCAATCTCAGCAAATTTCAAAAAAAATCAGTATTGTTTATTATTCCTTTATCATAATATAATTAAGTTAGAAACCAATAACAAAATGATAAGGAGAAAACCATATACATCTGGAAATTTTAAAGTACACAAAGTATCTAAATAACTCATGAGTAAAAAGGGAGCATAAAAGAACTTAAAAAATAATAAAAACAAAATTTCAAATCATATAGAATGTTGGTATTATGGCATGGAGAGATATTTATAGCCCTATTTTCTTATATGAGGAAGGAAAAAAAAGATGGAAAATTAATGAGCTAAGCACTCAGCATAAAAAGTTAGGAAAGATCAGCAAAACAGACACAAAAGAAGTAGAAGTAATAATGGCAAGAGCAGAAATTAATGAAATAAAAAGTAAATGTATAATAGAGCAAATAAAAAAACCCAGTATTGGTCTTTGAATGAGTAATAAAAATGAGAAAACTTTAGCAAGTTTAGATCATGACAAAAATGCAGAAAGGACTAACAATATCACAATGAAAGGGGGCACTACTTCACATGTAAGAAATTAAGAAATTAAAATATAGGATAATTATGTAAGTATTCACTTATGGTAGTAAATTTGAAAAAATAAAACAAGAAGTTGCTAGAAAAATATAACTAGAAAAACTAATTTAAGAAAAAAATTTAAAAAACTGAATCATTATAATGATCCTGTAACCATTATAGAAATTAAATCAGTAAAGCTTTTTTCTCACATAGAAAGCACCAGGTACAAATTTTATAAGGCAAGTTCTCTAAGAAGAAAAAGCAATTGTAATTGTCTTCCAGAAGACAGGAAAAAAAAAACCACAATTAATTTTAGTAAGCTAAAATAATTTGATACCAAAAAATAATAATTTGATACCAAAACCAAGGAAAATTCTAGATAAATCTCCCTTATGAATAGATACAAAAATCAATAAGAAAATATTCACAAACTAAATTGAGCAATGTACACCATGATCAAGTTGGGTTTTTTTCAAGAACAAGGTCAAGTTAATGTTATCACTCTAATCTGACCTTAACAGACCATGAAGAAAGAAAACACAATAATTTCAATATGTTAAGACAATTATGAAGAAAATTACAAAATGTTTTTGGAAATGCATTAAAGGAATTCAGATTGAAATAAGGATTTTAATATGAGAGGCAAAACTTTAACTTTTAGAAGTTAATACTGTAGAGTAAATTATCTCAAAAGAGGTAAGAGTATCTTTAAAAATTCTAGAGCATTAAAACATTCTAGAGCAAACCCTGAAAAAAAAAATCAGAGGATGTCTTCTATAATGGTTGCTCCACTTCATACTCCTACTTGCAAGACACAAAAGTGTCTGTCTCAGGATACCTTCATCAACACAGTATGTTATCAAACTTTTGGATTTTTGGTGATTTGATAAGCAGAAATACATATCTCATTGTAGTTAAAAACTTTTTTATGAAGATATTTAAAAAATTTGATGACATGAACTACATTAAAATGAATAATTCTTTCATTAATAAATCCCACAAAGCCATAACTAGTGTGGAAATTATATGTGATATATACACCTAGAAAGGATTAGTTTTCAGAGTATATGGGACACACAAGGGAACTTAAAGAACTCAAAATCATTCAGAGAAAGACAAATAACCCAAGAGAAAAAAGTGAGCAAAAGACACAAATGGGCATTTCCCAGAAACACAGCAAGACTGGTAATAAAGATGGGAAATGTAAATTAAAACTACATGAAATACTAGTTCATAACCAGTCACACTGGCAGTAACTAAAAAGATGGATAGCTACAAGTGTTAGAGAGACTTTCAAATACTCTTATACTGCAGGGGTGAGTGTAAATTAGTACTAGAGAAAACAAATTGGTATTATCCAGTAAATAAAGATGCACATACCCAATGCCTTAACATTCTACCTCTAGGTAAATACTTAGAGCAACCTTTGCACATAAGTACCAAGGAGATATACAAGAATGTTCAAAGGCAGCCATGTTTGTGAGAGCAAGGCCGACAAAAAAACCCTACAAAACCTACTCCCTTCCCTCGCAAAAATATCTATAAAAACCCACAAAAATTTCAGTGTTCTTCTAAAATAAAGTTTATAAATTACAACATACCCCTAAGATAGAAGATTCTATAATGACAGAGACTAAGTGAATTATTGCTACATGCCTCAACACCGATAAATTTCAGAAGATGGGGTGCCTGGGTGGCTCAGTGGGTTAAAGTCTCTGCCTTCAGCTCAGGTCATGATCCCAGGGTCCTCTGCTTCCCTTCCTCTCTCTGTCTGCTTCTCCGCCTACTTGTGATCTGTCTGTCAAATAAATAAATATTTAAAAAATTTTTTCAGAAGATAATTTTGAATGGGGAAAAAAGACGAATTATAGAAGAAAACAAACAGCTTGATTGCACATATATAAAGTTCAAAATTATGTAAAACTAAGCAATCCATTGGTTAAAACTATACGCACAAGCAAGAGAACAATAAACCTAAAATTCAAGTATATAATTAACAACCTGGGAAGAAAGAAGGCAACTTATACCTATTTCTACCGGCTGCTCCCACCACCCCCATCATGCAGATAGAGGTTAGCAAGGAACTCAGAGCTTTCCAAAATGAAAAAGCATTACTTAAACTGGTTTGTGTTGAATTCCATTGCCTTTCCTTCTGCTTTATTCCCAGACTACAAAATAATTTTTTCCAGAGTGGAGTGGTGATAGAAGTAAAGGATCATCTTTATTAATAATTTTCCCATTTCCCTTCTCTCCCCTTGTGTAGGACTATTTAGCCTAAATACTAGTTATTTTATAAACCAAAGCTGAACCAGAACAGCTACCTTGAAGAGTCAATAGCGTTTTCTTAAAAGCTGCCTCTCTGAACCTTCCAGATAAAAAAAAGAAATCACTTGGTTTTTCCAGTTACTCATATTTACCTACATCTGACAAATCCACTCTTAATTTGGATTAAACTGTCCAAGGTCCCATTCACAATTAGCATAAACTCCTTGCGGTATGCTTCAATACATGCATTTCTAAATGAAACCTGAATCACATCTTGAAAGAACCCATTTTATATGTGCCAGAATTCTTTTTTTTTCTTTTATTTTTATTAAAGATTTTTTTTTATTTATTTATTTGACAGATCACAAGTAGGCAGAGGCAGGCAGAGAGAGACAGGAGGAGGAGGCAGGCTCCCTGCTGAGCAGAGAGCCTGATGCGGGACTCGATCCCAGGACCCTGAGATCATGACCTGAGCTGAAGGCAGAGGCTTTAACCACTGAGCCACCCAGGCGCCCCTATATGTGCCAGAATTCTTAAATGTCATTGTGAGATGTAGACTTCCAATATAAGTCCATGGTATGGCTTATCACTACACCATAAATTGCCTTTTGTATAAATCCATATTTTCTTCATGTCTACACTTCTTAGAGCCACACTTTTCATGAAGGGTGGTAGCTCTGTATGACAAGGAAGCTGGTTTCTCAGTGTTTCATAGGGTTAGTACTTTATTCAAAGACTCTTTGGACCTTAAATCTAAGAAGATAAATAGAACTAATATGAGCCAAGCAAAGTAGGCTTCTCCTTTGGATTACAATGCTTTCTAACATTCTTGGGCTCTTGGTGTTTATGATAGTGCCTATCAGGTAACAAAAATTAAAAAAAGAAAAATAGAGGAGAATTTCTTCCAACAAGCAGCATAAACCTCAAATAAACCAGTTTGCTGTAAAGCTTAGTAATGCTACAGGAAAAACCAGAACCATGTAGTTTTCAAGACTGCATGTTAAAAAAAAGAAAAAGAAAAGACTGTATGTTTTATTTTCCTTATTGCCATTCTCAGAATGTATCTCAGTTCTCTGAAAGATGCAAAATTAATCCCTTATGTAACTGAGTAGTGACAGTTAATATTAATGTAACTATTTATTTTAAAAGTCCCTGCACCCACTTCTAAAAAGGTCTGAGGGAGTTTACATATTAACACATAGTTGAAAGACATACTATTATGTTTAAATGCAAAATAAAATAGACTCTGGAAAACATAAAGGAGTTGATGCCATCAAGGACCAGTCATGTTCTGCCTCTTTTGAATGAACCCCAAGCACAAACTGACCTCCTTTCTACACTCTTAAGTGGAGGCTTTTTGCTCCTGAAATTTCCAGTTACCCACAGGGCTGGTTACGTTTGTTCAACAGAACCAGCAGGACAATGGCATGGGTTAAGTGGACTTTGGAGCCAAACTACCTGAACTGGAATCATGGCTATGTACCTTGAGCGAGTTATTAAATGTCACAGATTCTCAGTGTTCTCATCTGGGGTAATAATAGTACTTACCTCATTGAGAATGAAACGAGTTTAGAGTCTGCAAAGTACTTAGAACAGAACCTGGCACACAGCAAGTGTTCAATAACAATCAGCACTTGCCTATGCAAATGCTGCCAAACTCCTGTCAGAAACCTTCCTGGAAACTTGTGCCTCTCGAATTTTCTATCCCTGCCCCTTCTTGTTGTTCTCATTGTTCTCTGATGTGAACCAGAGATTGTGGAGTATGGTTCATGATTTTTCTCTCTACCCCAAATCTACCATAATACTGCTGTTTTCGGTGTTCATGTGGATGACCCTGCCAACGCCCTTCATCTCCACACGGGTATCAACAACTCACCCTCTCTTCTGTATTATTGCCTGCAGCTGCTTCACCTGTAAAGTCTTAAGCCACACACTCCACTTTCCTACCACGAACTCCTGTTATCCTTATTGTTCCAAGTATACCTGCTTATTCACCAGGATTGGGACAGGGCCTATCCCACTCACTCCATGTGTCTGACTTTTCTCCTGTTTTGCCTCCATTGCCATCTTGCTTGGCCTCAGCACTTCAACCTGTCGCTTCAGTAACAGCTTCAGCGTTTCACTCCTCTTGCTCCATTTTCCTTCTGCAGTACTTACCCAAATGTGGATCAGTCCAGCCTTCTTTGCATATAAAACCACACTAAGGACATCACTCAACCCTGTGTATGGGAGCCATTAGCTCATGGTGTCCGTCCTCAGCTCAGCTCTCAGCACACAGCTGGGCAGCCTCCTCTATGCCCCTCACTAGCCCTGCATTTCTTTGCAAACTTCCTGCTCCCCTGCTCTCAGCTCTCATAAGGAGTCACCACGTTCTACCAAAACCACCTCCTAAATATCTCTCGCATCTAAAAATCCTGCTTGATTTCTTCTCTCCTCATCAGCTTTATCCATCTCTTATCTTGCCTCCCAAATATTCTCCTCTGAGCTACTAAAGTAATCTTCCTAAAAATTCAAGTGCCATCATGTTCATACTTCATACCCTTCAATAACTCCCTATTCCTGATGTAGGTCCTACACCATAGCTTGACCCCAAGGCCGGCTGTGACCAGGCTCCTGTTCACCTCTCAACTTCTTTCTGATTCTTCCAGTCTGCACCTTACACACTCAATTACTCATACGTCCTTGAATGTGCCATATTTTCTGACTCCCATGCATCGCATAGGTTACCTTCTTTGTAAGGAATGCCATTTTTCTTCTTTTTCTGGCTGGGTGACTCCTTTTGGTCTGTTAGGGTTCAGTCCAAGTATCACTTCTGGTCAGCTCTGGTGTAGAGACTTCCCTGGCCCTTCCTCTTTCTGAGCAGGCTGGTTGGGTATCTCTTTGTTCTTCCACATGTGTTATCTCTATTCAAGTACTTACCATGCTCCTGGCACCAGTAAATGGTTAGTGAATTAATGAATAAGTGAAGGCATCCCATTTCCCTAAAATGATAAAAACTTCTATAGTATTTCATTTTATATGTCCATTTGGAATAGAGGTTTTAAAAACCATGGTGGTTGGGCACCTGGGTGGTTCAGTAGGTTAAGCATCACCCTTCAGCTCAGGTCATGATATCAGGGTCCTGGGATTGAGCCCAGAGTCGGTCTTCCCACTCAATGGGGAGTTTGCTTCTCCCTCTGCCTCTCCCCCTTGCTTGTGTTCTCTCTCTAATAAATAAGTAAACTCTTTAAAAATAAAATAAAATTTCCTAACTTTTCTGACTAAGGAATTCAGAAGGACTTTGATTAGTTTGACAATCACAGTGTTTTCAGGACTACATATGACTTCTGAAGTTTTATATTTAACGTGTAAAGTTTAGAAACATCTATATTTTCCTTTTGGTTTATTCTGTAAAATTAAAATTATCCAAGCGATTTATATTTTTATCAGTGTATTGCCACTGTGAATGCTATCCTGATTCCTAGACTACAGATGATTGGTAAAGTGCAATATTTTAAAAAGTGAAAAACAGCCTGGGTGGCTCAGTCAGTTAAGTGTCCAGCTCAATTTTGTTTCAGGTCATGATCACAGAGTCGTGAAATCGCTCCCTGGTTCAGGCTCTGAGCTCAGCAGAGTCTGCTTGAGATTCTCTACCTCTCCCTAGCCCTCTGTCCCTCCTCACCTTATGAACTCTCTAAAATACAAATAAAATCTTTTTTAAAAAGTGAAGCGAGGGCACCTGGGTGGCTCAGTTGGTTAAGCGACTGCTTTCAGCTCAGGTCATGATCCTGGAGTCCTGGGATCAAGTCCCTCATCGGGCTCCCAGCTACACGGGGAGTCTGCTTCTCTCTCTGGCCTTCTCGCTCATACTCTCTCTCCCTGTCTCTTTCTCAAATAAATAAAAAAAATATTTTTTAAAAAAAGTGAAGCGAGATAATATTCAATATAATCTTACAGCCCTGAGAAAAAAATCCTGATGAGATACCATGCAGTCTGTTCATCTGAGTAATCATACACTTGCTCTAGAGTCAACAGATCCAATTCATGGAGAGGGTTAATCATCACTTAATGGGAAAAATCAGGTAATTAGGGTGACCCATTCCCCATTCGTACCCATTAACAATTTTTTTCTTTTTTAGTCATATCAACAATATAGTTAAAGAGGATTGTCAAGACTAACCTCTCAAAAAATCACCTATATCACATGTGCCTGAATGTACAAGATACCATTACAGCAGATTAAGGAGTCTCTCTCACCTTAACCTTGTTTTTGAGATACAATAAGAAAAATGGTTTTAAAGCAGGAAATCTTGAGATAAAGTACAAAAGAAGAAATAATAAACATTAGGTTTACAAATCTGGGGGCCCAAAAAAGAGAGACCTCTGCTTGTGTGTCATATCTGACCCCCCTCTACCTGATGGATTTTCATTAGTGCAGGCCGCCATCCAGTCTCTTTCAAGACCAAATGAGTACCTGAAAGAAGTCTGGGTGGATCTAGGGCACAATTACTAGATGCAGACAAAGATGAATGGCCTTTGGTCTGATCTATATGAGAGTCAGAATGGGATCTACCTATCCAATCTGGATGGACAACAATGCACAAGAAAAATCCCACAAAAGTTAACAAAAAGAACATAGACACAGAGAAGGCATTGAGTTTGTGGATGGAATTAACCAAGAGTTGAAACTAGAGACAAAGTATGTTATTACATCTTATGGCTTGTAAGATTAAGTTTATGGGATCAAATATCTTGGAATCCTTAGACACTTTTATAGTGAAATATAATACTTACAAAGATTCAAAAACAGACGTGTACAGCTCTGATGACTTATCACAAACAATATCCATGTAATTGCCACCAATGTCAAGAAATGGATTGCTGCTTGCACCTGAGAAGATGCCTTCTCTTTCCTAGTCACTATACCATCCCCAACAAAGGTAATCGCTATCCTGACTTTGATGAAAATCATCTTCTTGCTTTTTTTTTTTTTTTTACAGTTCTTCCAACTAAGCATACATCCCCAAACATTAGTTTATTTTTGCCTGGTTTTTAAACTTGATATAAATGGAATTAAAGTACATATTCTCTTGTTCCTGACTTATTTCAATCAACATTATGTTTGTGAGATTCACATGTTGTTGAATGTTAGCTATAATTTGCTCAACTACATGTAGTAAATACTACACAGTAAGTTTTCATTATGTATAGAATATTCTATTGAAATAATATGCTACAACTTGTCTATCAGTTCTATTCTTAGATGTTTTAAAAAGTCAAAGAAGTTTTCACATCTAACTACATAGACTCTCATTACGGCGAAGATATGGACTCGTGTTTTCATTTATTAAGTTGATTCTTTAAGGGAGAGAAACAAAAAGGTTTCTTAAATCGATGTACATCAGGAAAGGGGTAATTGGAGACGGTTGATTCTGACTGGGCTGGCAGAGATGGAAGGTGAAAGGAGAACCAAAATGATTACTTGCCCCATTTTTTCCAAAGAATAAACATTTGAAGCCACACTCCAAACCAAATAGCTCTGTCCTCTGTCACTGACGATGGAGTAAGGAGATGATGGCTACATACGCAGAGAGTGTGTTCTTGGTAGAAGAAGAGGAAGAGCATATGCATGGACACATGCACGAAAGGGCTTTGGTTCTAGTTGTTATTCCATTAACTCCTGACACTTGGTTTGATATATTTGCTGTGTGGTGGTCATGAAAGCAAAAATGTTCTGTGAATCACAGAATTTATCTTGTTTCTAAAGTGTTGCTAATTTGCATTGGACTGGGATATTGTTCAGCAAATATACAGCCCCCTCCACCTCTCTCTTGTAATGAAGTCTCTTTTCCTATCTTTGGGCTTGGCCATGAGGCATGCTTTGGCCACTGGGATATCAATGTGTGATAAGAATAGCAGCTCTAAATATGTTTGAATGGTAGACCCATGCTCTTGTGCTCCAGTGATCTGTCAGAAGACCATGCCCAGGTTGGCCTTTCCCCTAGGCCTCAGAATGAAAAATGTGGAGACCTGAACCCACACCAAAGCCAACCAGCTTGCAACTTTTCAAAATTACCAGAGCTGCCCACCCCAGATGAGCCTACACCAGCCCCGCTGAAGTTAACTAGGGCAAGAATAAATGTTTGTTATTGGGAGCCACTGTGTGTGGAGTAGTTTGCTATTATGGTGGCAAAAAATGTTTCACAGCTGTAGTCAGAGGTGTAAAGTTCAGGCCATTATCACTCCTTAATAGTAATGGACTTGGCTCCATTTAACTCATTCTGCATTTGCTCTATGAAACCAGGGATTCAGATTTCAAACTTCTTTTTAGTGTAAATTTTAAATGCCCAGGGGACAATGACCAGATCTTTTTAGAATCTGAAGAAGGGGGTTAGTAGGAGATGGAAACAGCTATCCCCAAGGTCAGTGGAAAGGAGCTAGGATCAGTTAGGGATGTTTTGGGTCCTGGCTATACCAGTTGGGGAAATGGCAGGAGAAACCACACCTGTACTCATGCTACAGGATGCTATTCTGGACTTATTCAGAGAAGTGGGAGATGCTCTACTTTGAGGGGTAGTATACAAAGAGTTAGGACATAGGTAAGTTGTGTTTTTTAATAGCTAACTGTTGAGGTCAACAAAGCTATGCCCTAGGACAAGTATACATTTAGAGATTAAAAACTGCATGTATATGGAGAAATGGTAAATTTCATATCCTGCTGGTGGGACTGTAAATTGATCTAAACACTTTGGAGAACTTGGCAGTAATAGGAGGTTACTTTGGAAAATAAGAACATATTAAGTAAAGTTGAAGATGCTATATCTTTTTTTTTTTTCTTTCAATGATTTTATTTATTTGAAAGAGAGGCAGAGAGAAAGTATGAGAGAGAGAGAGAGGAGTTGGTGAGGGGCAGAGGGAGAGGGAGAAGCAGACTCCCTGATGAGCAGGGAGCCTAATGTAGGGCTTGATCCTGGAACTCCAGGATCATGACCCAAGCTGAAGGCAGACGCCCAACCGGCTGAGCCACGCAGGCACCCAAAGATGCTCATATCTTAATACTCAGTAACTTGGTACTGGATGTGTAGCAGTGGGTCTCAGTGGGACTGGTGCCACACAGATGAATTTCACAATCTCACAAATAACACTGAGTAAAGCAAAAGACCTGAATTTCATACCATTTAAACATCATAATACTATGTGTGAGTTAGGGTTCCATATGTAGCAAAAATATTTTTAAAATGCATGGGAATGATAAAAACCAAATTCAGCAGTTATCTCTGGCAGCAAGGGAGGAGATGCAATTGGAGAGGGGTAAAATGGGGACTTACGTGCACCTTAAATGTTTTATTTCTTCATGTATAAGGTGGGCATAGAAGGATTTGTTATTATTTATATATTTTTAATGTAAATAATATATATTATTTTATATCATTTTTGTATATATGAAATATTGCAAAATAAAAATTTCAACAGAGAGAGGTTCATGAGCTTCTAACATCATGGGGCCATGTTTTGTTCATCTCTCTAAGCTCAGTGCCAAGCAGTGTGCCTGGCACAGAGTAGATGCTCAATTAATGTTTGTTGAATAGTCAACCAAACAAAAGTTCATATACTAGTTTTAATTCTTAGACATAAATAGAATGCTTCAGTCCTCCTCGATCATGGTATCCAGTAACACAAACATTTCTATGATATGGCAGGCACTTTTCCAGCATTAAAAGTACAACTGTGGGGGCGCTGGGTGGCTCAGTGGGTTAAAGCCTCTGCCCTCCACTCAGGTCATGATCCCAGGATCCTGGGATTGAGCCCCGCATCGGGCTCTCTGCTCAGCGGGGAGCCTGCTTCCTCCTCTCTCTCTCTCTGCCTGCCACTCTGCCTACTTGTGATCTCTCTCTGTCAAATTAAAAAAAAAAAAAAGTATAACTGTGAACATAAAATTTCCTTCCCTCAAGGGACTCATTTTGAGTGTGTGTGTGTTGGGGAGGGTGGCAGGGGGAGGACCCAGAGCGGTATTAACAATAAAGAAAATAATTCAGTAAAATAGAAAGAAGGCCAGATGAGATCAGTGCCCTCAAGAAAAATGAGGCTGAGAACGGAAGTGTTCAAAGATTTTAGGCAACATTAAACAGGGTAGTCAAGTTCTCTTTGAGAAAGTGACCTTTGAGCTAGAACTTAAAATGAGGGAGAAAACTGTGAGCAGTTGAATCAGAGGGAGAAGAAAGTACAAAGACCTTGAGGCAGCCTGGAAAGCAGGCCCAGGCAGTCACACAGACTGAGTGTCTAGGAGGGGTTCAGGGGAGGAGGGAGATCAGAGATTAGGCAGAACCTGCTAGACCATTTTCCATACTTTGGCTTTTACCCTTGGTGAGATTAAAGACTTGGAACAAAGACAAGCATCATCTGGCTTACACGTTTAAAAGATCACTCTATTAGGGGAAGAGATAATAGTAGGAAGTAGAAACCAGGAGACCAGTTAGGACATTATTGCATTAATAGAGGCCCAAGATGATGGTGGCTGGAACCAGGGTGGCAACAGTGGAAATGGTAAGTAGTCATATTTTGACATATTTTGAAGACACAGATAGCTCTGGCGCAGAGCTATTGGTGATGGACTGTATATGAGACCTGAGAAAAGGAACAGTCAGGGATGACACAAAGGTTTTTGGCTTGAAGTCGCCACTGACTGAGAAGAAAGGGAGCTGGCTGGCTGGGGGTGGGGCCGGGTTCAGTGTGGGACATGTTAAGTTTGAGATGTTTACTGGGCATCCAGATGGAGTTGTTAAGTAAACAGTTGGTACGTGAGCTTGAGGGTCAAGAGAGACATACAAGCCAGAGAAAAAACTTTGAGAACCATTCGCATATAGGTAGTATATAATAAAGCTTAAAGATAGGATGAGACCATCAGGGGAGTGAATGTAACTCAGAAAGAAGGGAGGTCCAATGACCAGGTGTAAAGGCACTGCAATGTTTAGAAGTTAGGGAGGAAGAGGGAGGTCCAGTCCAAGATGATGGAGGAGTATCCGACAAAGACATAGGAGACATCCATGGAAAGGTAATGCCTTGGTAGCTAGGTTAAGGAAGTATTTAAAGGAGGAGAAGGATGACTAACAGCGTCCAAGCATCCAATAATGCTCAGGGTCCACGTAAGATGATGACAACAACAGAGCTTTGTATCAAACAAAGTAAGGGTTATGGGAGACCTTGGCAAGGCCAGTTCTGGTGGGGGCTGAAACCCTTCTTATCAAGGGCTCAGGAGAGAGAGGAGAAAGGAATAAACAGGAAAGCCAACTTGTCCAAGGCTCTTTTTTTTGCCTTATCTGACTTTTAAACAGAAAGGGAATCCATGCATTCCTGACTCAACTGACACAAGTGCATACTGGAATCCAGTAATCTAAACATATATCTTATCTCAAAAGAATAGAACACAAAGCAGCTAGAAAATTCCACTCATGTAGGAGAATTAGCTTCATTTTCCACAAATAAAAAGGACTACCATGAGAAACTAAACTAAGGATTCTGGTGGGGGAAGAACTATCTAAGTGGGTGGCCAGCCTTCCTCTAACTTTGTTATTTGAAGTCAAATTAATCCCCTTTACTTATCAACAAGTCAAATTTCTCCCAATGTAAATTAGTGGTTGGAAACAATTAGCTCAGCCTGAAAAGCCATTTATCTCCAGAGAACTTTAACCCCACAGACCAATTCACCTGTCTGATTCACCTAGGATCAGCACAGGTGATTCTCAGACCAGACCAGCCTACTGTTCAAGAATTGCAGAGAGATCTCAGAGATCTCAGGAAAGTTAATGAACAATATGTGTGGTGGGGTGGGAGGGGAGGAACAGGCGTCTGAGCCCTAGACCTGCAATGCTGAGGGGAACACTATATAAACGACTGGCTCTAGCATATCGTCAGCAAATGGACACTTTGGATGACCTTCAACCAAAGCCATCAGATCACGTGCTAAAGAGAAAAAAATAGTAATAGTTAAAAATATTTTCTTCTTATAATATAAGGGTTTGCTAAATTACCATACTTATAAGCCCAGTGTGGTCCATTATAAGGAAGAGTTAATTTTCTAATATAGGGTGCTTTCAGAAAATCCAGGTTAGAACAATATTCAGAATTCATTAGTAGTAGTCAGTACATGGAGGAATGATTTGACAATGAAAAATTTCTATGGAATAGAGTCAAGTTATTATTACAACTGAGGGAAGTCAAGAGAGTTAAGAAGGCAAATAACTTTCATCACATTTACTGAATCAAATTGTATTCATTTAATATGGTCTTCTAATTTATATATTCAATTTGTAGAATTAACTATTTTAATAACTAATAGAAACCTTAACACTGCAGAAAATTCTTTTTTGGTTCTGCTTTTTTTTGTTTTTGTTTGTTTATTTTGTTTTTGATGGGGACATCTTTCCCTTGCTCCCCAAACCAAAATATAATCAGAATTTTTTTTTTTTTTTGGCTGGGTACAGTATACTTTATTGATGGTACATGACAAGGTAGGGCTCCCCAAGCCCCTCCCCTTCTTCAGGGGGTCTGGGATGGAAATAGTGGAGGTTGGGAGATTCTCAGTGTTTTGGGGGATAAGTTGGGGCAGGGATTCCCCAGCAGCTGAGAGCCTCTCTCTTCCTCTTGCTCTGGCTGGGGCTGGTGGTCCAGAGGGCTCTTACTCCTTGGAGGCCATGTGGACCATAAGGTCTACCACCTGGTTACTGTAGCCAAATTCATTGTCATACCAGGAAATGAGCTTGACAAAGTGGTCATTGAGAGCAATGCCAGCCCCAGCATCGAAGATAGAGGAGTGGGTGTCACTGTTGAAGTCGCAGGAAACAACCTGGTCCTCAGTGTACCCCCTAGGATGCCCTTGAGGGGGCCCTCTATGCCTGCTTTACCACCTTCTTGATGTCATCATATTTGGCAGTTTTCTCCAGGCGGCAGGTCAGATCCACGACAGACACATTGGGGGTGGGGACACGGAAGGCCATGCCAGTGAGCTTCCAATTCAGCTCAGGGATGACCTTGCCTACAGCCTTGGCTGCACCAGTGGAAGCAGGGATGATGTTCTGGGCAGCCCCTCGGCTGTCACGCCACAGCTTCCCAGAGGGGCCATCCACGGTCTTCTGGGTGGCAGTGATGGCATGGACGGTGGTCATGAGTCCCTCCACAATGCCGAAGTTGTCATGGATGACCTTGGCCAGAGGAGCCAAGCAGTTGGTGGTACAGGAGGCACTGCTGACAATCTTGAGGGAGTTGTCATACTTCTCATGGTTCACACCCATCACGAACATGGGGGCGTCAGCAGAAGGAGCAGAGATGATGACCCTCTTGGCCCCGCCCTTCAAGTGAGCCCCAGCCTTCTCCATGGTGGTGAAGACCCCAGAGGACTCCACAACATACTCAGCACCAGCATCGCCCCATTTGATGTTGGCAGGATCTCGCTCCTGGAAGATGGAGATGGACTTCCCATTGATGACAAGCTTCCCGTTCTCAGCCTTGACTGTGCCGTGGAATTTACCGTGGGTAGAATCATACTGGAACATGTAGACCATATAGTTGAGATCAATGAAAGGGTCATTGATGGCGACAATATCCACTTTACCAGAGTTAAAAGCAGTCCTGGTGACCAGGCGCCCAATACGGCCAAATCCTTTCACTCCGACCTTCACCATCGTGTCTCGGGCACGCGGCTGGCACTGCACCTGAAGATGCAGCTGTCTGTCGAATGGGGAAGAGCAGAGAGCCGTAATCAGAAATTTTTAGTTAGGGCACCTGGGTGGCTCAGGCGTTCAACTTCCTCCTTCGGCTCAGGCCGTGATCCCAGGATCCTGGGGTTGAGCCCCACATCGGGCTCCCTGCTTATCAGGAAGCTTCCTTCTCCCTCTCCCACTCCCCCTGCTTGTGTTCCTGCTCTTGTTTCTCTCTCTGTCAAATAAATAAATAAGACTTAAATAATTTTGTAGTCTTCTTAAACAGAAATCTTTGAACTTGAGCTATAAAGCAGAAAAAATGAACTAACCTTTCTTTCTCTCTGTTCATATACACCATCTAGTGGATTTATTTTATTATTCAATCAAAAACAAGAATGAGAAAAGAGTTATGTGATCTAATAACACAAATTATAGAAAGTGCATAAAAATCATGCCTTATAAAAACATAGCAAGGAAAGTATTTTAAGAAAACAATCAGGGTTTGGCATATAAGCATATCCTATCTGTACATTAAGTACACCTTTGAATGTTACCTGGATCTCCAGCTTTTGACATGATTGTGAAAGTTAAAAGAAGGAATCAAGAAACAATATTGTGGGAAATAGTCAAAAGATTGTTACTCTGAAGTTAACTAAGCCTTCATTTTTTAACAACATTTTTTTATCCAAGCTTGCAATATTCAGATGTATTTCACATTATATGAAGAGGATACAAGGGGTGCCTGGTTGGTTCAGCCCATTAAGTGTCTGCCTCCAACTCAGGTCATGATCCCAGGGTCCTGGGATGGAGCCTCAAGTCAGGCTTCCTGCTCAGCGGGGAGTAAGCTTCTCCCTCTCCCTCTGCTGTTCCCCCTGCTTGTGCTCTGCTCCCCCTGCTTGTGATCTCTCACTCTGTCAAATAAATAAGTAAAATCTTAAAAAATAGAGTACACCAACATTCAATGTTTACATTCTTACAGAAGGGCAAAATGATATGTGTCTATACACAGTCATTGTGGCATATATATGTACATACATTTATATGTGTGTGTACGTGTGTGTGTGTATGCATGCGTGTGTGGACCCTAACCGTCCATCAGTGGAGAGGTGAACTAAAAGAATAGTAGCTCTATACTATAGAATATTATGTAGCTTTTGGTCAGCTTTAAATGAGCTGATGTGAAAAGTGCCCCAAGGTGGTTCAGGAAATAAAGCAAAAATGCAGAAGAACGTGTATATTACTCTTTTCGTAAATAAAAAGAAAAGTAATAGTGCTTGGTCTGGGACAGAGAACTGGGTGGTTTTAGGGCAGGAGTGAGAGAAGATGACTTTTAATTGTATACCTCTTATTGAGCTTGATAATAGATATAGTTTCCTTATTCAAGAGGAAAAAACATTTCTTTCAAAGAGTGATCTTTGAAGAGTCAAAATATAAGACTCTGGAAAGATAAATTCCCAGAAATAAACTGGGAGGTCATAAAGGCTCTATATAATATTAGTTTTGAGAAATATTGCCAAATTACTCCCCATAGTGAGTGAATTAATTTATACTCCCACCAGCAATGTCCAAGTGCCGATTATCCAAGACTCCTGGTTAACACAATGTATCCTCACCATTTTTGAAGTTTGCCAACATGGAAAATGGCTCCTCGTTGCAGTCGTCATTTGTCTTGGGATGGGAACGGATCAATGACCTCGCACTTGGGACAGTTACCTGAAGGAGGCAGGAGCCGGGTCAGGGAGCCGAGAGGGAGCTGTGGCCCTAAGCCATAACAGGGGTGGCAGGGGTGTGGTGGCGGAGATGGCGAGACGGGGCAGATGCACAGCAACCTGTGCAGGTTAAACTGACAGGATTTGGCCACGCACAGGATGTGGAGAAGGAGAGAGAGAAGTGTCCAGAGTGACCCTCTGGGTTTTGCAATGATGTGGAAGGAGGGATCTGAGAAGTGACAGGAGAGATTAGGGGAAGCCCAGGAACTCATGTGAAGAAGGAATAGGTGCCGGGGTTGAGCAGCCTCAACATGAGTGCCTGCAGAATGGCAGAGGCATTTGGATGCACAAGCCTGAGGCTTGGAGGGCAGGTCTAGGCTGGAGAGGACAGTCCTTACATGTATGAGGCTTTACTCCATAAAGTGGGGCAAGGCTTTAGGTGATCATTCACACTGAATCTCCATGTGACACTGCTTGACTGAAACACAAATACTATAACAATGCGATTTCCTTAAGACTTGATTCAAGGACTTCCATAAATGTAGGTGGGGCTAAGAATGCCAAGGAGGCATCTTCTGGGAAAAGGAATATACACTCTTATTAAAAATAAACCATATCTGGGGCGCCTGGGTGGTTCAGCAAGTTAAAGCCTCTGCCTTCAGCTCAGGTCATGATCTCAGGGTCCTGGGATCGAGCCCCGCATCGGGCTCTCTGCTCAGCAGGGAGCCTGCTTCCTCCTCTCTCTCTGCCTGCCTCTCTGCCTACTTGTGATCACTCGCTCTGTCAAATAAATAAATAAATAAAATCTTTAAAAAAAAAAAAAACATATCTCCATTTCCATGTTTTTCAATCGTTTTAAAAAACAAAGCATTTTTTTTTTTTTAAGAAACGGACTTGTAACACATTTGGAAAATGCTAACAAGCATAAACAAAAACTATAATCCCACAACTTAGAGATAATTACTGTTAACATTTTGGTTTTCCCTCTCTACCATACATGAGTTGTATCATAGATTTAGTTATACATATAATTCTAGACATAGACGTTAATTTAAACATCATAATGTGAATATTTATGTGCTGGCATCCTTTAAAATGTTATTTTATTTCAAAGTTATTTTTATAATTTATATATATTTTAAAATTAAAAATATATTTTAAACTGTAACGTAACAGTCCCCCATACAGAGGGAACTTTCATTACTTAACTACTATCACTGTGTATAATAATTAAAAAGTTTTTTCTGGATTGCACAAGAAAAATGTCCTTTTCATTTTCAGGAAATGAAATCATTCATCAGGAAAGGACATCTTTCCTGCTGTCCTTTTCATTTTCATTTCTTTGTTCTGTAATGAGGTTTCCCACTTCCACATGCTTATTGGGTATATGTATTAATGTTTTTTTTTTCATTTTATTAATAGTTTTTAAATCAGTGATTAAAGCTGAGGGAAAATATCTGCTCAATAATAGCTTGTTTTCCCTTAACAGCAGGTCTCACATGGGTAATCATTTCATTTGCCATTTAGTCACTTTCATTAATCACTTACTCTAACTTTCAACTTGAAGTGCTCTGATGAGTATCACCAAAATACCAGAAAGCATATTCCTATTTGTAGCAAATCAGTTTATGGGGCAATGAAGCCCTATTAATCTAAGTTAACTTTTATTCTCTTATCAAAACCACCTCATGGTTATTCCTCTCAGTCACAATAAATTAGCCTGTTCTCATTATCTCAATCTAATTAAGACAGCTTTATTTCCTGATCTTTTCAGCCCCATTCTAATATCTTTGAGCAGAAATATAAAAAAGGATGACCTCAAATGTATGAGGCTGTGGCTGAAGCCCTGTTTATGGACCAAAGGACTGGAAACAACTTAAATGTCCATCACAGGAGACTGTCAAATCCATAGAACAGAATATAATGTGACCGTTATAAGGAATGGAGGAAATTAGGAGGAATGAAGCTATAATCTATCAGGTTAAAAAAAGCAAGGTTTAGAATAACGTGACTTGTGCTCGCTTTGGCAGCACATATATAAAATAGAATAATATGACTTGAGTGAAAAATGGAGGCACTGTGAGTTACACCAGTGTTGGCATTTTTTTTAAAGTAATTATATATAAATGTTTGTGCATAGAACATAGAAGAATTTACAAGAAAGCATTGACCTTCTGGAGGGGAACTGGGGTCTGGGAGTTGAGATAGGAAGCTGACTTAATTTTCATTCAATTTTCTGTTATACTGTTTGATGTGCACATGCCTTATCTTTTTAAAAATTAAAAAACAAACACAGAAATGGAATTATTCATCTCAACCTATGGCAACCGCACCTTCTACCTCTTCTTTCCCCCACCTGCATGGGAGAGATCTGCACAGCTTTCTCTGAGCCTCAGACCTGCACCCCCAACCCCGATTACATGGCCCGAGTCAGCCTCCACTTTCCTGAATTAATTCTTCACTAATTAATGCTAATGCCTTTCAGAAATGTTATGAGCCTCATGGGAAAGCTTCTGCCTGAACTCTGCACTGCTGATAATCTTAATCTATTCTGTCCACTAACAAATTATATCTTTCTGACTTGTTTATCACTCTTGCTTCCTAGTCTTTCCTCTCTGTCATCTTAAGTTTTCCTCACTCATGGAAAACTGCACAGAAGGATCCAAGTCGCTATGATATAAGATTTAGGATAAACAGTAGTTCGGATGAGATTTTATAAAAGAAGGTTGAGACAATTTTGAGTGGAGGGTTGACAGTAGATCCGTCTTTTGTAATTCTGTGAGACCCGTGTGTAGGAATGGTCTATCTGTGACATCTTCTCATCCCTGCAAGTTCTCCTTGCCCTAACATGTTCTGTTGTAGAAAAGGAAGTGGTGAAAATATGTCTCGGTGATGAGTTTTCTACATACTACTACTACCGGCATCTCATCACATAAGGTTCACTGGGAGCAGTATCAAACTAGAAGAACATGAGCCTTAGGTTTGTGCACAAAGTAGTAATTTACATTTGCAGTATTAACCACCAATCTTGGTTCTGTTGGGTTCAACTACATGGTTTTAATTTTTCTATTTCTTTTAAATAGAGAAGATAAAAATTGGGGGGAGGGGTGGTGGTATTTCTCTCTGACCAACAGGAGAGAATGTAGCAAATGATTAAGCCAAAGACCTTTCTTAAAGTGTTTTCCAATACACTTATGGGATCAGTCATAATATTTATATATACTCTAGCACTTTGAAATCTCAAGCTGTTTTAACCAGCTGTCATGTTGGTGTCAAACTACGGTCATTTTAATGTGAAACAAAGGTCAACAGAGGGTTTGTCTTATTCTTTTCCTATTAGTGAAATACTTTATAGTTATTGAACTCTGTTTAAACCTCCAAAGCAAGTCCCTAGTCCATATCCCTGTTATCTAGGTCACATGGGATTTTATGATTGTTCACAAATAAAATATATAGAAATGAAGAAAAGTAACAGTGTCAAATTAATATTTAAAGTATTATCAACAACCCAAAACATAGACAATCAGTGTGGTCTATACAAGTTTGGCACTGATAATTAAGAAACACTTATATCTAAGATTGATATCCAATACATATATAATGTAAATTCTACTCTTTTTCTGCACTTAAAGTAAGATGGCAGAGTTGCTTTTTCATTTCTCATTCCAGAAACTACACTGTAAAGATCATTCCAAATTTTGCTAAACTGTTGGCCTTTAAAAATAGATAATTTATTTCTAAGGCTTATTCTCTGTTTATTGTTTAACCCAAAAATAATATTTATTTTTGGCAAATATTTATTTCTGGAATTTTTCCAGACTTTTTACTCTAACCTTAAATTTTTTTTTTTTTTTTGCTTATGTGCATCAGGATAATGAATTGTATGGAACTACTTTATTACAAGAGTTAGCCAACATAATGAAGAGTAAGTGCTTAGACTTATACATTGTAGTGACAAATGAAGAAAAGTATTTGAAGGTATCCATTGAGTTCCCTGAAGGTGAAGTTTAGCCCTTCTGAGTGATACAGTCTCCCAATTCATGTTTTTGCTGGCAATTTTACCTAGTTCATTCATCCATTTCTTGTGCTTAAAGGTACTGAGCATCTACTAGGAGCCAGGTACCACTCTTGGTGCTGCCACGTTGGTTTGAATAGTAACAACAGCCCGTAATAGTAGTAATAGTGTAGGTAGTAATTAGTGCTATGGGGTGGGGGTTGTAAAACATGGAAAAGGTGATGAGGAGTGTGGTAGAAGTGACTGCCTGTTCATATATCCTGGAAAAAGCCATTCAGATAAAGAGCACTCCATCCAGGTATAGGGAACAGCAAGGACAAAGTCCATGAAGTAGAAGCATGCTTGGTGTGGAGTGGCTGGAGTGGAATAAGAGGTGTGTGGTGGGACATAGGTCACAGAGATAGGCAGGGGACAGGTGGGACAGATCATGGGTGCCTCATGGGCCACGGTAAAGACTTTGGCTTTTACTTTGAGTAGGGGAGCCTTTGGAAAGTTCCAAGGAGAAAAGCAGCATGACCTGATTAAAGTAGGTTTGACAGAATTACTCTGGCTGCTGTTTTGATCCCTGTGAACAGGTGAGTGTATGTGTGTGTCTGTGTGTGCACACATCTGTGCTGGGGGCTGTGGCAGGCAGTGGAAGAAGCAGTGAGTGCTGTTAGGGCACTATTGTAAAAATCCAGGCAAGAGAAGCTGATGGATGGATGGCGTGGAATGAGAAATGGTTAGATCCTACATACGCTTAGAAGATAGAGTCAAAGCAATTGGCTCTAGATCAGATGTGGCTGATGGCAAATAGGAGTCGGGGCTGACTCCATGGTTTCTGGTGTGAGCAACTAGGAAAATGGAGTTGCCCAACTGAGGGGAGAAGACTGGAAGAGGCGCAAGTCTGGGGAGTGGGTGACATTCAGGAGCCTGTTTTGTTTGTTTTGGAGAGAGAGAGAGAGAGTACACGAGCATGGCGCATGCACCAGGTGGTTGGCGGGGGGGGGGGGGGGGGGGGGTGAGAAGGGGGGGCAAAGGGGTCAGGAGAGAGGGAATCTTTTTTTTTTTTTAATTTATTTTCAGCGTAACAGTATTCATTGTTTTTGCACCACACCCAGTGCTCCATGCAATCCGTGCCCTCTCCAATATCCACCACCTGGTTCCCCCAACCTCCCACCCCCCACCCCTTCAAAACCCTGATTGTTTTTCAGAGTCCATAGTCTCTCATGGTTCACCTCCCCTTCCAATTTCCCTCAACTCCCTTCTCCTCTCTAACTCCCCTTGTCCTCCATGCTATTTGTTATGCTCCACAAATAAGTGAAACCATATGATAATTGACTCTCTCTGCTTGACTTATTTCACTCAGCATAAAGGAGAGAGGGAATCTTAAGCAGATTTCATGTCCATCGCAGAGCCCCTTGCTGGGCTCGATCTCACAACCCTGAGATCATGACCAGAGCCAAAATCAAGAGTTGGATGCTTAACCACTGAGACCCAGGTGCTCCAGGAGCCTGGGTTCTAATACGGTAGGTCGAAGGTGCTAATGAGATATCCAAGAGGAAATGTTGAGTAGGCAGTTGAATATATGAGTTCAGTAGCTGAAAAAGGAGGTTGTGGCTGGAAATACAACTTTCAACAATATTTAAAATTGTGAGATAAAAGATCATTTCCACTACGGGCTTTTAAAAGTTTTTGTGGCATAAACCCCTTTGAAAGTCTGTTAAAAACTTGAGGCTCCTTCCCTGAGTGATATTTTAAATGCATAAAATAAAATATCTTTGAAATATTTTGGTATATATAATTGGTATAAAGAAAACCAATTATAATGAAACATAGAATCACAATATTTTGAAAGTTATACTATGGCAACATATTTTTTATTAATATACTACCCAATAAGAACTAACAGTAAGCATACTAACTACAGTACTTTAAAGAAGTCATGTGCATAAATATTTCAAGACATCTGTAACAACTGTAATGAGATGAAAATATCTAATTTTTTACTAGAGATAAAGTCATAGATACAGTGAATATTATTGTTCATAATTGAAGGAAATGCAAAGTTTCATTTAGAGGTTAGTGAAAATAAAGAAGAAATGTTTCCCTTTCAAGGTCACTGACACCAGGTCTATGGACTCCAGGTTAAGAATCTCTGTGTGGGGGCAAATACAGCCAGAGAAGTGGGGGACCAAGGAGGATAACCCGGGACTCTCCAACATGAAGTGGCAGGAAGAAAAGGAGAACTGATAAAGAAAATGGGGAAAAGAAAACCAAGTGGAAGAAGGACCCAGTGATCAACTATAAGAAGTGCTGCTGGGAGCGCCTGGGGGGCTCAGTCCAGTAAGCCTTTGGCTCAGGTCATGATCCTAGGGTCCTGGGATGGAGTCCTGCATCCAGCTCCCTACTCAGTGGGAAGCCTGCTTCTCCCTCTGCCCCTGCCCCCGGCTTTGCTCGTACTTTGCTCGTACTCCCTCTTGCTATCTCTTTCTCTCTCTCAAATAATTAAAAAAAAAAAAAAAAAGTGCAGCTGATGGTTGAGTAAGATGAGAGATGAGGACTCAGGACCTTGAGAAGAGCAGTTCCTGTTCAGGGGTGGGGACAAAAGCCTGACTACTGGGACCTCAGGCATGAATGAGAGAAGGTGATGTTCAACAACTGGGCTAAAATAGTTTTGCCATAACATGATTTTTTTAAACTTTGAACTTGTAAGCAAAGGAAAGGGTCAAGGGAGGACTTTTGTTATTGTCATTGTTGTGTTTATGATGGGAGATATTACATGCGTTTACAGGCTGTGGACGAGATTCAGGAGATAGGGACAATTGATAACACAAGAGAAAAAGTGACAATTCCCAGTTTATTGTCCTTGAACAGTGAGAGGTGACGATGAGAGGGATGGAATCCAGTGCCCAGGTGAAAGGGCTGTCCTCAGAGGGAGCCTGAATCCTTCATGCTTAAGTTAAAAGGAGGGAAAAACAATTAGTTATATGGGTCTTGATAGAATCAAGTTTGAAGAAATGATGGCGGAAGAATGTGGAAATGCTCTTGTCGCCTCCATTTCCTCAGTGAAATAACAAATGGAACCACTGACTGAGAGTGAGTGAAGAGGGGTATGGAGAGAAGGGGAGAAATAATGATCCAGTCCTGCAGGTGAGTGAACAGGCCAGAGAAACAGTCAGACATGTTGGGTCCACAGGGTGGTGGTCATGAATTAAAGTAAAGCCAGTTGGGGTCTGGCTGCTCAGGTGTGGGCATGGCTGGCAGACAATTTAGTCTCAACCAGAGTTAATACCAATATATTCATCACAAAAAGGTCCTAAACAAAAGATGAGGAGACACACCGGCTTCAGTGTACTTTTATGCCTGTAGTTTTTTTAATTATAAGCAATTCAAACACTGGAAACTCACTGGTACAGTGGGAGCCCTGAAGGTCAAGTGTTTGGAACTGGGCCAGGTCAGGGGAAACTGTGCATCTAGGGCTCCTGGGGCTGACGCTGCCAAGGGTGGGTGTGACCAGAGAAGTTTCATTTCTAATGCGGAGATGCCTGGGCCCAAAGGCCTGGTGCCCACCCAGTACCCTACACAAGACAACGCATTCCAGCAGGAACAAACACCATACCGTATCCATTTACATGATGGTGAAAATGCCCAGACAATTACTTAAGTCTCAATCACCCTATTTTTATTAACAGATTAAATCAGTATGAAAACTAAAAAGACACTGTATAAACCAAGGACCTTGTTCCTGTTTAAATATCCTTAATCGTATTCTTGCATTTGGCAAACAGCCTCCAAGTATGTGCTCCCTTTCCATAACAATTCTTTTATTTACATGTCTGTTTCCATGTTGTTTTAGAATTCCAGCTCCTTGATAAGGAGTTATGTTTGCATTACATTTAGGCACACCCAGTGTTTCCTAGAGCATTCTTCATCTAGAGTACATTAATCACTAGTATTTCCAATATTATAAAAGGTAAATTGAATTTCTAAATGAAATACCTTTCTCGCAGTCACTGAGTTATATTTTGTTAATTAACAGTTCTAATACACTCATAAAACAGCTACTTTATCCACCGGGGCAAGTATTAAGCCACATTTACCATTGGAACAATGAAAGGAATAGTTTGTAATATATATTCAAATACAGGCTTTAATTAGTAATTGAAATAATGCAGATACTTCTATCACACGATACCTATCTAGAGTCACAAATGAAGGATAGAAAGGTTGGCCATTAAACTGGGAAGGAAGAAGGTACTGTTTAAGTACACCAGGAAAACAAAAGCCAATACAAATGTAAGTTTTAGATGTATACACACATATAAGTTACTATATGGCAAGAGAACCAAGGGCAAAAATGAACTATTGTACTTTACCAAGATCAAAAGCTTTGGTGCAGCAAAGGAAACAGTCAACAAAACCAAAAGACAACCGACAGAATGGGAGAAGGTATTTGCAAATGACATATCAGATAAAGGGTTAGTATCTGAAAATCTATAAATAACTTATCAAACTCAATACCCAAAGAATAAATAATCCAATCAAGAAATGGGCAGAGAACATGAACAGATGTTTCTGCAAAGAAGACATCCAGATGGCCAACAGACACATGAAAAAGTTCTCAACATCACTCGGCATCAGGGAAATACAAATGAAAACCACAGTGAGATACCACCTCACACCAGTCAGAATGGCTGAAATTAACAAGTCAGGAAACAAGAGATGTTGGAGAGGATGTGAGAAAGGGGAACCCTCCTACACTGTTGATGGGAATGAAGACTGGTGAAGGCACTCTGGAAAACAATATGGAGGTTCCTCAAAAAGTTGAAAATGGAGCTACCCTATGAACCAGCAATTGTACTACTTTACCTTATTTTAGTATTTATTTACCCTAAAGATACAAATGTAGAGATCTGAAGGGGCACGTGCACCCAAATGTTTATAGCAGCAATGTCCACAATAGCCAAACTATGGAAAGAGCCTAGATGACCAGATGTGATATATATATAGAAGATGTGGTATATATATATATATATATGTGTGTATATATATATATATACACACATATATATATATTTACACAATGGAATGCTATGCAGCCATCAAAACCCCAAAATCTTATCATTTGCAACAATGTGGATGGAACTGGAGGGTATTATGCTAAGTAAAATAAGCCAATCAGAGAAAGACAATTACCATATAGTCTCATGGATATGAGGAATTTGAGAAACAAGGCAGAGGATCATAGGGGAAGGGAGGGAAAAATGAAACAAGATGAAGGCAGAGAGGGAGACAAACCATAAGAGACTCTTAATCTCAGGAAGCAAACTGAGGGTTGCTGGAAGGTAGGGGGTGGTAGGGATGGGGTGGCTGGGTGATGGACATTGGGGAGTTTATGTACTATGGTGAGTGCTGTGAATTGTGCAAGACTGATGAATCACAGACCTGTACCCCTGAAACAAATAATACACTATAAATTAATGAAAAAAAATTTTAAATTAAAAAAAAAAGATACTATATGTTGTCATGTGCATCCAAAATGAGAAACTAAAGAGATTGGAAAAGTCCTGACCAAAGGCAACAAAATTTCAACATGAAGCTGACTGTTAAAGGGCACTTGGATATTTGCTAAATTAATTTAAAACATATATAGTTTTCATATACTCTCCTTCAGACTCTTTGGGTTGAAAGGTACTTTGGGGACAGGTGGAAAACAATTGCATCCTGAAGCCTCGTTGATGAGATTAACGTTGATTTTCTAAGGGGCAAGAAATCCTGGTTATGGACCAGTATGTCCCAATGACCAGGAGATGCGGGCTGAAGTATTTAGAGCTGCAGAGTCTTACTATCTACAGCTTAACATTTCAAGGGGTTCGAGATTTAAAAAAAAAAAAAAAAAAAAGTGTGTGTGTGTGTAGAGAGAGAGAGATTGAGAAAGGAGACAGAAAATGTGCGAAGATGTTAATTACTGAATGTCCACGAATGCCATGAGGGTGTTCATTTTACTACTTCAGTTTCCCTACAGATTGGAAGATTTTCAGAATGATCAGTTTCCTACAACATTACGATGTACTCTATAGGAGACATACATAAAACATGCAGGTAATGATTTATACAGAATGAATAAAAATTTTTTTTCAAAAGAAAACAATATGAATTTCATAGAAACAGCTCAAGATAAAAGTGATTAAACGGTCCGATCATTTTATATGCATCGAGTGTACCATACAGTGACGCACAGCATTTCCACTGTCCCGGGGACACATACCGAGTAGCCTTTGCGCAGCCTCACCTTCCTCTAGTGGTGTGGTCTCTGAATCCATGATCTCGAATCTCAATTGAACCTTGGGTGTTGCTCAGAAGAAATCAATCACTGTCTTTCATCAGTCCCCAGTTTCTCCAGTTCTGCAAAAAGGGCATTTCCGACATTCACTACCCTCACATGTTCCATTACTCTCTTAGCAGACAAGCTTATTTCCAACTTCAAAAGAAAACAGAAATCTCAGTTGGGAAATTGCTCACCTGTGTGCTGCCAAACTAGAAAATCTGCACCTGCTGTGTGGTAGATGCTGCCATTTGGCTGGTCTAACTGCCATTCCCAAGTCCCATGTCCCTTGACTTCTCCCACCATGAGGATCAGAGAGCTTTCTCCGCGTACCACACGGTGCTGGCCAATCAGACAGAAGCAGAAGTCCATCTGCCGACTTCTGGCAACATTTCCTGATTAAGGAACAAAGTGTAGCCCACACCACCTCCTCCTCCTTTTCCTGCCTTGATCAGGGCACGAGGGGAAAAGGCCAAGATAGCTGCGGTGATGTCAACCCCTGAGTGCCGACATCATTGATACAGTGGCCATGCCAGCATTGCTTACCTTAAATTTGTCACATGAGAAAAAAAGAAACCTCTGCTTGAGTGAGGCACTACTAGTGGCCAGGTTTCTGTCATTCGAATTGAAAGCATTCCTAACTGACAAGGAGCTCATTTTTCTGCCGCCCCCCCCATCTTGTTCCTTCTTCCTAGAGGTCTCTGTGGACAGCATTCCCCCTCAATACCTTCAACCTTTCTCTCTCCACAAATTGTTCCACATCACTGGTGTTTAACACACTCAAGTCTATCCCACATTAAATACTAAAATGAAACTGTCCCCCACTCTCCCATCTTCCCCTAGCAACTGCTTTATCTTAGCCTTCCTTTCACTCAACATTCTTCTTAAAAGAGCTGTCTACACTCACTATCTCCCACTTCTTTCATAGTTATTCCTCAACTGGCCCCATCTGGATTCCCCCTGCTGCTTGATATTAAGTATTTGTGTCAAGGTCACCAACAACATCCTCACTGCAAACTCCAATGGGAATTTTTTCGGTTTTTATCTTATTTGACCCCCTTGTAACATTTGACACCATGACCATTCAATCCTTTAGGAAATACTTTCTTTCCTTGAATTTTTAAGTGTTCTGTCCTGGTTTTTATTGCCTGTCTGGCAGATCCCTGTAGGCCTATTTTAAAGGATCCTCCTTTGTAAATCTCCTGCATGTTGATATGAAATGAGAGAGATGGCTGCCTCCTCAGTCCTTCTCTCTGCGACAGCACGGTTGTCTTAAAAAGTCCCACAGAATCCCCTGAACCTGCTTCTTGCCCCCACAGTCCTCCTCTGTAAGTGGCACCACCATCCAACCAGGGTCCAAGCCAGAACGATCCTTCATGTTCCTCTCTCCCTTATTGCTCAAATCCAGTTAATCATTAAGCCCTGGAAATTCCGTCCCCTAAAGGTCCATGATGGGCCCATTCTGCTTAGTCCTGCTAATCTTATCCCAGGTTGGGCCTCTCCTGACATCCGTTTCCAAACACCTTTCACCCAGCTAACCCCTTCTCTCTGCTGCAGCTCAAGGGAACTTCTTTTAGTTGTTCCCAAACTGCCAACCTCTCTTTCACCTTTGGGATTTCCTGCGTGCTATCTCCTCTGGCCAGAATTTCTTCCCCCAAGGCTAAGTATTGCTGCTACTCGGAGTCTTTCGATTCTGTTGAAGAGGCCACTGTCTTGATATACGGAGACTAGGCTGGGTGCTCCTGCTGTGTTTCCACAATATTTTACACCCCTTGCCATCACTGTGTTTTCTTTTGTTCCAGGAGGACACATTAGATCTCTAGTGACACGTCTCCCCAAAAAGATTGCTCAATTAGATTGTAATGCCAGGATTTTCATTTTATCTACACCAAGACAGCAATTCCTTTTCAAACAGCATTGGCATTCATCAAAAACTGTGGATTAAATCCCTGGAATATTAAACATCCCCATTTAGTCTGAAGGGCCATTTACCCTACAGTGAAAAAGGGGCATAAATGCTGAAGCAATCATTTTGACAGTCACCAAAAATATTTTGGGATGGATATATCCTACATTTAAAAGCAAGGAGTGATCCTCTGTCATCCCTGACGTATATAAATTGTTTACTTTCTATTGCAATAAAAATTCCAAGAAGGAAATAAACAGAGAATATATGAACAACTAACTAAATCTATATGGATTGCCCATGATGAAGAGGGTGCCAAATGCTTTCAACAGCTTGGACATGACATCGAAGTATAAAATCTAATTAAACAAAATCTAATCGATTCAGTTAATTTAATCATCAGAGAAGCAGAGGCCAACAAGACCAAAACAATTTAAAAATAAGACCCTTATGCAACAGTATTACAAATAAATTCAGAATTAACAATGTGACATTATTGAAACATCCGGATTATTGCCAGGATTTACTGCAATTAGTTTTCTCTACTTAATATGCATGTGCTTCAGATTATAAAACCAAGAGGTTCATTTGTAAGATGAAGCAAAACAAAGACTGACAAACTACTCACACTTTTCCAATAATCTAACTGCCAACGGAATATAACTTAATATACAAAATTCAGTCCAGATAACTTTTAGAGTGACCTGTGAACTCCTTGATTCTAAGGAGAAAATAATTTTTTTTCTGTTACACAAGCTATGTTCAGAAAATATAAGACCAAACAACCATACCGTCATATTTATTGCTAAAAGCAAAATGTAGGGGCGCCTGGGTGGCTCAATTATTAAGCGTCTACCTTCAGCTCAGGTCATGATCCCAGGGTCCTGGGATCAAGCCCCACATCAGGCTCCCTGATCAGCAGGGAGCCTGCTTCTCCCTCTCACACTGCCCCCTGCTTGTGTTCCCTCTCTCACTGTCCCTCTCTTTGTCAAATAAAAACAAAATATATTTCAGTACAATAATGTAACCTTCCAAGAGAAAAGGCTGTCTATATGTATACCAACATAGACAACACCAAAGAAAAAAAGATAAAGGCCAAAAGTTCAAGAAAAAAATACCAATTTTCTCTTTTATCTATGATGTTTTGATCATTAAGATCATTTGATCTTAAAATACAAATACCAATTGCATTTGGCAGGCAAAAATTGTTATCAATATAACCCTTCAAATATATATATATATATATATATATATATATATATACACATACTATATATACACACACACATATAAAAACCTTCAAGTTCCATATTCGTCTGCTTAAGGATTTCAGATCTTTCCCTAAAACCATTATACTATTTGCAGCTAGGACTTCATGTGCCTCTATATACTTTGATCTCTATTATTAAATTTTAGCTCCCTGAATGCAGGCTCTGAGTCTTATGTAGCATTGATGTGTTAAACCCCACACAATACTGAGATTCACAAAATAAGTGAAGTTTATTTCATCTGAAATATCTGAAAGGAAAACCAGTGAATAAATCCCACATCTCAAATCGTGGTCCCCTAGCTCTTTGAATCTGCACTGGCCACCCTGGGCGCCTGCCTCCCAGAAACTCTCTGCTGCCCATACCTGTGTGACATCCCTTCTCCGGTCAAAGACTCCACTCTTCTGGCCACAGGAGTCGGCACAGGAACCCAGCTTGGCTCATCCAAAGGGCCTTCTGGACCTTAGAAGAAACGAATTCTGGGAGAAAGGAGCCCTTTTCCTTTATGATCTTGGAATAGTTTGGCTCCAAGCCTTGGAGCTGTCAAGCGCTTCTTCTCCAGCTTCCCAAAGAAAGCGGTCTTCCTAGTCAACACACTGAAAGCAGAGGGAAGGAAGTGAGAGGCCAGGTGAGCCCACACCCCTAAACCTTGTGGCACCTTAACTCTTCTCAAGATTAGATTATAAGAGCGCGTAAATTCCCTTGACTTACTTTCACTAGCTCTTGAAAGGCTTCCATCACTAGAAGCCAGAGTTCTAACTAGAGCAGACATAGATTTGTATTACTATAATGATTCTTGGAATTTATGGAGTCCAAAATCCTCACATTAAGTGTTAGGAAGATGGATTAGTTAGAGAGGTTAAGTACCTTGCCTGATCACAATGAATTTGTAAGGACTTTGGAAACTGTGGCATTCTCCAGGTTGGATCACTCACTCACTCTCACACCAACATTCCCCAGTACCACAGCTAGGGTGCAGGGAGGCAGCCTAAGTTCTTGGCAAGCAGAGGCATCAAGCCAGGATTTGGATGAGAAATGAGCATGTTCAGAGTTTGTCTCTTTGGGGGAGCATGGTGGTATGGCCAAGCAATTCCTCTGACACAACAAAGGTAGACTCTCTGGTATATAGTATCCTGCCTGCCTGGTACAATCCTAGCTCCCTAGAACCACTGTTTTTCTTTTTAATTGAAGTACAGTTGACATATCATATTAAATTAGTTTCAAGCATACAACAGTGATTCAACAATTCCATACATTATGAAATACCATGATCAGCGAATTTGAATATTATTGACTATATTCCTTCCCTATGCTGTACTTTTCATCCCTGTAACTTCTTTATTTTATAACTGGTAAATTTGTACCTCTTAATCTCCTTTGCCCATGTCACTCATCCCTCCCTTCCCCTTTGGCAACTACCAATTTGTTCTCTATATTTATAAGTTTGTTTCTCTCTTTTGTTGTTGTTTATTTGGTCATTTGTTTGTTTTTTAAGATTCCACATATAAGTGAAGTTATATGGTATATGTCATGGCCTGGCCCATTTCACTTAGCATAATACCATCTAGCCCCACCATGTTGTCACAAATGGCAAGATTCCATTCTTTTTAAGGCTGAGTAATATTCTATTGTGTATATTTACTGCCTCTTTTTCAACCATTCATCAATCACTTGGAACCATTGTCTTTTGATTGATTGTTCTGTTTTCTTTGTCTGTTTCTGACCGAGTGAGATCCAAAACTAGTTCTATGGCTCTCCCAAGATTCTGGGAGCTACTAAGAACCTTCAGTAAATCTCTTTCTGCTCCAATGAGCTAGAATTCCGTGAAACCAAGAACCTTGACCTAAACAAAATTTGGTACTCGGACATGCAGTGCTGCAATCCCACATGTGGAACCGGATTGCTGAAGATGGACTTTGAGCCGAGAAGGCACAGATACTGAAAGCAGAAAGCCAGGAACTCTTCATATGCATGATATAAAATGTTGTCAAAACGTCCCATAGTGTACCTCGGAAAGTACACTACACTATGTGCTACTTTCCATTGGAGGAGTAAAAAAAAAAAAATGACATAGAAGGAAGACACTTAATAGCAGTCCCCAGTATTCTTAAACTCCTTCCCAAATTTAGTACCATTCTGACATGGGTTTTGGCTGCCCCAGAAACTACAAAAAAAAAAAAACAAACCAGTGTGTTAAACACAGGGGATTTTATTTTTCTCACACTTGAAGATTAAATAACACTGAAGAGAGAGTCAGTCCATGCAGTTTATACATTCAAAATCAGAATCCCAAATCATCAATAAAAAAGTAAAATGATGAGTAGAGGCTAAGAAGAGAGGGAGGATGTCCCATACCATAGAAATATCTCATTGAGATCACATAGTATTTTGCTCATATCTATTGCTTTGCAGCTTAAACCGTCCTCCCACCTCTTTTTTCTCCCCATCCCCTTCCCTTTTTGTCCCTTTCTCCCTCTGTCGTTCTTTTAAAACCTATGACCCTATGGCTATTTGGGCAGGCAGTATTCATTATTCTCCTCGGAGAAGAGAAGAGACTGGCTTTGGAAAGTTGTGTAAGGTTTTCAACATTAAAAATCATGTGGCAAGACTCAGTATTAATCGGAAGTTGGAGCAGATCTAGGTTTCCTGAGGCCTGAAGTTACTACAATTTGCAGAAACTTTGTTAAGAAGAATCATAAACATTAAAAATACAAAATCAGATAGGAAAGTGAATGAGAAAAAAAATTGCAACCAATTATAAATTCTATGAAGTTGACAAACCCACAAATATCACAGAATCCAGAAAAACAGCGTAACATTTTAATTAATAAACTGCCCAGCAGCCTTCTCCAATATGCTACCTCTCTAGGCTGCATATTCTGCTCATCTCTTCAAATGCAAATAATTCTTAAAACATACTTTTCTATAGAGAAAGTAAGATTTTTCAGTCAGTTCACAGCACAGCAGGTTGAAATGTATTCTTTGTCATGGACAGTTTTTAAAAATGCTTTTAGCTTCACCACTCCTTTATTGCATGTAAGCTTAAGTTGGGGAAGAAGTTTCTGCCATTCATGAGCCCTAAGATTTCAGGGCATTTCAGTTTTCTTGTGCAAGTTAATCTTAAATACTTTACGACAACCTTCCTTCAGTTGATGATTCACTGTAGCAGGGTAAGTTTTATGTTATTTTGTGGATTTGTGCAAGATTAACAAAATCAATTTGTGCAAGATTAACAAGATTAACTCGTGCAAGTTAATCTTAAATATTTTATGACAACCTTCCTTCAGTTGATGATTCACTGTAGCAGGGTAAGTTTTAGGCTATTTTGTGGATTTCAGTATTTGCTATCAAGTCATCAAGAAGTTAAATCTTTCTCCAATGTGTTCATATAATTTATTACTCTTCATTAATTGGATTCAATTTATCCTTTTTATTTAAAATTTATCTCTCCTAATGAATTACTGCTTTTGATGTGGTCTGAAGATTTGTTACAATTTCCTTCTTGATAGAAAAATATCTGTTGATCTCATGTAGAAATATACAAAAAACGGTTTTACCTTGGGATGTTATTATAATATAATTTAATATGCTTCATTGTCGACTATAGTCCTGACAGGGGAGAACTTCTAGTTTTGACTGGATGCCAAGGAGAACTGAAACGCCTGCTTACATGCCTAATGAATTTTGTGTTTAATAAATTGTTACACACCTAATGATAGAACAAATTTTCCACATATGGATTGGCTTTTGAGTGCACATTTTTCAATTTTTTTAAAGATTTTACTTATTTATTTGACACAGTAAAAGAAGGAACATAAGCAGGGGGAGTAGGAGAGGGAGACACTGAGCAGGGAGCCCTACATGGGGCTCGATCCCAAGATCCTAGGATCATGACCTGAGCCAAAGGCAAACGCTTAACTGACTAAGTCACCCAGGCTCCCCTGGCTGCACATCTTTTAAAAATGTTTCTTCTCCCACTGCCCATAGACTTCTGGTCTTGGGACTAAAGATTGTTCATATGGCATCCAAACTTCCGGGCCCGTCTTCAATATCATGAAATTAGGTGAGCTGGTGTGGTTGAGGTAGACATACTCCTGTAGCGGCCCAGCCAAGAAGGCTGACAATAACACACAGAACAGCCTAGGAGGCACATAAGTACATCTGGAAAATGTTGGCAAAAGAGTAGTTAAGATAGAAAGAGATAATAGTCTTGCAAACAAAATATCTTACTCCTATCAAATTTACAAAAATATCTGACTGTGTGAGCCCAATAGCAGTGCCTTGGAAGGGGCTCAGATAAGTGAGGGGCCCTAGAGGTGAAGCTTCATTAGCGTTATGGTGAATACGCCTCTGCTATTTCCATAACGTGTTTCTCGTTTTAATTTATATCCACTTTTATTGAACTAGAACAGACACATAACATTGTGTAAGTTTAAGGTGAGTAATATGATGATTTCATGTTTGTATATATTGTGAAGCATTTGCCACAATAAGGTTAGTTAGCACATGGTTGACCTCACATAATTACCATTTTGTTGTTATGGTGAGAAAATTAAAGCTCTACTTTCATAGCAACTTTGGGGTACACAATGCAGTATTGTTAGCTATTGTCACCATGCTATACATTGGCTCCCTGGAACTTATTCACACCGTAACTGAAAGTTTGTAGCCTTTGACCAACATCTCCCCATTTCCCCTGCACTTCAGCCCCTGACAATCATCATTCTATTCTGTTTCTGGGAGTTCAATGTTTTTAGATTTCACATATAAGTCTTTGTCTTTCTCAATCTGAATTACTTCACTTAGTATAATGCCCTCAAGGTCCATTCATGGTGTTTCAAGTGGCAGGATTTCCTTCTTTTTATGGAGGAATAATACTTCATTGTGTAGATATACCACATTTTCTTTATCCATTCATCTGCCGATGGGCACTTAGATTGTTTCTATGTCAAGGCTATTGTAGATAATGCTGCAATGAACATGGTGGGGAGTATAGATATCTCTTTGAGAGAGGGATCTTATTTTGGAATATATCCCTATAAGTGGGATTGCTGGATCAGGGGTAGTTCTGGTTTTAATTTTTGAGGAGCATCCACACTACTTCCTAGAATGGCTGCACCAATTTACATTCCCACCAACATTGCACATTGTTTCTCTGTATCATTTGTTATTTGCTATCTTCTGTCATTTTGATAATATCCATTCTAACAAGTATGAGGTAATATCTCACTGTGGTTTTGATTTGCATTTCCTGATGTTAGTGATGTTGAGCACTTTTTCATAGATTTATCAGCTATTTATGTGTCATCTTTGGGAAAATGTCTATTCAAGTCCTCTGCCCATTTTTTCCATTGGATTGTTTGGGTTTTCTTTTCTATTGAGTTGTAGGAAGTTTCTTATATATTTGGATTAGTATCCCCTCATCAGAGAGATGGCTTGCAAATATCTTCCCCCATTCCATAGGCTGCCTTCTCATTTTGTTGATCATTTCTTTGCTGTGCAGAAATTTTTTAGCTTAATGTAGTCCCACTTATTGATTTTGGCTTTGTTTTAATTTTAAGATGTAAGTCTTGCATAGTCAAAATTCAATTCTCCTTCCATTTTTAAATGTTGGTAGAGAAAGAGCAAAGAAGTGGAAATAGAACAGAACTTTTCCCCATGACATGAACATTTCTAGAAAATTCTACTTTTCTTCCTGGGACCCAAAGGAGGGTTCTTACTTTCTCTCCTTTTACCCACTTCTCTTAGGCTCAATTTCTCACTGTGTGAAATGCAGGAATTCAAAGACTTCCAAATGTTATGTCCCAATGAATGAATGAGCTCACTGAGTTATCAGAACTGAAGCCTTGAGAGGCCTGGTGCTGTGATCATGGCAGGTCCGAATCATTTGTGAGGGGAAAGCAAAAGCAATGTAGGAAAGAAATCCTGTGTGTCTGGGAGGTGGCACAGCACAGCCCACCCTGAGACCTGTTTAGAGGGCACTAAGAAAGAAGACACTATTCTGGGAAAATGGGATCCTAATATAGGGGTAATGGAACACAGGATTGGGGTGATGACATGGGCAGAGTAAACCCAAAATAAACTTTACCAGGTTGCTTTGTTTGGGACTATTCTCTAAATCCATCATTTGCCATACACATAATGGGCAAACATATATAGCCATACTTAATGTCGAGATATTTTAAAATTTTTGATAAACTTGAAATAAATATTATGAAAAAGAGTATATAAACCACAAATGTTTAAAGGTATCCAAATCCTGAAAGGCAAAAGGGCTATAAACACGGCATGACCCTGGGCATACACTGCCAAGTTCAGAAGGGCCAACTAATGAATATTATGATTGATGAACTGATGACAGTGATAAGAAAGTAAGGGATTCTTACAGCTATAACTGTAAAAATATGCTTACTTACCCATTCTAGTCCCTGCTTGTGCAATATCTCCTGAAAATATTTCCACTACTGCCCTCTGTTTATGATGTACTGAAAGTCAAAGGACTACTTCTCAAGGACCCTATTAACAAAGTGTAGAAATTAATAAATGCATACCTCAAAATATGACACAAGCCTGTATCTGCATACCATGAAAGAAGATATTTTCCTGGATCATGTAATTATCTCTGATTTGTATGATCACTATAAAGAATTTATTATTACAGGTTTTCCCAATTATACCATGCATGGTAACAAAAATAAACACCTCATAAAGTGATAACACTCTTAGTCATTCATAAATTAATAATAATAAATTTTATCTGAGGAATACAACTCAACACATGGTATTAATAGCTTAAAAGAATCACTAAAATTGTCTTTGTAAAATCCTTTTTTTTTCCCATTTTCCCTCTTTTATTTGACTTATGTCTACAATTTTCTTCATATGACAGATGATTTTATTTTTATTTTTTTTTTAAAGATTTTATTTTTATTTATTGGACAGAGAGAGAGATCACAAGTAGGCAGAGAAGAGGCAGGCAGAGAGAGAGAGGAGGAAGCAGGCTCCCCGCTGATCAGAGAGCCCGATGCGGGGCTCGATCCCAGCACCCTGGGATCATGACCTGAGCCGAAGGCAGAGGCTTAACCCACTGAGCCACCCAGGCGCCCCTGACAGATGATTTTAAATGATATGTATATCATGGCGATAGATCAATTTCTCTTAAAGAATATCCACATCATATATGATCTATAGCTATTGGATAGTTTATTATAGAATGATAATTTATCCTAGTTTGAAACAGAATTCAAGTACAGAAATACGTAATTAACAATGTTAATTGTTAGAACTGTTACAATGTTAAGGATTTAGCAACCACCTTCTTTGAAAGGTGTGGTCATTTGGAAGGTCACTAGAAAGGGTGAAAGTTTAAGGTCTAGTTCTGCCTGTTTTTCTAAAGACCTGCTTGTCCTTCATTAAGTCAGTTCATTTCCTCATAACTTAATTTTCCTTTTTAGTAAAAGGCAGATCCTATCAGCTTCTGAACTGCTTCACAGAGCTACTATGATGAAACAATATGGCATCAGATGTGAAACATTTTAAGGACAAATACAAGACATAATTATTTTAATGACCAATAATTAAACTACTTTTCCCATTATGTTTACTGTCAATTTCTCAGTCTAAAGCCAACTTAATGCATCTATTTGATAATCTAATTATGTGACTAAATTGAGCTTCATGGAAACACCATGAAAAATAGACACAGGTACTGTTTTCTTTTTTTTTTTTTTTTTTAATAAACATATAATGTATTTTTATCCCCAGGGGTACAGGACTGTGAATCGCCAGGTTTACACATTTCGTACAACTCATCATAGCACATACCCTCCCCAATGTCCATATCCCCACCACCCTCTCCCGTCCCCCCTCCCCCCAGCAACCCTCAGTCTCTTTTTTGAGATTGAGTCCTTTATGGTTTGTCTCCCTTCCAATCCCATCTTCTTTCATTTTTTCTTTTCCTACCCCCAACCCCCCCACATTGCATCGCCACTTCCTCATATCAGGGAGATCATATGATAATTGTCTTTCTCCAATTGACTTATTTCGCTAAGCATAATACCCTCTAGTTCCATCCACGTCATCGCAAATGGCAAGATTTTCATTTCTTTTGATGGCTGCATAGTATTCCATTGTATATATACACCACATCTTCTTTATCCATTCATCTGTTGATGGACATCTAGGTTCTTTCCATAGTTTGGCTATTGTGGACATTGCTGCTATAAACATTTGGGTGCACGTGCCCCTTCGGAGCACCACGTTTGTATCTTTAGGATATATACCCAGGAGTGCAATCGCTGGGTCATAGGGTAGCTCTATTTTCAGTTTTTTGAGGAAACTCCACACTGTTTTCCAGAGTGGTTGCACCAGCTTGCATTCCTACCAACAGTGTAGGAGGGTTCCCCTCTCTCCACATCCTCGCCAGCATCTGTCATTTCTTGATTTGTTAATTTTAGCCATTCTGACTGGTGTGAGGTGGTATCTCATTGTGGTTTTGATTTGTATTTCCCTGATGCCGAGTGATGTGAAGCATTACAGATAATGTTTTCAAGCATCCTTTAATACAAACACCTTACAAACCACACACTAAAAGTTGGCTTTCAGATGGTAGCTCCACTTGTGGTGAGCATAGATAGCATCATGTATAGAGGAGTTGAGTCACTCTGTTGTACTCTGGAAACTAATGTAACCTTATATGTCAACTATACTCAAATTAAAAAAAAATTAACAAAAATGAATTTTAAAAAGTTTTAAAGTTGGCTTTCACAATAACCTTTCAGTTTAGGTTCTATATTCACTAATTCTAATTCAGTGAATTAAATACAGCAATTAAACCCTAGCCACTTATAGAGTACATATTTCTCTGTAGAGTGAAATTTCTACACTTTGACACCTGCTTCCTGTTTCAGGGTTTTATCAAGCATCTAAAATTTCTCATATAATTCTAAATAACCCCTAACTTTAAATCCTCCCCTTACCACACATTAGTCTACAAAATAAAACACAAGAGTTCTTGGAGTTTGGGGTCGGGGTAGGGGGCTTTATAAAATGAAATGAATAACAGACTGCAAAAATTCTGAAACCAAGAATTCTCTAAAAAGTTTGTCAAATTAAAATATTTGGCCAATATCTTGTTGAGCTATTTTATATAGAAGAGAAAATTCCTAAATAGAAAAGAGTGTCAATAGATTATGACACAGAAAACTGAGCTACTTTATTTTAACATATCTGGGATTATAAGTAATAATATTGTTTACTCTTTTAAAAATTTAATACATTATCTGTTTTTATGTTATTCGAACTGAAATAATTCAGTTACAAAGGTTGTGGATCATTCTCAATGATTCTACACTAAAACGAAACTCTTGCTCTTAGAGGTTAAAAGTTCAGGAGCTAGAACTGGGCTGTAGGGAGTTCAGAATCTGGCCCTGCCCCTCATTGGCTGTGTGCCTGAAGACAAATTATTCCACCTCTCTGTGTCTCAGTTTCCTCACTTACAAAATAGAAATACTAATAGATCTACCTAAAAGGGTTGTGATGAGGGCTGAATGAAAACCCAAGCAGAGCACTTGGAACAGAGCCTGGTACACACTTCCTACATTGCCATTGTTTCCCAAACACGTTCCCATCTTTTATTAATGCTTATTAAGTGAAAGCAATTACTATGTACCAAAATATCTACAAATAATCCAGAATAGTAATATGGTCAAACCTTTGTGAGTGTGACTGTCAGAGGTAAAATGTCCTAAGAAATTATTCAAAGGATTAAACTTGTAAATAGAAAATATATATAAGGCACACCTATGAGAGTGTTGCTGGGACTAAATATATGGATAGGGAAAGAAAGTACCTAGATAAGGTCAAATTAATCATCCAGAATTTAATGAGATCTTGATCATACTTCATTTTGTTTAATGTGGCCATTCACATTTTAAAAAATAATCTCAAAATGCCTTGAATTAAATTAAATAAATGAAATTGATTTTTAATGTGTGGTTGTAATAGATTTTGACATACTTTATATGTTGATTTTTATTTACTTATTCACTTATTCATTCCTTTTTAAATTTTTTTTATTTATTTTTAAAATTTCTTTTCAGTGTTCCAGAATTCATTGTTTATGCGCCATACCCAGTGCTCCATGCAATACGTGCCCTCCGTAATACCCACCACCAGGCTCACACAATCTCCCAGCCGCTCCCCTCCAAACCCCTCAGTTTGTTTCTCAGAGTTCACAGACTCTCATGGTTCGTCTCCCCCTCTGATTTCTCCCAAATCACTTCTCCTCTCCATCTCCCAATGTCCTCTGTGTTATTCCTTATGCTCCACAAATAAGTGAAACCATATAATTGACTGTCTCTGCTTGACTTATTTCACACAGCATAATCTCTTCCAGTCCCATCCATGTTGATACAAAAGTTGGGTATTCATCCTTTCTGATGGAGGCATAATACTCCATGGTGTATATGGACCACATCTTCCTTATCCATTCGTCCATTGAAGGGCATCTTGGTTCTTTCCACAGTTTGGCGACTGTGGCCATTGCTGCTATGAACAGTGGGATACAGATGGCCCTTCTTTTCACTACATCTGTATCTTTGGGATAAATACCCAGTAGTGCAATTGCAGGATCATAGGGTAACTCTATTTTTAATTTCTTAAGGAATCTCCACACTGCTCTCCAAAGTGGCTGCACCAACTTGCATTCCCACCAACAGTGTAAAAGGGTTCCCCTTTCTCCACATCCTCTCCAACAAATGTTGTTTACTGTCTTGTTGATTTTGGCCATTCTAACTGGTGTAAGGTGGTATCTCAGTGTGGTTCTGATTTGAATCTCCCTGATGGCTAGTGATGATGAACATTTTTTCATGTGTCTGTTAGCCATTTGTATGCCTTCTTTGGAGAAGTGTCTGTTCATGTCTTCTGCCCATTTTTTGACGTGATTATCTGTTTTGTGTGTGTTGAGTTTGAGGAGTACTTTACAGATCTTGGACATCAGCCCTTGGTCTCTCGTGACATTTGTGAATATCTTCTCCCATTCCATGTGTTGCCTCTTTGTTTTGTTGACATTTCCTTTGTTGTGCAGAAGGTTTTTATCTTGATGACGTCCCAAAAGTTCATTTCTGCTTTTGTTTCCTTTGCCTTTGGATACGTGTCTTGAAAGAAGTTGCTGTGGCCGATGTCAAAGAGGTTACTGCCTATGTTCTCCTCTAGGATTCTGATGGATTCCTGTCTTACGTTGAGGTCTTTTATCCATTTCGAGTTTATCTTTGTGTATGGCATAAGAGAATGGTCGAGTTTCATTCTTCTACATATCGCTGTCCAATTTTCCCAGCACCATTTATTGAAGAGACTGTCTTTTTTCCACTGTATATTCTTTACTGCTTTGTCGAAGATTATTTGACCATAGAGTTGAGGGTCCATATCTGGGCTCTCTACTCTGTTCCACTGGTCTATGTGTCTGTTTTTATGCCAGTACCATGCTGTCTTGGTGATCACAGCTTTGTAGTAAAGCTTGAAATCAGGCAATGTGATGCCCCCAGTTTTGTTTTTCTTTTTCAACATTTCCTTAGCAATTCGGGGTCTCTTATGGTTCCATACAAATTTTAGGATTGTTTGCTCCAGCTCTTTGAAAAATGCTGGCGGAATTTTGATTGGAATGGCATTGGAAGTATAGATTGCTCTAGGCAGTATAGACATTTTAACAATATTTATTCTTCCAATCCATGAGCATGAAATGGTGTTCCATCTTTTTGTTTCTTTTTAAATTTCTTTCATGAGTGTTCTGTAGTTCCTTGAATACAGATCCTTTACCTCTTTGGTTAGGTACATTCCCAGGTATCTTATGGTTCTTGGTGCTATAGTAAATGGAAGCGATTCTCTAACTTCCCTTTCTATATTTTCACTGTTAGTATATAAGAAAGCAAATGATTTCTGTACATTGATTTTGTATCCTGCCACATTACTGAATTGCTGTATAAGTTCTAGTAGTTTGGGGGTGGAGTTTTTTGGGTTTTCCATACAAAGTATCATGTCATCTGTGAAGAGAGAGAGTTTGACTTCTTCATTGCCAATTTGAATACCTTTCTCTTTGTCGTCTGATTGCTGTTGCTAGGACTTCTAATACTATGTTGAACAAGAGTGGCAAGAGTGGGCATCCTTGTCATGTTCCTGATCTCAAAGGGAAGGCTGTCAGCTTTTCCCCATTGAGGATGATATTCTCTGTGGGTTTTTCATAGATAGATTTTATGAAGTTGAGGAATGTTCCCTCTACCCCTATATTTTGAATTGTTTTAATCAGGAACGGATGATGTATCTTGTCAAATGCTTTTTCTGCATCAATTGAGAGGACCATGTGGTTCCTCTCTCTTCTCTTATTGATTTGTTCTATCACATTGATCGATTTTGCGAATGTTGAACCAGACCACAATGCTATGAAACTGAAGTCAACCACAAGAAAAAGTTTGGAAGGAATTCAAACACCTGGAAGCTAAAGACCACCTTGCTTAAGAATGTTTGGATCAACCAGAAAATCAAAGAAGAACTTAAACAATTCATGGAAACCAATGAGAATGAAGACACTTCGTTACAAAACCTATGGGATACGGCAAAGGTGGTCCTAAGGGGGAAATACATAGCCATCCAAGTCTCCCTCAAAAAAACTGAAAAAGCCAGAATACACCAGCTCTCTTTATACCTTAAAGAACTGGAGAATCAACAACTAATTAAGCCAACCCCACATACAAGAAGGGAAATAATCAAGATTAGAGCAAAGATCAATGAGATAGAAATCAGGGACACAGTAGAACACATCAACAAAACTAGAAGCTGGTTTTTGAAAGAATCAATAAGATCGATAAACCATTGGCCAAACTAATCCAAAAGAAAAGAGAAAGGACCCAAATTAATAAAATTATGAATGAAAAGGGAGAGATCACGACTAATACCGAGGAAATAGAAACAATCATCAGAAATTATTATCAACAGTTATATGCCAGTAAGTTAAGCAATCTACACAAAATGGATGCATTCCTGGAAACCTATAAACTTCCAAAATGAATCAGGAAGAAACTGACAGCCTGAATAGACCAATATGTAGTAACGAGATTGAGGCAGTGATCAAAAACCTCCCAACAAACAAGAGCCCAGGAACTGATGGATTCCCTGGGGAATTCTACCAAACTTTCAAAGAAGAAATAATACCTATTCTCCTGAAGCTGTTTCAAAAAACAGAAACAGAAGGAAAACTTCCAGACTCTTTTTATGAAGCCAGCATTACCCTGATCCCCAAACCAGGCAAAGACTCCACCAAAAAGGAGAATTTCAGACCAGTATCCCTGATGAATATGGATGCCAAGATTCTCAACAAGATCCTAGCTAATAGGATCCAACAGTACGTTAAAAAGATTATCCACCATTACGAGGTGGGACTTACCCAAGGGATGCATAGGTGGTTCAACATTTATTCATTTATTTATTTATTACTTTTCATATAGTATCCAATCCCCACTAGAGCCCAATGTAGGACTTGAACTCATGACCCTTAGATCAAAATCTGAGCTGAAATCAAGACTCATATGCTTAAGGGTGCCTGGGTGGCTCAGTTAAGCGTCTCCTTCAGGTTAGGTCCAAATCCCAGCGTCCTGGGATCAAGTCTAGCGTCAAGCTCCCTGCTCAGCAGGGGAGTCAGCTTCTCCCTCTCCCTCCCCTGCTTATGCTCTCTCTCTCTCAAATAAATAAATATAATCTTTTAAAAAAAGAGTCAAATGCTTAACTGACTGAGCCACCCAGGCACCCCTGTGTTGATTTTTTAGCAAAAATAACTAAATCTCTGATCCCTTTTCTAGGAAATAACTAGAAATTTTCCAGCAAGAATGGACAAAATATTATTTCTGTTTTTACTGCTAAAGAACAATATATGTTAAGTAGTTAAAAGTTAGAAATGTAAATACCCATAGCCCTCTAAAAACATTTTAAGAAAACCATATGTGTGATACCCAAGAGCCTAAGCATAACATAAATATTAAAGGTGGAACAAGAAAGGAAAGGAATGGAATTGTGGCGAGTTTTGCCACAGGCATACAGAAAATTCAAATTAAATAAAAAGCATGTTATAGAACTATTGACTATTTCTTTTAAATACACACTATCAAATAGTAGTAACCCAAAATTTATAACCCATTACAACTTAGCTAGATGGGTCTTTATAATAAATACTTTCATACGTAAGTGATTAAGAATATTCCAACCAATTCTTTAACATTGGAATAAGAAATCTTATATTTTACTTATTCTATTTACATTTGTTTCAGCTTGTGTTTCATATGTTTCTTCAAATTCTAAAATTTGAAGGTGAACCTCACTATAATCTTCCAAACTAGCATCTTCAAATATGAGTTCTACAGCAAAGGATATGATTTTTAAAAAAGTGAATGTGATAAAGAGGTACAAATTTACAGTTATGTTCACAGAGATGAAAGTACAACATAGGGAATGCAGTCCATAATGTTGAAATAATGTTGTACAGTGACCACATTTATGGTGGTGAGCACTGAGTAATGTCTAGAATCGCTGAATCACTATGTTGTACACCTGAAGCTAATATAACACTGTATGTCAGCTATACTTCAGCAATTAAAAGTCTATAAATAAATAAACACAGTGAAAACAAGCATCATCACCAGATTCCAGCCAAATACTGTTTGGCTGGAATGATCTAGGCCTGCTGCTTGCTGGCTATCTCCATGACAAAAAAGGGAGGTTGGCAAGTGTTCAAGGACCAAATGAATTTTTTTTTTTCCTCCTAAAATCCAAATCATTAAAAGAGAAGGAAAAGAAAAAAAATATTCATGAATTTACAGTAGATCAATTCCAACATTCCCTTTGTTGTTGTTCTCGATCACAGTCACCTGTTTCAAATGTCAACCACAGCTACAGCTAAAGGGCTAGGGCAAGGCTAGCAAGTCATCCTGAATATAGCTTTAGCTTCAAACCACAACATTTGATTTGTTACAGCTTCAATGCCCCTATTTTCTAAACAGTCTAAAATTGAAGATTTCCACTTTGATACAATAATTACACGTATATGCAAGTACTTTTTACATTTCTTAGATACTAGAGTTTTGGGGGTTCTGTTGTCTCTGAAAGTTTTGTTATTAATTCAGTATATTATAGAAGGTCAAAGAATGTGGTCTATAAAATGTCTAGTTTCTGACACAGATTAAGGTGGCTTTGAGGATGCTTCGGAACAGGATGCATACTAGTCTCATGAGTGAGAATGTTCTGTCTGTAGCTATTAATTCAACTTTTATATTATCCCAATATTCTATGTTCTTTTAATTGTTTATATAAGGGGCACCTGGCTGGCTCAGATAATTAAGCATCTGCCTTTAGCTCAGGTCATGATCCCGGGGTCCTGGAATCTAATCCCGCATCAGGCTCCCTGCTCAGCGGGGAGCCTACTTCACCCTCTCCCTTTGCAGCTTCTCCTGCTTGGGCTTGTGTGCTCTCTCTGTCAAACAAATAAATAAAATCTTCAAAAAAAATGTAGAACTTCCCCCAAAACTAAACTACTAATAGTCTACTGTTGACTGAAAGCCTTACCAATAACATATACAGCCAATTAACATATATTGTATGTTACATGTCTAATATATTCTCAAAATAAAGATAAATATTATTAAGAAAATTATAAGAAATAGAACATCTGCTTACAGTATTGTACTGTATTCATCAAAAAAGAATCCATGTATAAGTGAACAAGGGCAGTTTAAACAGTGTTCAAAGGTCAACTGTAAAAGGAATAAAGAGGCCTTTTGCTCCTTGAATCCACACTGCTCCACATTCAATTCCTAAAAATTGAGAAGAAAAACAGGATCAATTGTTTTAATACAAAACCTGCTCATTACTTTTAATAAAAAAGCTGTTTTTTAAAGTGGACTAAAAAGTTAAAGAAAGGCGAATATTAGAAATTCCTTTAAAATGAGTAATAGCTTATTTTAACTTGTTATTCATTTACACCACATCACCAACAAAATCACCATAGGCTTCTGAGAACATCCTTGTGAAATGGAAAGATCTTTATTTGCCTCACCAAGTTCCAGGAAAGATGGGCTAATTACAGTTTAATACCATTCATATTCTGATGTTATAAATGCAGTTGTGTGCTATTTTATACATATCTATGTCCATTAAGTATAATCTCTCTCTGAACTAAACAACATCTAAAACACTACTCTGGCTGAAGAAATTGTGTTCTGAGAATAAAGTGGGTGTTAATAAGAACTGATCTAGGCAAGGAGATGCAGATCAGTGGATAAATAACATACATGTTTGCATTATTTGGTAAATGTAATAGATGTATAGTTTTTTTGCAAATAACGGAATTTTCAAGAGAAGTAAAATCTTGGTTACTATCTTCATGTCACTGAGAGCGCTCTGAAAGTTTCATACTAACCTATTTAACAATATTATGCAACAAATACAAAGAAACTCTTTAAATTCTCAAAACAAAGATTCTAGAAATATGACAGTGTTATCACACTTTTATCTTTAGCATTTATTTGACCAAACGAATCATCTTGTGTCTGGGAGCATGGACTTATTACAAGAGAAAGGAATCGGAAGTCTGGAAGACCCAGATTTAATTCCCCAGTTTAGCTGTGTCTTTTCAGGCAAGTTACTCAACCTCTCTGTCTCCCTTCCCTCTTGTGCAACCTGAGTAAAATAACTACTTGGGGAAGAGAGTTGCAAAGATTACACCTCTGAAGAGCCTACCTCATACACTAGGAGTAGTAAACCCTAGTTGGGGCTCCATTAATTTCCCTCCTCTTTTCCCAAATGACCATTCAAAAACCATGTGCATTTCGAACTGAATTTCTAGCTGCACACCATTCAAAGTGAAAAACATTATAGCTGATTCGTGTTCTAAAATCTGAAATGGGTCTTTAAAAGCTCCTCATATCTAAATGATCTGAAGCAATATTATTTCAATAAGTTCAATAAAGTTCTCTTAAAATTTGTTATATTTTATGACCTAATTAGCTATGTCTTTAAATATATATACAAGTGCTGGTTTAAAATCAAGATGCTGGTCAAACAGAAATGTAACTGAACCCCTTAATTCAGGCATATAATGTAACAAAACAGCCTGCAGTACAATAAAGTCAGCAAAGTAAACACTGGAAGGAGATAGTCAGCCTTGTTGTCTCTGTTAAACATGTCAAAGTGCTACATCTGAAAATATGTGAAAAATCTGCCTATTTTCCATCTGTTATATTTCTCAGAGGATGACTGAAAGTTCATGTGAAAGTTCACTGTAAGTTCAAATATGTCATATGAGGTCATTTGCAGGGTAAAGGTTCACTGGGAGTTTATTATTATTTTTTTAAAGACTGAAGGGGAAAAAGAATAAATAGACTAATTAAAGCTATTTTATATTGCATTATGACCACTGCGTTTTTAAGCATCATTAATAGAAAGTATAAATTTTAAAAGGCCATATGCGTGCTCAATGGCAATAACAATAATTATAAGGAAAGTGCCTAAGATAGTACCCTTGGGATTCTTCTTAGAGAAGAGTCTGTAGATCAGTTTTTGTTGTTCTACATACCACTTTAAGTACAACAGTTGCTATATTTTACATTGTATTGAATAATTTGTTTAAACCGCATATTTAAAAATAGTTCACAGGGGTGCCTGGGTAGCTCAGTCAGTTAACCATCTGCCTTTGGCTCAGGTCACGATCCTAGGGTCCTGGGATGGAGTCCCACATCCAGCTCTCTGTGCAGCGGGAAGCCTGCTTCTCCCTCTTCCTCTGCTTCTCCCTCTCTCTCTGCTGTTCCCACTTGTGCTTGCTCTCTCTCAAATAAATAAATAAATAAATAAAATTACAAATAGTACACAGAGACAGAAAAAAGAAACATCAAAATAATAAAGAAATATAGTCTTACTGTAACTGAATAGGTATGATTTTTAATTTGTAATTGCTTAAGAATGCTGTTTGAGGTATACCATTTGTGGGCTGCTTATAGCATAAGCAGGAAGCCAAGAAAAATATGTCATTTGGAACAAAATGACTAAGTCATTGAAAAAAAATCTAAATCGAATGGACATTAGTCAATTTTATCTGAATTGCTGAAGCAAAAATTAAGATTTGCTTTTGGATAAAATCTTCGTATTTTAAAAATGCTTAGAAGAATATAATTTTCACAGAAAGCACAGTGAACATATGTATGTATGTTCAAATATATACAAAATTTAGGACATAACTTCTGGGTTCACCAATTAAAAAAATTTTCTTTCTCTAACATACTGAAGCATACTAAAGTTCAACAAAGGATTCCAAATATATTGAGTAACGGTGCATTCCACTCTTTCCTGTCAAATGCATGTCCTCAGCTTCACAATATAACTTGCAGTCTGCACTTTGCTCCTTAAAATGAAAAGCATATTTGTTTCTCTCCGGCATGTGCATATTCTCTTCAGGATATATTGTCAACTGGTTTTAATGGACCACAGCTTTTATTCACAGTATTAAAACATATACATGTTAGACATATAAATGTATCTAATGAAATTAACTTTTTTAGCTGTTAAAGAAGGAAAGGTAGGGCACCTGGGTGGCTCGGTTGGTTAAGCGTCTGCGTTGGGCTCAGGTCATGATCCCAGGGTTCCGGGATAGATCCCAGCATCCGGCTCCCTGCTCAGTGAGGAATTTGCCTCTCCCTCTACTCCTCCCTCCAACACTCACGTCTCTGTGTGTGTGTGTGCGCACACGTGCGTGCACAGATACTCTCTTTCTCTCTCTCTCTCAAATAAATAAAATCTTAAAAAAAAAAAAAAAAGAAAGGAAAGAAATTCTGAGTAAGATGGAGAGAGGAGAAAATGGTTGAGAAATGACTATAGTCGGGGGAGTAGGGCAGATCAGTGTCTTCCTTGACCATTTTCGCTTTTTATCTGACACTCTCTAATCACAGCTTTCCATCTTAGAAGTTATTTTCTTCCTCCCAGTATCTCTGGATTAGAGGGGTAAGAATCTGAACACTCTCTCCACTATTCTCAACTTTCATCTCACCTTCCTGAGATTCCCTGATTGTCCTGTGGCGGTTCTCCGCCCACTCCAAGCCACCTCATCCTTTCCCAAGACCTCAACTATCACCTCTCTCAGACTGTCAAGGAAAACTTTATGTCTTTCCCTCACATACCCCCAAGCTGTTTTCAACTGCTGATATGTTCCATGCACACAAAAAACTAAATGAAATGCTACTTCTACCTCTGTTACTACCATTATTACTATTATTACTAACACTAGCATCACTGCTACTGCTGCCTCACTGCTATTAATACTACCATTGTTACTGTGTCTCCTGAGTACCATTCACTTATGTGTTTACTGTGTGTCGGGCACTGGATTCAGCCCTTACCAACAGCAACCTAGTTATAGTAATCTTTACAACAACCAATAATACCTACCTATACCTATAAAATAAGGGTATTATTGCCCTTATTTTATAATCAAGGAACTCAACAAGACTTAGGACTACATTACTGTAACAGAGAGGTGCAACACATGTTCAAATAAAATCAGAGCATGCTTCTACTCTTGTGTTAACACAATTTATCTTTCACTCGTCTCCAAATAGCTGATGAACATTGAAGTGTAAAAGAATAAGATAATGAACATTTTATTGAAAAATTACTGTATTTTTTCGTACTGTTCTAAGTGCTTTATTCACTCCCCTTCTGTAATAACCCCATTTTCCTTAATCTACAGATGAGTGAAACTGAAGAACATAGAGGTTGAATAACTTGTCTCATCTCACAGAGCTGGTAAGTGGTAGAACCAGGATTCCAGGCAATGTCTCGAGAGTTTATGCTTTTTAATTGCTATTCTGGGCTAAGAGATATATCCAATAAATTTGTACAAATGCGAAGATCCATGCCCTCCAAGAGTTTACTCTCTGGTTGAACAGATAAGAGCAAGATGATAAAATCTAGGAGGTCGGATTTCTGGCATATTAACTATCTGTTTTATAGTTGCAAAGCTGTTACACTGGAAACAAGAGGCAAGGAAACAAACTACAAGACTTTATAATTCACATAGTCTTCAGAATCCAGAGAAGATTCTATAAGAATCCTCAGAATCTACAGAAGAAAACTTGCAAATATGGATGAACACAAAATGAAGCAAATTAAGGATATTATGGAGTGAAAACTGACCTTGTTGGTTATTGCTGAGATAAGGGAAACATGGAAGAGAACCAAGATCACCTGAGTCTATGTCAGTGGGAGACTGACCACATCACCATCAAAAATACACAAGTCTTAAATAGAGGCTGATGAATTTTGAGGTAAGAATAAAATTACAGATAAAAACAAATCTATGTGGATAAGTCATCTGCTCTCAAGTAAGGGCAACCACTGTAAAAGCAGATGGTCATTCTGAGAGAAAATACAGAGGTATAAGAGCAAAAGGCTGAGGATGTATTTCCCATTGGTGCTACAACCCTCATGTACTTATTGCTTCTTACTCAGCTGGTACCATATGACAGACAAGGAGGAGAAGGAAAAGTTAGAAACAAGAATATGTAGTACCTGCCTGGCTCTGGAAAAGGATCAGAAAAAGAATGGGAAACAAGGCTGGAAAGACCACTGTCTAATTTGAGACGGGTCTAGAATCTCATCTAGACAAAGGCCTATGTTCTGTAAGCTTCATACTGGTGAGCTGGCTCGTGCTGTAGGAGCTTCTTGGAGTTGAGACCAAGAACCTTCTCTCAACAGAGCCCCGGATGGAATGTGGTCCTGGTATTCCAAGGTTCCACTACATTTAGTATATTTAGTTCTTAAAGAGAAAGACTCTATTTCTATTGTAGGTACTACTGCATTTTCCTAGGACTGTACCTAGCAAAGTACCAAAATCTGTGACTTGCTCAGATTTTGCAATAGAAATGTATTGTCTCAGTTCTAGAGGCTAGAAGTTTGAAATCAAGGTGTAGACAAGCAGGGCCATGTTGTCTTTGAGCTCAGGGGGAGAATCTTTCCTTTCCTTTTGTAACTTCTGGTATTTTGCCAGCAATCTTTGGTGTTCCTTGGTTTGTAGATGCAATCCTGTCTTCATGTGCTATTCTGTGTGTCTTTATGTTGTCTTCCCTCTGTGCATGTCTTTCTCTCTGTCCAAATTTCTACCCTTTTTTATAGGAACACCAATCCTATTGGATTAGGCCCACCCTCATGATATCATTTTAACTTAATTATCTCTGTAGAGACCCTATCTCAAAATAAGGTAACACTCTAAGGTCCTCGGGGTTAAGAATTTGAACCTATCTTTGGGGGACACAACTCAACTCATAACAGGTACAAAGTTTAGCTTAATAATAACTCAGAGACCATGAAAATAGGAATATCAAATATTGTACATTTTCTTATGGAAGTACAATTTTTAAGGTGCCATAAAGAATTCTCCTGAAACTTAGCTCTGGATGCTAATAAGATAATGATGGCAAGGACATAAATTTTGTGTCTCATAATATAAAAACAGTACATAATGCAAATAAAGAAACAATATAAATTTTAAAAAGAACAATAATGAAGTACAGTTCAATAAACACATAATAAAATTTCTAAAACATAGCTACTATATGCTATGCTATATAAACTTTCCTACCAGTCTGGCATCAAGTGTTAATCTATGAATTTTTCATCACTACTCTGAGCACCACATTCAGTGAGGCGGCCTGTAAAAAAACCAAAAATGACAATTACTATGGTAAGCAAAATTTTCAATACCCACCCAAATATAAAATCAAACTTTATTTTTCAGAAGTATTGTCATAAAAGGGGGGGGGAAACTTGATGATTTTACATGGGTGCCATTTTGGTTTTGTTTGTTTCAATAAAGTAAGCCAATGATGCAGAAAGGCTAGCTTGGAATAACAGAAAAAAAAAAAAAATATGGGTCTAAGAATCATGGGAGGGGCGCTTCAATGTCTCAGTCGGTTAAGCTCTGCTTTTGGCTCAGGTCATGATTTCAGGGTCCTGGGGTAGAGTCCCTTGCTCAGCAGGAAGCCGGCTTCTCCCTTTCCCTCCACTGCTCCCCCGGCTTGTGCGCTTGCGCACACTCTCTCTCTCTCTCTCTCTCTCTCTGTCAAATAAATAAATATATAAATAAAATCTTTAAGAATCACAGGAATGTAGGCCAAATGATAAACTTTGAGCAAAATGGGGTTAATGCATTATACAGTGTGGTTGTGAGAAATGACTGAGATAAAAATATGTGTAAAAGCACCATGAAAATTGCAAAGTGCTTCAAAAGGTAGGTTATTATCAGATGTGAAGTGTGACATGAAGTTGTCATTACGTTATTTATAGAATAGGAGAGAAAATTTGTAAAGTATGACTATCCTATTTGATAAGTTAGTGGACTAAAAGTTATCAATAAATCTATTAACTAAAACTCACTCTTCAAGAATCTAGAAGATCTGAAGCTCTTTATAGAGTTAAGAGCTGTAATCAGCATGGGATTATAAAATACTTTGAGTTTTAGGTGTTTAGCTTGTGTGAATCCAGCTTGTGTGAATACTTAACTCACACTGTAACTTTGGGCAAGTTATGTAACCCTTTGTATATCAATTTCCTCATCTCTCAAATGCAGACAACAACTTCTGCCTAATAAACAAATGGTAGAATTAAAAAAAAAAATTGTGAAGTGCCTATCACATAATAGGCATTCAACAAATGATGGTTACTTTGTTTCATAAAATGTCTTGAATCTTTGTATAAGACATATTTCTTTAGCTTTAAAACTCTGCACTATTAAAGAAATGCAATTGGGATACCTAAGTGGCTCAGTTGGTTAAGTGTCTGCTTTCAGCTCAAATCATGATCCTGACGTCCTGGGATCAAGCCCCACATCAGGCTCCTTGCTCAGCAGACAGCCTGCTTCTCCCTCTGCATGCTGCTTCCCCCTGCTTGTGCTTTTTCTTTCTCTGTGTCAAATAAATAAAATAAAATAAATAAAATGTCTAAAAAAACAAGAAATGCAATTATGTTCCATTTAAAATTTAAGATGACCTACAAGACACATATATCTTAATTTCTGAAAAGCTTAAGTAAATTTTACTATCGTGTAGTTAAAGAGTAAAATTATTACTAGTATTATTATTAGACTTACCTTCCAGACACTAATAAATCAAAGCCATTGATTTTCCAACCAAACTATGAGAGGAAAAAACCTACAAAAATTAATTACTTATTTTATAGTGCATCCATTTATAGGTAGAATCTTCACATAGTATGTGTTTGAGATAAAGTAATTGATCCCCTACTTAATCTAAAGTACAATTCAAGATCACTGCATAGATTCAAATACAAAATTATACAAAGAAAAAAACAAAAACCTCTCTTAAAAACTTGGAAGCAGAAATTCTGCTTTGGACAAGATGGAATAACCTGGACCCAATTTACACTACAACATGAAACAACAACAACAAAAAAAACAAAACAAAAAAGCAGACAAAAAATATGAAACAACAGTGTTCAAGACACTAGACATCAGGCAATGAAGAATAGTGCTCCCTATGAAATGTAAAACAAATGAGATGAGACTATGACTGAGTTTCCAGGCTACACACACTGCCAGTGGCTGGCAGATTCCGAGTTGAAAGGCTGAGAGTCTAGGGAGACCGAGCTGACTAGAGTTCACAGGGCAGGTAAGCACAGAGGGAAAAATCTGTACAGAGAACTCCAGATCTCTGCATAGGGCCTCTCTTGAGCACTCAGCTGAGAACCAGCCATGCATGAATCTGAAAAGGCTACCTAGTGCGGCAATAGTGATTATTCTCATTAGCAGACTGGAAAAATCACATTCATAGGAAAAATGGGTAGAGTATTCAGAAAGACTTGCCTCAATAGTAGGAAATAATTGGGCCTAGACTAGATGTTGCGCTGGTCCTGTTTAACAAATCTTAAAAGCAAGACCAAAAAGGATTACATGATTTCAAAGTAACTTACCATATTATAAGATAATAAAATTATTTACAGGAGTACAAAAATATCCAGTAACCATCAAGGTAAGTTTAAAATGTCTGACATCCAATCCAAAATTACCAGGCATGCAAAAAATCAGGAGAAGATGATCCACATTGAGAGAAAAATCTGTCCATTAAAATACACCTACATCAGACACAGATGTTAAAATTAGCAAACAAAGACACTGAAACCATTACTATAACTGTATTCCATATGCCAAAAAACACACAAAAAAGATCTCAAGCCCAAACACAAAAATGATCTGAATTTGTACTTCTAAAGAAAACTACAAGCCTGAGATGAATAAAACACAACATAAATAATGCAGAAGAAAAGATTAGTTAACGTTAAGACCTAGCAACAGAAACTACCCAAAAATGTAATAGAAAAAGAATTTTTAAAATGAAGACAGCATCAGTGAGCTTCTGGAAAACTAAGTGACATAATGTATATATAATTGGAGTCCCACTAAAGGGAGAGGGTCATGGAAAGTATTTGAAGAAATAAAGGTTAAAAATATTTTCAAGTGTGACAAGGCTGTAAATTCATACCTGCAAGAAGATCACAAACACCAAGGAGAAGAAACATGAAGAAAAGGCACACTGTAATACAATTACTCAAAACCAATGGCAAAGAGAAAATCTTAAAAGCAGACAAAGGAGATGGGGTGCCTGGGTGGCTTGGGCAGTTAATCATCTGCCTTTGGCTTGGGTCATGATCTCAGAGTCTAGGGATCCAGACCCTCATTGGTCTCCCTGCTCTTTCGGGAGTCTGCTTCCCGCTCTCCCTCTGCCCCCACCCCCACTTATGCTTGCTCTCTCTCTCAAAATAAATAAAACCTTAAAAAAAAAAGGAGCAGACAAGAAAACATGTCATCTGTAAAGATACAACGATAAGGAAAAAAGAAAAATAACCTGTCAACCTAGAATTCTACACTCAGGGAAAAATACCTTTCAAAAACACTGGTGAAATACTTTCCTCAGACATAACAAAAGTGAAAGAATTCACCACCAGCAGACCTGTATTATAACACTCTAAATGTTAAAGAAGTCCCTTGGGCAAGAAAGAAAATTATACCAGTGGGAACACTAATAAACACAAAAGACTAAAGAGTACCAGAAATGTTAACTGCATGGATAATTATACAAGATTTTTTTCTTAACATTTAAAGTACCTCAAAAAGTAATTTATTATTATAATGCCAATAAAATATAAGTAATAAATAACAAAACTAAATAAAAATAGTTATGTATTGTTGCATTTATAATATATATAGAAGTAAAATGTAAAAAAAAAAAGCACAAAAGATAGGGGAGAAATGGAAGCATATGATTATAAATTTCTTATACTATATGGGAAGTAGTATAGTCTCACTTGAAAGTGGACTGCTAAGTTTGTTTTTTGTTTTTTTTTTTAAGATTTTATTTATTTATTTGACAGAGACAGACAGCACAGCAGGGGGCGCTGAAGAGGGAGAGGGAGAAGCAGGTTCCCCGCTGAGCAGGAACCCCCAACATGGGGCCATCCTAGGCCCTGGAATCATGACATGAGCCCAAAAAATCAGGCGCGCAAAAAAACAGGTTAACCAACTGAGCCACCCAGGCACCTCTAGACTGCTAAGTTGAACACGTATAAAAGTGCTGAAGCCACCAATAAGATAAAAAATAAAATAAAAAAAAAAAAGAGTTATAGCTAATAAGCCAACCATTGAGACATTATGGAATCATTAAAAAAAGAAAAACCGGGACGCCTGGGTGGCTCAGTTGGTTAAGCAGCTGCCTTCGGCTCAGGTCATGATCCCAGCGTCCTGGGATCGAGTCCCACATCAGGCTCCTTGCTCGGCGGGGAGCCTGCTTCTCCCTCTGCCTCTGCCTGCCATTCTGTCTGCCTGTGCTCGCTCTCTCTCCCTCTCTCTCTCTGATAAATAAATAAAATCTTTAAAAAAAAAAAAGATTTCAAATAAGGCAGAAAAAGAGAAAAAGGGGAGCAAAGATTTAGATGAGACAAATACGAAACAAATAGCAAGATGACAGGTTTAAAGCTAACTATATCTATAATCATATTAAAGTAAGTGGTCTAAATACCTTAATTAAAAGGCATAGATTGTCAGATTATATTAAAAAAGGAAGACTCAAAAGACAGTCGGCATGGCTACTGTAGCATCAGACAGAAAAGTTTAGAGCAAAAACTACCACCAGGGATAAAAAAGGTCATTTCATAATGATACAGAAGTCATTTCACCAGAAAGGCATAATAATTAATTATGTAAGTGTAACTGTCATCAATAGAAGTCCACACTAGAGGACTAATTATGAAGGAGGGGAGGTAACACCCCCTAGGCGCACTCAGAATGGTTGGGATGGCAAGAAGCAGGAGTAAATAGTAGAATATACTTTATAAAAGTTCCCCGTCCCTAAGATTTTCCTGCTGTGGGGAGAGAAGAAATGGACTACTGAGGATGCCTAATTTATTTATTTATGTTTTAAAGATTTTATTTATTTATTTGACAGAGAGAGAGAGTGCACAAGCAGGGAGAGGGAGAAGCAGGCTCCTCCTCCTTGGAGCAGAATGCTCCATGCAGGGTTCGATCCCAGCACCCTGGGATCATGATCAGAGCCGGAGGCAGATGTTTAACCCACTGAGCCACACAGGCGCCCCGAGGATGCCTAATTTAAAATATAAAAACTAAAATTTCTGTTAGACACAATTTCAGATAATAAACCTAACTCTGCAAGGTGTATTTCACTTTCTGTTTGCACACACAGTAAGACACACACATGTATTTAGAAAATTAGTTTACATTAAAAACCACAAGACAGGATTTTTAAGAACCTAAATATTATATATGTTTATAATATTTATAATAATTTATACATATGTATATGTATATGTGTTTGTGTTCTTTGATTTTGGGTTTTTTAAAAAGAAAATCACCTGTGAAGTTCTGCTGTTATGAAAGAATATATAAATCCTATCTTGTGTTTTTTTTAACGTAACCCAATTTTTCAAATGTCAAACTAAACCTAAATATTTTTCCAGTTATAATTCACCAAAAAAATAAGTCAACATAGAAGAAACAGCTCATTAACATATCTCATTAACACAACACAATTCAATAGAAATGTATTAGTGCCACCCGGTGGCAAACACACAAAATTTGGTATAAGTGAAGAAGCTGTCTTCAAAAATATAAGTAAATAAATAAATAAATAAATAATTCAGTTTAACCTACAAATATTCTTCCAAATCCCTTATTATAATAGTACTTCTCTGAAAGCAATTTTAGTGTCTTTTGTATTTAGGATTCCCAATAACGACCCATGGCAGGTGCTCCATGAATGTTACTCTAATGAGCTAAATGTGCTTATGATTCATTAATACTTAAAGCTAGAAGAATTTATCTTAAAGACATAACCAAAAAACTGAACTAAGTTTTAGATATAAGGATAGCTACTGTAGCTTATTTAACATAATTTAAAGAAGGGGGGCACCTGGGTGGCATAGTCAGTTAAGCAACCAGCTCTTGGTTTTGGTTCAGGTCATGATCTTGGGGTTGTGGGATCAAGCCTGTTGGGCTCTGCACTCAATACAGAGTCTGCTTGGGTCCCTCCCACTCCCTCGCCCTCTTCCCCTCCCCCCTGCTCTCTTACTCTAGCTCTCTCTCAAATAAATAAATTAATCTTTAAAAACTGACATAGCAAAAAATAAATAAATAAAAATAAATAAATAATAAAAACATTGGAACCAACATATATGTTAATTGTAAGTTGGCTTGATCATTTGCACAATATACTAGTATAATATGCTGGCATTGAAAATGATATTGTGAGAAACATTTAATGACATCATTGTTCAAAGTACATTATTTTAAAAAAATCAGGTATTCATAGTATAATCTCATTTTCATTTGTGATATATATGTTAAGGTTTTTATGTTTATAATCCATATCGTGGTGGTTACCATAGAAGGCATGACGAACAATGCTGACCCCACCATCTGAATCTGGTTCGGATGTAGAGATTGATTTTGATGCCCCCCCCACACACACACCAAGAGCATACGAAAAAGTTTATTGCTCACATAATGAGGCTTTCTGGATGAGCAGGAAGGTTCTCAGTCTGGTCCAAAAATGGCTTGAGAGAGTGGGGAAAGGAGACTGGCTTGGATTTTATTGCAATTAAGGGGCAGGGCTGGGATGAGGGTTTCCACATGTGGACTGGAGTGTGTTACATGCATTTGGAACTTCTTGCTGGAGCTAAAGGAGGGAGCAACAGGTCTTTCTTATCAGGGGAGAATGGTCTTTCTCTCTTGTTTTTTTAATACTTAATTATTTGGGGGGGGTATAAGGAGGAGGGGCAGAAGAAGAGAATCTCCTGCAGACTCCCCACTGATCGCAGGGCCTGAGTGAGGCTCAGCCTCACAACCCATGAGATCATGACCCGAGTGCAAACCAAGAGTCACACACCTAAAGGACTGAGCCACCTGGGTGCCCAGAGATTGATCTCTTTAGAACTTACACTGATCATGTCATTTCCTTTCTTTTACCTTTCTTTAGCATTTTTTTTTAATATGTGGTCAGGTAAAGTATAAAATCCTAACCATGACCTTCTGAGTCCTCTGCCCTCTGGCTCCTGTCTACCTCTCCAAGGCTCACCTTTCATCATCCTCCAGCCCTTTCTCTCCATCCCACCATTTGGGACTTCTTGGTTCCTGCATTCCTTCAGGAATATGCCTTCAGGCCCTGGAATACATGCTGTAGTTTCTTCTACTTGGAACCTTTGCTTTTTTCCAGAACACAAATCATATTCACCCTGAATATCTCAACTTTAAATGTCACTTCCTCTGGAGGACCGTTATTGTCCCCTTCAGCACAGGTGAGGGCCCCCAGCTATAAATCTCGGAGGCTCCCTGAACATTCCCTCTCCTAATATTCATCGTATCTCAAGTAACATGTTTGCTGGGGCCTCCCAGACACTGTACCAAGTGTTTCCCCTGCATTCTCTTATTTAACCCTCATAATAACCTATATGGATACAAAGAAAAGAAAAGCAGATGCTCAGAGATCATGTAAAATCCCGAAGTCACAAAAGTAGTAAAAGATAATGATAAATACTGGAAATTTCTTGAGCACCCATAGGATACAATTTGCTCAAAATACTAACAAAATCAAGATTACAAAGGACACCACTTCATGTTTGGGAGGAGGCAAAGAGGAAAATTATAGGTCAATTTCAGTAAGAGCTAGGCAATAAGAGAGAAACTGATTTGAAAAGGGAGGGAAGGCGGAGTCTGCTGGGGGGGCGGGAAGAGCTCAGCCCCAAAGGGGACATGGATTTGAGGATCAGTATGAAGGGATCTGGCTTTAGAAGCAGCCTCATAGCAGACTGTGGACCTGATACAGAGCACAACTTCATTAAGGCAAAGTTGTGCACTCGGTTCATTCTGAACCTATGAATGGGGGATCTAAGAAGCATTAAATGTGGATCTTCCTTTTGTCTATATAACACAATTATCATCATTCTCTCTCCATATGCAGGGAGAGACTCCACTACACTTGAAAAGCCTGATGGGACTTGAGACTATGTTACAACAAAGAACCTCAATTTCCTAAGACATTAAATAGAGTTACCCAAAGAGTTGGGAATCTGACCAGGAAAAGGTTAATCGATCCAATTTTAGGGAAAAAAAAATGACTATATAGAAAAATTAACATAGGCAAAATAGTCCCCATTCATGCAGAAGGGTCCTCAAGCTATAAAGATTTTTCTGATTACCCTGATTTTGAAGGATTCCCAAGTATTGAGTATAAACCCTGGAGGTTTTAACATAAAGGTGCAGAAGTTATTATACCAACCATTACCAGTTTAATCAATCAACTTCATATTGCATTTCTAAATCATTCAGGTAACAACTATAACAAAGTATTCCACCCTTTTTTTTAAAATATCACAGTTCTATAAAATGGAATTTAAAATTCACTGTGTGGGGCACCTGGGTGGCTCAGTGGGTTAAGGCCTCTGCCTTCGGCTCAGGTCATGATCCCAGGGTGCTGGGATGGAGCCCTACATCGGGCTCTCTGCTCAGCAGGGAGCCTGCTTCCTCCTCTCTCTCTGCCTGCCTCCGCCTACTTGTGGTCTCTGTCTGTCAAGTAAATAAATAAAAATCTTAAAAAAAAAAAAAAATTAAAATTCACTGTGTGCCTTTTGGTATGTTAGATCTTATTAAGCCTCAAATAGGAAAACAAGTTATTTATTTCAACTTGCTTCTAATATTTTATTTATTTAAATAAGTATTAGTATCAAATATTATTTATTAAATAATAGTATTTGAGTTATATAAACATCAATTTATAAATATAAACCATATAATTATATATCATATATTAAAATATAAATAGAATAAATAAAATATTAATGAATTAATATTTGATATTTGATAATTATAAATATGATAAATATTAAATATTATAATAAATATTAAATAAGTATTAATAAATATTATTTAAATAAATTATTTTAAATTAAATAAAATATTAAATATTTTAAAGTTAACAAACTGGCACCTAAAAATACATTCTGTAATGGCCAAAGAAATTCAACCATGTGTTAGTAGGTAAAACAAAGGTGATAAACATTAAGCCCCATCAGAACGTTGTCAGCACCAAGGTCCAGGGTCTTGCCCTTTGGGAAACAGGAAGTGATTGTTACTGTGTTTAACCCAGATCAGATCAAAGCTTTTGATTAAAACAAACAAACAAATAAGCAAAAAATGCCAATGTATCATTTTGTTCGATGATTCAAATATGCCTCAGGTAATGCCAGGCATAAAATAATGTGGATAAGGAACACCTGGGTGGCTCAGTCAGTTAAGCATCTGCCTTGGGCTCAGGTCATGATCTCCTAGTCCGGGAATGGAGCCCTGTGTCTGGCTTCTGGTTCAGCGGGAGACTGCTTCTGCTTCTCCCTCTTCCTCTCCATCTACTCTTCCTCCCTCTCTTCTCATGCTCTCTCTCTCTCTCAAGTAAAATAAATAAGTAAATAAATGAATAATCTTAAAAAAATAATGGGGGTAAAAACACACTTTTCTTTCCTTTTTTTTAAATTTTATTTTATTATGTTAGTCATCTTTTCCTATACGTCTGTTCAATCAAGTATTTGGTCACCATTACCCTCATTCTATAATGCTGGTTTATCTGGGCACCCAATTCTAGAATGACAATCATTTACCTCATGGATGCTATCTCACAATCTTCTGGAGTCCAATTTTACTACTGAGAGGTTTGCTATCAATCTAATTACTGAGCTCGGTGTGTTGCCTTTTCCCTTATATGCTCTTATAATCTTAGTTTTGGGTTTTTAGACAGTTGCACTGTGATTTAGTATGGATTTCTTTTTGCTTAATCTCTTTGGGAGTGATTGACTTTCTTGATTCTGTGAATATATATGCTTTATCAACCTTGAAAATTGCTCTTTGGACATTATTTCTCCCCCATTCTTTATCTCCCCTTCTTCTAGAGCTCTTAACTGGATAGAGTGTTAGACCTTATAATTCTATCTACATATTTCCAACTTCTGACTTTCCGTCTTTTTGCCCTGGGCTGCATTCTAGATAATTTTCTCAGATCCATTTTCTAGTTCTTTAATCTTCCATTAATTGTATCTAACCTGCGATTTAATTGATCCACTGTGTTTTTACTTCAATAATTATTTGCTTAATTAATAGAAGTTCATTCAGTTTTTATTCAAGTCCATCTAGACCTCTGAATGTTTCTCGTTCTTGACTCAGGTTTTCCCATCTTTATTCCTTTAAACATCTTTAACATGAGTCATAGTCCTGGAGCCCCGGGATCAAGTCCCACATCGGGCTCCCTGCTCCATGGGGAGTCTGCTTCTCTCTCTGCCCTTAACCCCACTTGTGCTCTTCTCTCTAATAAATAAGTGAAATCTTAAAAAAAAAAAGAATAAATTTACTAATAGGGGCGCCTGGGTGGCTCAGCTGGTTAAGCGTTAAGCATCTGCCTTCAGCTCAGGTCGTGATCCCAGGGTCCTGGGGTTGAGCTCTGCATTGGGCTCTCTGCTCAGCGGGGAGTCTGCTTGTCCCTCTCCCTCTGCCCCTCCAACCATTTGTGCTCGTATTCTCTCTCTAATAAATAAGTAAAATCTTTAAAAAATTTACAGCACGTTTGTCACTGGTGACATGGGGACCGTTAAGGCTGAAGTCTGCCTCATGCTAATGTTACATCATATTTAAAATCCACCAACAGTTATGATGGCAAATTCACTCACATAAGTTACTTTTTTGATAGTATAAAAAGAAACTCTTCTTTAGAATAAAGAAACAGATGAATAAAAATACATTGTCTACACAGAAATGAGTCACCTCTGAAAGGTCATCTGCACAGTAGTCATGACCAGTCATAACTCTGAGCAGGGCAAGACAGCACATTTAGTAAGACCACATGAGGGGGGCCAACAGCTCAAGGAAGATAAAGCTAATGAGCAGATATCTCTGTTCTGTTTACACTTAAACAGTCGATTGATTTTTTGTGAGTTCCAGACAGCCAGTGTCGATATGACAAATATCCAGGGACCCCCAAAAGTGTTTGTATTTCAAAAGTAGGATCATATGTCTTTCACATTTCACAGGGAGCCGAACCCAGATGGTACCAAGGAAACAGTGCCAATGAAAAGCATGATGTTTACCTGAAACATGCAGTTTTTCAAACTGAAGGGCTTGTGAAAGAATTTACTCATGTCACTTCCCTTCCTGTTGTGACACAGTCTGTATGGCTTGCAGCAAAGTCTACCAGCTGGAACCAAAACAAGGGTAAGAGTAGAAAGGTAGGTAATGACTTGTACTAAAGAACCTTATCCAATTTCAATGTGAACCTCCATGTCCAAAGCAGGCCAGAGCCATTTGAAATGCTGCCTTGATTCATTAGTCAGTCATAACACCACATGCATAAAGTAGTTTATAAACACAAACAGATAACCAATCAAGGCAGCTGACAGAGCAGATTTATACCGTAACACAGATCAGAAAGGGATTTCTAGTGCTCAGTCCTAAGAGTTACACCAAAATCTAATGAGACCACAGTAAGCTGTCATAACTGTTCATCGCATGATACAAGGGCTCCTCGCTTTGGGACATATCGCATAAATGTCAAGAACCTCCCATTATGTCTTCTCCGGGGACAACTGCTATTTTCAAATCAATGCCAGTCTCCCTTGTCAAGGGCAGCAGCACACTCCAGAGGACAGCGCCCCCAGAAGAAGACACGCCTCACGGCCATCACTCCCTTGTGAGACTAACCACCGGCCTACACCCAACAATCCCCCCCTCTTTTTTTTTTGCTTTTAGAGTCAAGTACACAAAAGGCGATGGCATCCCTGTACAATAGCTAAGTAGTGCAGCCACTACCAGTGTTCACGCCCATTGGATGCATGGCTAATAACCAATGTCAACAGAGATTTAAGAGTTGGGTCCTAATAAAAATATCTGTGGGCTGTTAAAGGAAAGTTTAGTTTTAATCTTCAAAATTCTCTGGATTTTCTAAATAATTCTCCAGAGAGGACTGATCTAATCGATTAACTTTCAGACTCTCTAATTAATTTCATTACGATGGTGCCACGTGGAACCCCACTAAGAGGTTAAAACTAGAGATTTCAGATTCTAGAATTCTAGAGTAGATGGGACTCTAGTGAGCACCTAATCCAGTGAGTCTTTCCTTTTTAAGACAGTCTTAGGGCAATCTGAAAAAAATTATGGATCCTCTCTTTAGGGAGAAAAACTGTTTTTGCTTCTAATTTTAGGGGCATCTCAGATTCCCTAAAATCCATCCTTGGTCACCAGATTGGGAAATCTTGACCTAATCCAACCACCTCATTTACAGAATAAGAAATTAGGGTACCGAGAGGCTCAGTGACTTGTCCAGGGTCATGCAGCTTATTAATGACAGAGGCAGGATGAAGACCTGCTCTTCCCCCTCCTTGTCTGCCATCGTCTGTAGTGTCACTCTACATGGATTTGTGTGTGTGGTTAATGGCATGGGTCATTAGACAGTACCTGCAAAGCTTTGAATGCTCTGCTCAGCCACTTCTATTAACTGGCCAAAGAATGATTATTAACTGTACATAATTAGAATGTATAACCACTAGTCCTCTTTCTAACCAAGCACTTTTTTTTTTTTTTCTGTTTTCACTTTCCTCTGCCTACTCAGGTACATCTGAACTCAGTCCCTTTCGCCTCCCTGACTCCACCAACACTTTCTTAAAAGTCCTTCCTCCCTGGGCTCTGGTGACACTGTACTAACCAGGTTCTTCCCCTTCCTCCTCCCTTCCCTTCACCCCCCCTCCTTTGTCTCCACAACCTCTCCTCTTTCCTTTTTCCTAGCTTAACCCTATTCTCCCTCATATCCATTCCCTTCCCTTCTACAGAAATCCCCATTCTGCCTCATAATCATTCCCATCCCTTCTACAGAAATCCTTCTCAGTCATAGCTTCAACTGTTACTTTTTTTCTTCTTGTTTTAGGATCTTATTTATTTATTTGAGAGAGAGCAGGAGGGAGGGACAGAGAGAGAGAGGGAGAAGATGACTACCCCCTGAGCAGGGAGACTGATTCAATGTGGGGGCTTGATCCCAGGACCCTGAGATCATGACCTGAGCCAAAGGCAGACGTTTAACTGGCTAAGCCATCCAGGCACCCCCGAGCTGTTATTTCTATTGAAGGAAACTCTCTCCCCAAAATCTTCCTCTTTCCACCCTCTCATCTAAGATGCATTAGTGTCATTGACTTTGTTTGTCCAGGATATCTGGCTCTATGTCTGCCACACAGCAAGGGCAGTACAAACTTCCATGGAGTAACTGACATTTCATGATTCCAGAGTAAAAGATAATATACAAATATTTATATTTACCACCAGTACCTGGGGTTTATAAGTTTTGGAAAGTCTGCTTTACTTTCTCTGGGTAACTAAATTTTCAAAAGGGGATATAGCTCCTCCTGGTGGATAATAATCATATTTTAAAATGCAGACCTCCGGGGGTACCTGGGAGGTTCAGTGGGTTAAGGATCCAGCACTTGCTCTCAGCTCAGGTCTTGATCTCAGGGTCATGAGTTCAAGCCCACACTGGGCTCCACATTGGCATGGAGTCCACTTAAAAAATAAATAAATAAATTCAGACCTCCTAACTCTTAATGTATTCTGAAATGGATCAGCAATAAAACTAAAGTGTACATAATAAGTACATGCAGACTATTAATCATTCAAAGCTCTTCAGCTTAAAGATCTTAAACAACAATAAGGGACTTCTCCTTTTAAATCAGAGATCCATTTTTAACAATTAAAAGAGAGATATTCAGTAACGTCATTTCCAGTTACCTTGGTATCCAACTGCAAAAGGCTTTCTTGGTTAGCCCAGTAAATCACAGCACTCTGAACATGAGACCAGAGTCTTGGGTTTGGTTCCAGTATGGTCAGCAGCTTTTATGGTGCCACAGCTATAAATCTCACTCTGACTCCAGGAAGATGCTCTAATAACATTTGTCCTGTGCCACCAAAGACGCAAGGTGAGGAGAGCAAACAACCAGTACAGTCTTATCTCTCTGACTGGAAATCAACCCAAACATGCTGGTGGGTTAACAGTGGCTATATTTTAAAATATTCTTTCATCTAATGACTACTGCCTTCTCTCCTCAGAACCACATCAACGTGACTAATAAAGCCTCTCAAATGTTGAGTTGTTTAATTATTTACGTTTAGTGACTATATCAAACAGTTATATATAGTTATAGCTGTAGATAGAAATATACAGATACTTTTCTTTATGTCCTCTCATTCTTAAAATCTGACACACTGCTGAATATAGGAAATTAATATGATTTAATGATACTTTTCAAATTACCTTTTTAGTTAAAAAAAAAAACCTTTTTAGTGAATATCCTTTATATATGGAGCCATGGCATCTGCATAAAATCAGGAACTTGCTGATAGGTCCTAAAAATATAACAATAAGGGGCACCTGGGTGGCTCAGTGGGTTGAGCCTCTGCCTTCAGCTCAGGTGATGATCTCGGTGTCCTGGGATCGAGCCCCACATTGGGCTTTCTACTCAGCAAGGAACTTGCTTCCCCCCGCCCCCCGCCTGCTTGTGATCTCTCTCTCTCTCTCAAATAAATAAATAAATAAAGTAAAAAAATATAACAATAAATGTGTTATCCACTCTAAGGTGTATTTATTTGGGTGCTCAGTCAGTTAAGTGTCTGCCTTTGGCTCAGGTCATGATCCTGAGATCCTGGGTTCAAGTCCGGAATTGGGCTCCCCATACTCAGTGGGGAGCCTGCTTTTCCTTCCCCTTCTGCCTGCCACTCCCCCTGTCTGTGCTCTCACTCGCTCGCTCTCTCTGTGTCAAATAAATAAATAAAAATCTTTTAAAAAATAAATAAAATGTATTTAGTTAACTCAAAGGTAACAGTGCAGACTAATCAATCTTTTAGTTGGTTACAAGGTTTCATTAGACATTATTAGCAATATTTATGTTATCTGGAAAGAACCAATGCCATGTGATTTTTAAAATATAACCAATCGATGGAAAGGTCTAACATTATGTTCCATAGAAACTGAACTTTCATTATCCCCAAAGTGGTAAAATAAGGATCAAACAAAACTTATCACTTCTCTTTGTGATCTCTTAGCAGTTTTAAATCCTAAGTTTTATTAAAACCTAAAGTTCTCAACACTATCCATGCCCTGAGCATTCATCACTAAAATCCTACACTAATTCTCAGGGGAAGCCAATGGTGTCTCCTTTGCTTGAGAGAGTATAGAAACAGATGCAAGAAACCAAAAGGGTAGATTGGAGTAAGAGTTATCATAGGTGATGAAGTTATTTCAAAGTACTCATTTGCAGTCAAATTATACTTTAAAGCACAAATTAGGTAATTAGTTGTGTTCCTATGGGTTTATTTTTAAAATTAATTCTGCCAAGCAGAAGCAGCTATTTACATAAGCTAAATATCACAAAGTTGATGACAGAGCTATATTAAGACTTTCGCTATTCTCTAACAAGCTAAATAATTTGAATGGTTTTCTTGTCTAAATGGAAATTCTGTTGGGACACAGTCCATGCTTCAGGCCAATTTCTAGGCCTTAAATATTAAAACTGAAAAATCGAATCCATTAGAACTAACAAATATTTCAAGGTTAGGACTAAGATATTTTTCATGTACTATCTGTGACAGCATAATATTAATAAAGCTTTTTACAAGTATAATTTTGGTGCTACCTAAGATTTTGTTGCTTGGATATCTCATCACTTATGTAACCATTTCATTTTTCTTGGGCATTTAGGCTTTTAGATTTTTGTGTATATTGTAAATGAGGCCACATTATCCATCTGGGTGAACAAAGCTCTTGCAGAGTTAGCTGTATTTCCTTAAGATATTTCTGCCCTAAGTGATAGCAACTAATCAAGTTACTATTTTTCTAATAATGAGAAGGCCTAACACTGTAAAGCTTTATAATAAGTCACTTATATAAACATTGTCTTGTGTAATCATCTTTTAAATTATGGTTACATGGTTATTAAAATGACCATAGATGGTTTTACTTTTGCAGTAGCTAGCAGGCACAGAGTTATCTCTGAGAGATAACCAAAAACCAAACAACCCAGCTTCTCTCCATATAGTAGCTGAGGAACCAGAAGTAAAGCACAAAGTATGTATAATTTACTTTTTTTAAAAAAATTAATAATCATTTAATCAAAATTGAAAAATGCATGAGTATAATCTTATTTCCTTTACATTACCCAAATACCAAATCTGTAGATACACACTTGTACATTTTGGGGATATTGCCCCGGAAACCCCTTCTACCTTACTGAGCTTTTCTTGCCATTGTACCTTACATTCAAGCATTGCCATATTGGGGTGACAATCCACACATAGTCTTGCTAACTGAAGGAAAAGTAAATTATCATACGGCAAGAGAAAAGACAAATAAATCGAAAAATATCTATGGCAAAGATTTTCCCATGTCCCAGTGCTCTCCAGACTTTATTTCCTTCAAATGGCAAGGATTCTTTCTAAAAGAAATTATATATTACCAATTCATTGGGTGTAAAATCTTATTTGCTATTCTAAGCTCATAATCAATTTAGGCAGAAACCAACTCTGCCCTCACAGCTTTTGGTGTGATGTAAAGAGAAGACAAAGAGAAAGTCTGCTCTTACCAAGCCTCTAGGTTTCCTCTTTCTTCCATTCTGAAATAATTTATTGTCTTCAAGTTACTCCCTTATTAAAAACCTCATTCAAAGGCAATGCCCAAAGTACAAAATAAGACATAAAAGTCTAAAGAAAAATACTACCTTAAAATGTTTCATCCTCCTAAGCATTGTTATATGTTTAAAGGTATGGGCTTTATCTTAATGTGGCGTCCCTAGTCTCCAGCACTGTACCTAATGGGCACTTAGCAAAATTTGATGAATTAATGTTTGAATGACTAAGAAATACATTTCAAAACAACTCTTCTAAAAGTTTTTTCACATCACATCCTTCATTTTTCATCCCCACGGGTTATGTAAGCTTCTAATTTCTTATTAACTGCCATAGAATCCTTTATTCTGTCATGTTGAAATTACTACAACCTACTTTAAAGATTCCATGTAAAGGCTTTTCACAGGTGGGGACTTTTTCCACTAGACAGAGACCTTGGCACAGCAAAGCCTTATGTCAATACATAAAATAAGCAGAGTTAATTAAGAATTATTTATTAATTACTGAGATACTCACTTATACCTTTTTCCCCTATACTGCAAGAAAGATGGATGGATTTTATAACCCTAAAAGAGTAAACTCAGACATGATGTAATATATGTATGGAAAACCCATTAAAATAAATGAAGAAATTGATGAAAGATAAATGGTTCTATAATTAATTCTGTGTGATTTCTCCAGGACCCATGAGCTCAGAAAAGGCACCAGCAACTGCTCTGAGATGAGGAGCAATACCATCTGTTGAAACATTGGGTATCACTCTCCAATTGAGCCATTCTATAGACCACACACAGAACAGAATCTTTTCATGAGTTATTTCAGAGAAGGAAGAAAAATCTCACTTTGTGATTTCATGTCAAGATGCTTAGTAGAAGTGTGAAAACTCAAACAGGGCACCAGTGGTTGTACTTGTGATCGTGGGACTATTGTGGTAACGGAGAAAGGGAAGACAAGAACAGATGGATACCACAAAAGTCAGACAAAGCCGGCATTGTGGCTGATGGATAATTCAAATGACCACTGTAGGCTTCACGAACAATGTAAAATCCAAGACAGAGATGTAAACCGCATTGTAAATTGGTGTCACGTATTTTTCAATGTTTCCTTGTTCGGATTCTTCAATCATATCGGCCTGTGTTTCAGTAGCCCAAGAGCAGCCAGAGAGGCTCATGAAATCTGCTTTCTTGAGAAAAGTAATCTGAACAAGTGTAAGACACAGTAGAAAATTTCCAGAAGGAGCAGAACTGCCTGTCAGTCTGCCTTCCCTTCAGTGATGGGAACTGCAAGGAGCCCCAAGCCCAAAGAAATGGTGCAAGGATGACCTTGTCCCAAAGGCTGCGAGGCGTCCTCACTCAGGTCACCTTCTGTGGGATCAGAGTTTGAACCAACTTTGCCCCCTCAAACTGTGAGCCTGAGGGCTACTGAAGAATTAAATGAATGAATGTAATTGTACACTGTGTTAATTGGAACTTTTTTTTTTAAAGTAGATAGAGATGAGAAGATAGAAATAATCATCTCATTTTGCTAAAGTTTATATTTACCAAAAAAAAGTTCTCATTCCTTGCTGAGAGTCTCGGGTTTTAAACAAAGGTAAACTACATGTTGAATTTGGTATAAGTCTGGAAATAAATAAAGATCAGTAAAAATTATTCTGGATCCAGGAAATAGGTAGTATTCTGTTTTGTATTCCCAAAGCCCAACACTATGGTCAAGAAATATTTGCTGATGAGTAAATGTTTAACTAAAATAGTGCAAATTATGTTGATATTACAGAATTCCTGATGAATATATATAAGACTAAGAGATATTCCCAAAGAGTAAACCTATGTGCAATTGATAAATAACTGATACACTGTGTGTGAGAGGCACTGTGCCTGGCAAAGATGAATAAAACCTGGTCCTGTGGGTACTTACAAGGCCGTTAGGCTTAACGGGAAAACTATGGCCAACTTCAGTGAAGAAGCCCCTTCTTCAAATGTAACGTTCCAAGGTCAAGCACATTGTTGTCTTCCTCAGTTAGGGCAACTTTAACCTTGTTGAGGCCTCATAGGTTGGGATCATCTTCTCATCCCACGTGGTGCACTAAGCTCAATCACTCAGGAACCCAACCATGGAGGGGCGGGGCTTCCCTTCTGGTTGGGGTTTGCACTTAGGAAAAGCTCAAAAGATTACCTGGGTTCCTCAAGTCCTTCTGAGCCTGCATGATTATTGAGGAGGGGGTAGCAAGCCAGGGAAAGGGTACATCACAACTTAAGCAGGACTGCTTAGGAACTCCCAGGGAGGTTCTGAAGCCGCCTCATTTTACCTAGCAGTCCCCCCTAGTCCATAACTTTTAAATCTGAGCGACAAGAATCCAGAAGTGTGCCTGGGATGCAGGGTCCCCTCAACTCACAACCTTCTGTGTCCTAGAGGCCTCAAAACTAACTCAGTCTCAAGAATATGGCCTACACCTTTGGAGTTGCAAGGAAAACTAACTCAAGATGAAAAAAATAACCAGTATGCTATCTGACTTCCTAGTGTCTTCTAACTGCATTAGGGGCAGACTTCTTGTCCTCAAACAGTTTGCATTGTATACACCTCCTAAAACTGGCCTACCTACACTATAACTCAGGAGACCGAGTTTCCTGAGGATAAGGGCATGTCATATTTCCTTTTGAATCTCTATGTTCTGTCAATGTGTGCTGAACTAGAATAGATAGTACTCACAGGGCAGGACCAGATAGCTTCGCCCCACATAATTACTTGGATTACCAGTATGTGGTTAAGCAGTTGAATCTGTGTACAATGTTTTGCCAAAGACTGAGGTAATAAGGATATATATTGCCTTCTTAGGCATAGCAGGGCCAAAGGACATGCAAAAATTATGCAGGAACAATAGGATGTCAGACAATCACTTTCATTATCAATGCCACTAATTACTACTTTTCTGAGTACATTATGTTATGAACACTGAAATCACTGACTCTGAAAAGTCTGTTATAGTAGATTATATACAGTATCTTCAGTAATATTAGTGCCCTATGTAAATGTGTGGCTTTATAGCTTACAAAACACATTCACACACAGAAGTTATCCAAACTGCTTGCTTTCTAGCTTCCTCATAGCCAAATGCTTTATATACCCTTATATTTTGCCTTATACTCACAACAAACCTTCAAGCTATTATATTTTGTCCATCCCACAAATGTGGAAAACGGACCTTCTGAGACGTCCATACTATTTGTGAGTATGTAACCAGGATTTGCTCCCAGGTCTCTCTAACTACAAAGCCCAAGTTCTTTCCAGCATACAAAATGGCCTTACAATATGATCTTCACTTTAGCCCTGTGATCCAAACATTATAAATATTACCCTTCAGACTCATTCACTCAATAAACATTTGTCAATAACTTTCCATGTGATGTTTGTGCCTCCAACAAAATTCATATGTTGAATCCTAATGCCCAGTGTGATGGTATTAAGTGGGGCCCCTGGGAGTGTTTAGGACATGAATGGGACTAGTATCCTTATAAAAGAGACCCTGCAGAGTTCCCTAGCCCCCTCCAGAAGGTGAGGACACAACAAGAAGTCTACGACCCAGAAGATGGCCTTCACTCCACTATAACAGCACTTTGGTCTCAGACTATCAAAATCTCTGCCCGCTTGGGAGTTTCCATTCTGGAAAAGGGATGGAAGAAGGGGGAAAAAAGAAAAAAAGCCCCCAAAATATCTGTCAGCTGGCAAGAGCTGTGGAGAAAGATAATGCAAGGTAAGGGGTTAGGAAGTACCAGGAAGGATAGGGTTGAAAGTGACTCTTGGATGTCAAGTGGTCAAGCGTAGGGGTCTTTGATAAGATGATATCTGAGTGAGCAGAGGCCTAAAGGAAGTGAAGGAACCAGCTGGTGGGTTGTCTGGGAAAAGGAATGTTTCCAATGGAGAGACCAGTAAGTGCAAAGTCCCCCAGACAGGGATGTGCTTGGTATATTGGACTAACAGCTGGAAGATCAGTGTGCCAGCAGGGCCAGTGAGCAAGTGGTGGGGGGCAAGGAAGAGATGAAGCCAGAAAAGAATCTGAGACTAAGTTACACGTTTAGGTCACTGTAAGGACTTCAGATTTTACTCCAAATTCGGTAAGCCATTGGACAGTTTTCTTCCAACATAGGACATGACTGACTTGCAGGATTACTCTGAGGAGAATACACTGCAGAAGGGCAAGGGAAAAAACAGGGAGATGAGGTAGGAGGCTGTTACTACAGTCTGATTAGAGAGACCGTAGTTTAGAGGAGAGTGAAGGTGGAAGACAGGTTTGACGGCAAAGGTGTTGGCCTGAATGTAGAAAGACAGTGTTGTCGTTGGCTAAGATGGACGAGACTGGGGGAGCAGCAGATTTGGGGGTGAAGATCAAGAGTTCAGCTTTAAACATATTATCTCTGAGATGCCTCTTACAGAAGATGTCAAAGAAAACAAGTGGATATGGGAATACGGATTTCAGAAGAGGACAAGTCCATTTTGGAGGCGGAAGTGTGGAATCTATATCAAAGTATCAGTGTTAAACATCATAGAGGAGAGTGTCTAAAGAGTAAGTCCAGGCGCACCTGGGTGGCTCAGTGCTTGAGCATCTACCTTCAGCTTGAGTTATGATCTCAGGGTTTTGGGATCAAGCCCAGCATCAGGTTTCCTGCTCAGTGGGAAGCCTGCTTATCCCTCTCCCATTCCTCCTCTGTGTTCCTAATCTCACTCTCTCTCTCTCTGTCAAATAAATAAATGAAATCTTTTTTAAAAATTAAAAAAAAAAAAAAAAAGACTGCGTCCAAGAGGAGGCCTGCAGCACTGTAAATCTTAGCTTTTAGAGATGAAGAGGGACAGTCAAGGAGACTGAGAAGGAGTGGGCAGGGAGGAAGGAGGAAAACTTCAGGAGACTTCAAGAAGAAAGTATTTAAGGAGAGAGTGATCAATTTGCTCCAATACCGCTGATAGGTCCAGGAAGATGAGGGCCGACTGACCACTGATGTTTTAGCACTCACTGGCTACTGGATGGAGGTTATTAATTCCAGCTCTCCTGAAGTGAGATAAACAAGGTTCCAAGAGATTACATAAATTGAACAATCAAGGTCACATAGCTAATTAGCTGCAGAACCGGGCCCAGAACCTACTGAACACAGCTCTTCAGAAGTTGGCCCTGTTTCTTTTTTTTTTTTTAAAGATTTTATTTATTTATTTGACAGAGATCACAAGTAAGCAGAGAGGCAGGCAGAGAGAGAGAGAGAGAGAGAGAGAGAGAGAAGCAGGCTCCCTGCTGAGTAGAGAGCCTGATGTGGTGCTCCATCCCAGGACCCTGGGATCATGACCTAAGCCGAAAGCAGAGGCTTTAACCCGCTAAGCCACCCAGGCACCCCCAGAAGTTGGCCCTGTTTCTTGAATACGAGAGCAGGCTTTTCTTCAATAGCATATTATGATCTCGTGCTTCTCTTGGTAACTGTGATTCAGGTGGGGGGACTCTTAAAGAACATTAACTGTAAACAAAAAGAAATAAACATCAATAGAATTTGGGGGCATAATGACAAACAATGGTTTGGTATTTCATGCCAGAGACAATGGCCCTCAAATCAAACGGTATAGACTCTACAACTAGGGCATGCCCAAGTGTCAAAACACATTTCAATGCAAAAAAAAGTTTGCATCTCCCCTCCCCCCGCAAATGACTTCTCTGTTCATTGTATTTCACTAGGTGATTCCATGTAAATAAATAGATAAATAACCCCAGGCCTGATTACCCTATGTTAATGTGTATGGATAGTCCAGGTTTGAATAATGAGGATCACTTGATTTCCTCCTTATAAAGTAGTCCAAAAAGGGAGAGAGGGAGAACACAGTTTTACTTTGAATAAATGAAACAAATCTTCGGGCAAGGTCGGGGGAGACAAAGGCACAAGAAAGCCCTAAACCATGGAGGTACAAAAGCCACGGTTTTAACAGTCCCCACTCCTAACCTCAAATCCATAGCCACCAAAAACCGAGCCCACTGTGTTGCCCACGTCGGCCTAAAGATTTTGATTTCCAACGGGAGGAAGAACACGGAATGGACGGACTGAAGGGAGACACAAGGCTCCGAACATTAAAGCTCCTCGGGGTGGGCCGGGAGGGAGGGACCCACTAGCAAGGGCAGGCAGGGAAAGGCAGGCGGGCAGGCACTTTTCCACGGAGGGGTTGAGCAACGGCGGGCGCCCTGGTCACTCTCTGGAGAGGGGAAACGTCGGTGCGAACCTCGGACGCGTGGTGGAGCAAAGCGCCAAGTGTCAGCGCTCGGGCGGCGGTCCCTACACCTGGGGCCTCCCTGCAGGGTTGCGGCAGACGCCTCGCGCCTCCCTTCCCGCCTTTTCTTCCGAGAATGCAGGGCACAAAGCGCGGGGTGGACAGGGTGACCGAGATCAGCGGGAGTAAGCGCGGGGCGCAGTCTGCGGCTCAGTTACCTGATGCCCTGAAGTCTCCCCGGAAGGTGGAGGCACAGCCCCCGGATCCGGCCCGTCACCGCGCCGGCTTCGGCCTGGGTGCCCAGTGGCGGTGGCCCCGCGCCCCAGCTCGAGAGCCGCCCGCCGCAGGTGCCGCGCGGGGGACCCCAGCAGAATGCTGCAGGAAGCCAGGAGTCCGGAACCCGCGCGCGCTCCCGGGGCGGCTCCGCTGGGTGACGGCGCCGCGCGCGCCCCCTGCTGGCCAGGCGGCACCCGCGCGCCGAGCCCTGGGTCTGAGGCCCCCACCGCCTGCCACCCCGGGCTCGGGCGATTTCAACAAGCCCGACCACAAAACACGGTTTAGGCTTGCTGGCCAGACTCCTCTCCTGTTTTTGGAGTTTGTGCCAATGATGTAAAGATCATTCCCGCACTCCCCGCCCCCTTCCAAATTTTGAGTTTGAGAAGGAAAAATCCAACAAGACAAAGATATGGCAGCCCCCAACTTCCCTTCCAAGGAACTAGAGAACGGTACCAGGCCAGCTTTGTTTCTCCAGCCAGCTCCGTGAAGAAGCTGGTTTTCCTATACTTACGAGTGCCCTCTTAGCAAGTCCTGCTGGGAACACAGGTTCGCAGCAAACATTCTTACTAAGTATGGAGGGAAGCAAAAAGAAGTAGCGGAGGGTGTTTACGAACTAGTTAATCTTCGGTGGACAGAAAGAGGAGCTAGTCTCCTTTTTATACTTAATATTTGAGCCATTTTGTTTCCATTAATGCACTTATCATTTCTCCAAGTCCCATGGTGCTGGCTTGCCTCCCAGATTGAATTTAAAAAAGCAAAAGCTTAAGTTAGGAGTAAAATTTTATAATAAAAGGAAGAAAACAGAAACCAGCTCTTCCTTTGTTATTGAATAACTAATATAAAGTTTACGGATCTGAGAAGTTACATGACTACTAGTAAAATAGTTAACATTCGTGGAGTTCTTACCATTTACCAGAAACTGTTCTAAGAGCTTTATTCACGTTCTAACAAAAATAGGTTCTTAGAGGATGCTGTAAATGTTTTATATTTATTAGCACATTAAATAAAACAACCCATGTGATGGATAATATAATTATCCCCATTTTAAGGTTGAGGAAATTGAGACATAGAGAAGGTCGCACAGCTAGAAGGAAGCTGTAAAACTGGAATTGGAACCCAGGCAATCTGGCTCTGGTGTCCATACTCTCAGTTGTTACGTTATGTTGCCTCTGGTAGAAAAAAAAATTAACCATGATCTCCTTTAATCCTCACAACAAACCCAACCAGGTGGGTTCTGTTGTTGTCTCCCTCTGACAAACAAAGAGACTTAGGCCCAGAGAGGCTAAAGAATTGGCTAGATAATAGAGCTAATGAGTGGTGCAGGCGAGTCAGTCTGATCCTTAACTAACCACAGGAAGGGAGATGCTCTTTTTGTACCTTCAACCATACAGGGGGAGAAGGAATTACTAAGGAAGTGTGTGAATCTTTTTTTTTTTTTTAAGATTTATTTATTTATTTGACAGACAGAGATCACAAGTAGGCAGAGAAGCAGGCAGAGAGAGAGAGAGGAGGAAGCAGGCTTCCTGCCAAGGAGAGAGCCCGATGCAGGGCTCAATCCCAGGACCCTGGGATCATGACCTGAGCTGAAAGCAGAGGCTTTAACCCACTGAGTCACCCAGGCGCCCCAGGAGTGTGAATCCTTTATTACCTTCCAATACTGAGCGCCTGGGCTTTGGGCTCAGTCTTTCTGCATCCTTTATCAGGACTAACTCAGCTGCAGTGTCTCTCCAGGTTGCTCCACCATTGCAAGGTCAAGAGTATAGGCGTCCTTGACCAGACTCAGAGGAAGACTATTGCCATTTTGCCTACAGCGGGGACAACTCTTCCCTGAGGAGGGATAGCATATTTAAAGTACCTACACACTGCAAGCTTTCATCCTATCTGTGGCCAGGCCTCCGGGACACTTTGGGAAGGGACAGTCAGGGGCATTGGTACCTCCAAACCCTACCTGGGAAACAATGTCAACTTCTGCAGGGGAACAAGAGAAATCAAAGGGGAGGCACAGAGAATGTGTAATGCAATGCCATCCCCATATGAACAACTTGATTTCTCTGAGTCTTTGAAGTTCATTTCTTTCTCCCTTTGGAGGCAAGTCCTACTTGCCTAATATGGTAAGCTGGAGGGATCTGGAGTGGGTGGCGGAAGAAGAGGAGACCATGAGGTGGGAGTGAGACACAGCAAGCTTTATTCAGGCAACACGTTGACTGGTTTGCATTCGGGAATCAGGGAAGTGCGTCCAACACAGTATAGGACCATTTGGTTGCTATGACAGCCCAGAGGCTTCTGCCCTTCTGCCCAGAACAATAGGAAGGTTAGGGAGCTCTTGAGGGAGAGGATGAGGGGAGAGGGGACTTATAGGTCTAGGTGAGGCTGCTCAGCAGCCTATCTGGGAATTTCTGATCAGGGAACTCCAAAGGGCGGCCGCAAAGTAGACATCTTGAATAGCTAGAAGGTTTGTCTTAACTGTGGTTAGCAGATGTTGGATGCAGTTTCTTGGCATAGGCAAAGCAGGCCAGTTCTAAATATGTTTTAAAATATGTTTATTTGGGCTGTATTTGAAACAACTGAATATTTTTTTGGAGAGAGAGAGAAAAAACACACAAGTGGGGCTTGGGGGGAGGGGCAGAGCAAGAGGAAGAGAGAGACTCTTAAGCAGGCTCCACACCGATGTGGAGCCCAATGCGGGGCGCAAACTCACGACCCTGAGATCCTGACCTGAGTAGAAATCAAGAGTCAGACACTTGGGGCGCCTGGGTGGCTCAGTGGGTTAAGCCTCTGCCTTCAGCTCAGGTCATGATCCCAGGGTCCTAGGATCGAGCCCCGCATCAAGCCCCACATCAAGCCCCACATCGAGCCCCACATCGAGCCCCACATCGGGCTCTCTGCTCAGCAGGGAGCTTGCTTCCTCACCTCTCTCTGCCTGCTGCTCTGCCTACTTGTGATCTCTCTCTCTCTCTTTCTCTCTCTATCTGTCAAATAAATAAATAAAATAAGTCATTAAAAAAAAAGATGCTTAACCGACTGAGCCACCCAGACGCCCCACAACTGAGTATGTTTTAAATATGAAAATTCAGCTTTGGAGCCCACAGGCTTTTGAGTTCATGGGTCCCACAGTCTGTTCGAAAGAAAGCAGCAGCCTGGGGGGTGAGTATACCGGGTCCATCTTTGGCTTATTTATGGAACATGGTAAAACAAGGATGGTAGGAAGTAGAGCCAAGCACACATCTAGAATCCACAGCTCTGCCAGGCCCAGACTGACACCAAACAGTCTTCCGGGCACATTGCCTACCCAAATTCTGAGTTCAGTGTTCTGACCTGAGATCCCGCTTTGAATGCTGGTGAGGGACATGGGCTGATGCCCGATTCCTACCTTACCATCCCTTCATCATCAGAAAAGCAGAAAAATCTAACATTCAGACCACAAATTACACACATACAAAAGGAACGGGTTGGGAGGATATCTTTACCTACAAGAATGTATGAGACAGTTTGCGTGAATAGATGCACCCATACAAGCGTGTCTATTGCCGACTGGTGGGAGACATAGTTTCACCGGCAGGTGGCTCTGTTGCCTTGCATATCGGAGAGGATCGCTCTTCCAACATAGAGCCTTAAAATAAAGTGTTATTTCCAAGTTCCTTATATTCTGGCCACTAGCTCTAGTAAACGGTATGTAATCTGGGATATTTATAATGACGTATGCTGTATTAAGCCTATTCATTACTCAATCCAACAGATTTGCCCAAGGCCCTCAGGAAATTCAACACAATGAGGAGACTAATTTCACCAAATATGCTAATAAACAAAAGCAGTTTACTAGACACTCCACCTGCTTCTGGCTCCATAGAACGTGAAATCAGTGAAACGGCTACTTCACTACTCATTTTGTATTACTGGACATGTTCTCCAACAGCCAAGATTCTCTTTCTTATATTGTTGATTATTCTTTACCTCAAAAGCATTCTGAGGCCCAGATAAACAGGTGAACTAAAGTGCGTGGGATTTCATTCTAGAGATCGGAAAGTCTGGCACGTCTGTAGGATTCGGGCATGAGGCAGGGATAGCGATTTTCTTCCATTCTCTGTTCTGTTAGCCTGAAGTTCAGGCCCAACTTCTATCCTCAAGCCCTTTATTTTCACACCATATTTTCTTCTTGGAAACTCTTCATCGTCTCTCATTGACACAGCATCAACTCTCATTCCCAAAGCTCGGTCTCCAGCATTCTGATGCCACCACCTAATAGAGGCCTCACTACTCTCAAACTTAAAATGCGGGAGATTGGACTCATGTCTCTCCCCTAAAGCAGGTCCTCCGTCTCATTTTCCTCCATTTATGTCAGTGGTCACCATCTGTCCATTCCTCAGAGTGACGATCTTTAGCCCTTTCCTTCCCATCTCTCCCTCCCACCTCAATCCTTCCCTGAGTCTTTTCTACTGTATTTTTGGAAAGCGCTTGAATCTCTCCAAGTTGTTTCTTGAACATCATCTCTGTGCAAGGACTTCCAAGGTGTGTGAAGGCATTGGACTCGGTGCCAGCCTACCATTCATTCTTTTGGCAGCACTGAGGCAATATTCATGAAGCAATACCTATCAATCAATCAAATTACCGAAGTCTAATTTTGAACTTAAATAGAAGATACTCATACTTTTTTTATGATTCTTTTTGCATAAAGAAATTATTCCAGTGGAGCTTTGGTAGAAAACACAACAAAGAGGAATTATATGAGCTTTGAGATTGCTGAGCAGACCTCAGACCGCCTTATGGAAAGCAGGTGTGATTACTCCTCAGTACAGGGGGTGACACTGTTCTTCTATGTTCCTGCACAGAGCAATGAGCTAGGGAAGCTTGTTAATAAAATGTACATTCACTGGGGTCCACATCTGGATACTCTGTTCAGTAGATCTGGAAAAGGGCTAGGAATCTGCACTTTTTAAAGAAAATACAACAAAAATTTGAGGGGCATTTTAAAGAAATCATCATGTAGAAGAAACTCTAGAGTACTTAATACAGGAATAAAATACTGTCCTGATATCATTAAATTGCTTTATACAAGTACTCTTCAATTAGTCACTTAATTCATGTTATTTGATTCCATCGTTCTCTCTCAATAGATGACCATTTGCTAAAATTCTACCTTTAGAAGTTTGTATCTTCGGTTTCTAGTTTTATCTCAGGTTTAAATTTCCATTTTGGTAGAAGTAACAGTTCAGTCTTGTTCAGTCATTGACACCTTACCACATATGTGTTTATTAGAGCCTGTTCTTGGGTGAACAGGAAATAGGTTGGGATTCCTGAAAGGAGAAAGAAGGTACCACAATGCACCCAACGAGGGTAAGGTGCAGAGCCGATACGACTCCTCACAGTGTGCAGAGATGGGGCGCTCCGAGGTAAACTGTGCTTGAGGCGTGGGGTGGGGTGGGAAACCCAGACCCTGCAAGGGTTTCTGAACCATTGGCTATGACCCCTCTTATTGGTGCTAGTTTGGGGCATAGTTGGGTAAGCTGGGCTAAAGTGTGGGACCAGAACAAACAAGCCTAAAAGAAGGGGCAGGTAAAGATCCTTTGGCTTTCTTTACCATGCACACAAACCCTACACTTGTATGCAGTAGACATTTTTCTTAAGTGAGTGCAAATGCTTGACAGAACTCCCACACACTATGCTTCATAAATTCCTGTCTTCCCACATCCTAGTATTTTATTTAACTTCGTTAAGGTTGTACTGCTGCTCAGAGCCCCCAAGCAGGTTCTAGGCCACTGGGAGTAGCTCAGAGGCCTGTGTGTAGCCTTCTCTCCTTTTACTTCATAGATTGGATAAGGAGAAACAGTGACCAGTGGCCCCTGGAAATTCTTCCCTGTGTTTTGGCACTGGCATTTGTCCAACCTGTTTTAAGGCAGATCATTCTAACTTGGACTGGTTTTCAAGTATTATATAGTTTTGCTTTTGTTTTCCCAAAAATAAAACACATGTGAAGTCTCCTTTGGTCAAAAAGTCACAGAGAATGTCTTCTGCCTTATGCCTCCTCAGATGGGGTCATAGAAGGACCACTGTGGTTTGTCCAGAGGACACCATTGCTATTTCTGAATGAGCCTGTGGTATCTGATTGCCTGGCTACACCCGTGAACACATTGCGCTCTGGGACAGATGCTTTTGAGGCTGGGGTTGTTTGTCTTTTCTTTTCCTGACTAATTTTCTAAACCCCTTAATATGCATATGCTCTCCCTCATACTGCACTTTAATATTATGCATTAAACATGTATTTATTTGTATTTATTGAGGAAGTGCATTGTTTTAAGTGCTGCAGATAACAACAGATAAAAATCTGTACCTTCGTGGGACTTACATAAAATTTATTATAATTAATTTATTATTACAGACTTAATATTGTTTTAAAATTTTAAGGGATTGCGATACCTTAATCCAATTTAGAAGATCCGGCTGATAAGCTACACTGGGCATATTTTTGTGGATAAGCTTAAATACAAGGCTGAGAAGTTTCTATTTTCTTGGATGGGGGTAGGTAGACCTAGAAGGTTCTCGATGAAGACAATGACATGATCGGAGTTCCTTCGCAGGATACCAGACGTGGCAGTAGGATGTCGATCGACTTTATCATGCTTCACAGGGTTCCTCTACTTTATTCTCACTCTGTCACATTCCTGGGCTGGGCAAATCTGTCACAACCCCAAATCAAAAAATTATGGATGTTAGCTTTGAACCACTCACCCTGCAAATACCTAGGGCCTGCAGGGGGCAATGGTGAGCCAGCCAGGAGCTTTGCAACCAGCTCCACCCTAATCCCCCGCAAACCTGGCCTTATCTTAGGGGGCTTCCCTGGCCACCCTATCCCAGCTAGCCCTGGATCAGCCTCTCTTACTCCCTTGCTCTTCTTTGTTTTCCTTCACAGCCTTTGTCATCAATCGATATTATATAATATATTGTTTATTGCCTCTTTCTCTCCACTAGATTGTAAACTTCTTGAGAGCAGAGACTGTATTTTGTTCATTGTATTGAACAAGGAGGGCCTGGCAAATAGTCCATGCTCGATAAACATTTAGGCTGAGCAGCCTGTGGAGGAACATGGCGGGACAGTGGCCATTAACTCTTTAACCAAATTTGGGGTGCATATTTGATTAAGCATTATTTTGAGAATTTTCCTAGGATGATTCTATCCAGTATCTGTGTCAGAGCCGGAGGCATCTTACCATATCGGGAAGATAGGAGGAATGCGAGGACAGGGCCTTCCATACCCATAATGAGATGACTCAGTCTTCAATATTCATGAAGTGCTGGTGGGGAAATTAACCTAAAAAAGCATACTGGGTGAGATTCAGAAGTATTGATATGAGAATATCAGGTAGCTTTCCAACCCAGAGGGGGGCATGATTAAGTAATTGGTTTCCTGGATCTTGGTAAATGGAATTTCCTCTGTGTTGTTTATAAAAGATGAAAACACAATGTTCTGAATTTTGACTGATTTTGTTTCATTGAGGATGAGCTTGTCCTAGTTAGCCCTGAAGGCAGGTAATTTTTCAGTAACCTACTGGCACAGTAATTATCAACCAAGAATGAGGTCTTCCTTGCAAAACATTCAGTAAATATTTGGGCTTTTGCAAATGGTATCTTTGTTTATCAAGCAGAGGTCACTGTTCCACCACTCAAGGTAAAGCATACACAGTAATCTATGTTTAAAGAAGGGGAAGGTATGTCACCTTCAGTGGAAGAAGCCAGGTCCTTCAAAATGTCAATACAAAGTTGCCCTTTATAGACAATGTATTCTCTATGGGCTTAACTTTGAATTGAAAGGACTATAATGCAATCCAATTCAGGTAGCAAAATAACCCAAGTAGTTAGAATTTAAAACAAAGACACAAGTCTAATCAGTATTTTATTTGCTCTTGTTCAAGATTGAGGGTCAGAGCAAATGCAGGCATTAAACAAGGTCAAGATGAATCATTCCATTTCTCTGAGAGTATTTTCTATTCTTCCTACATCCCTTCCTTCTTTAGGAATCTATAATTTTTTTCTACAAAGATAATTTATTTGACAAAATGACCAGAGTTCTCCTCAAACATAATGCTGTCCCTTTCACGATAGGCTGGTATCTCTATTCAGAGGCTTAAAAGTTCCTGTCTCTAGAGTGTATTTTTGTGAATATTACTTGACCCCTTTGTCATTTTTTTTTAAACCATACTCATTTGCTCTTGCTATATTCTGCTGATCATTTAGTGGGAAGAATTGTTTCATAGGGTGAGGGATCTCAAATGGTAGATTACATGAGGATAGAAAGGAACAAATCAGTAATAGAGACCAATTTGACACTTCAATTTAACATTGATTTGTCTCAATTCAGGGCAGTCTCAGAACATTTCTTAAAGTCTAGTAGTATTAAAAACAGCTTCTTCTTGGCCATATTAGGCTTTGACCACAATTCTGATTGGGATAATCCTTCTTTTTCTAAATTGCTTAATTTTCTAAAATCTCATCTATAGCACTTTTGAACACCCCTGCCCCTAGGTCAGATGTCCTAATTGATGCTTGTGTTGTAGCTTGATGGAGTTATGAAGCTCAAAACCCAACCTGTGGCTGCCGCCCAGCTCCCAGTGAGAACTCCATATTGCGTGTTCCATGTTGTTTTTCTGACTTTGATTTACATAGTGAAACTAAAAGCACATTGTTCAGAGCCTATCAAGAAAACTTTCATTTTCACTTTCCCTGGGCTATTTTTATGAACAAAGCAAATGTACTAACTGATAAGGTTCTTTCCCTTAATGGGATATTTTTACTGTTTGGCTGGATTGATTTTCAACATGTCAACAGATCATTTTCTTTCTGCTTACTTTGAGGAAATCCAGTTCTGAGGAGTGAGGCTATAAATTTAGCTTGTACCTAAAAATAGTTTATTTATTATAAAAATAGAAATATCATTGTTAGCACTGATTTGGGTTTTCTGGGACTGCCTAATGGATGTATCTTCCTTTAATCTACAGAGAGAATTCAATTCATCAAGTTTTATTGAGCTTGAATCTTGTAGCCACCATTGAAAAAAAGGCTTCCATCTAAAATTGGGCTGAAATTTCAAGCATCATAAAATAATAAAAATCCAGGTTTAAGAAAGACTATAGAAGACCATCTAGCCAACTTTATCTCTAACTCAGAGAAGAGAGGCAGATTAGATAGGTAAGATAGAGGTAAATGCATGTTCATACCATACGGTGTATCCTTAGATATATGTGCACACACATTATTTTTTTTAATCCATAAACTTCACTAGGAACCCATTCCATCAGTGCATAACTTTGATTCTCATAATAATATCTTGTACCCTAATATCACCTTCAGTTCTTCTTAAGAAGAAGTGATTCTTCTTAGAAGAATCATGATTCTACTTAGAGTCATGGTTAAGAGCTGAAGTGTTGGGCTCATAGGTTTGAATTTCTGTTCTGGCACAGTGACCTTGTGTAGGCCATCACAACTTCTCAAAGACTCTCTTTGCTCATTTAGAAGGTGCAGATAATATCTACCTCCTCAGCTTGTTATGAGGGTCAAATGAGAGACTATTCAAAATGGCAAAACCACAGCATGACATCAAGTGTAAAGAAGATGGTTAATATCTGTGGCTCTCTTTTTTTATTTCTTTTATTCCTGAAGGTCTATATCATTTGTCACCAGGTCAAAAAGTCTTAAATTAACTCTATATAATCAAATTCAAATTCAGCAAACTATTTTGGAGCAGAAATGAACAAAACAGACAAGGGTTTCATAGAGTAAATTATCAGTATATGAAGATCATTAGCAGTAGATGTTGTACTTTCAAATAAGAACACAAACAGTTGGGGGATAGGCAGTTTGGGAGATTATTATTTCAATAAACAGACCCATTGACCTCTGAACTAAATGAAATGATAATTTTGGCTTAAACACTACATAAGCTATTTTCTCAGAAAACGGACGTAGAAGTAGAAGAAATCTGACCTAACAAATACTCTCCTTTCCTGGAATTCATTAATCATTTATAATTTATCAGAGAAAAAAATGGCCCAAATGTGGAAGAGAACAACTAGTTAAAATTTAACAAACTTAAGAGATACCAGACGGAATGCAGGGCCAATGTAGGCCACTAAATCGCTGTTGCTCATTTTCTCCCAAAGAGCATCTTATCTAATAAAATTTTGATTGAGAATGTGGCAAAAAGCAAGTCTTTCCTCTAAAAGTATATTATGCATTTCAGATCCAAGGCAAGTCAGTAAAAGCCAGACATACAAATACTATACTTCTAAAGTTGGATGTGATACAAGGCACCTGGGTCACTCAGTTGGTTAAGCGTCTGACTCTTGATTTCAGCTCAGGTCTTGATCTCAGGGTCGTGAGTTCAAGCCCCACATTAGTCTCCACACCCAGTGTGGAGCCCTACTTAAGAAAAAATGGATATGATAGAATGTCTAATTTCCTCAATTTAAGTGTCTATCAACCTTGTGCATGTGAGATTTTATGTGTGTGTGTGTGTATAGATATAACATTTAACACAAAGTTATGAATTGTTACCTTGAATTCAATAAAGCAACACTTTATGGTCTTTAGCGAAGAGAACCATGGTGACTACATGCTCTGTTGGACTCTCTGTATGAACTGTCTTACTATTAGGAAGTACACCTTCTCATAAGGCATGCAATCCAGTCCATTAGCATTTCATCTTTGAATGGTGGAATTAATTTTGGTGAAATTTCCATCTAAATTAGACAACCAGATGCATTCTTCCTCAGGGAGCGTTACAGAATCAAAATGCAGTTAGTTATAATAGATCATTTATTAAAGAAAACTTTCTATAGCCTAAACAACAAAGCTTGTTCCCCATGAGCCAAATCTACCAATAATGGTCAATCTTAGAATTTTATGAAATGAAGTACTTATTTTTACAAGTTCCAATTTCACTTGAAAACATTTGGTAATTCATAAACTCAGAGATGTTAAGTGACTTGTACAGAGTAACATACCTCTTGAGTTGTAGAAATGGGATTTAAACCCCAGCAGATGGACTCCGGAGTTCTTAACAACTACCTATGTTTATTCTCCTCAATCAGGCCACCCTCTCTTTAGAAGGCAATTCTTTTATCATCTTTTATATTTAAATTTTTAAGACTCAAGAAATAGTTATTAATACAATGAATAAATCATCGTGAATGATTGTTAATTACATGTTTTAATTGTATGTACTTTGGGGAAGTAATATGTGCATAGATTCAAAATTCTAAAGATACCGAATATACAGAAAAAAAGAAGACATTTTCCCCCAACTTTGTCTTTCCTGCTTCTACCCCACACCTCTGTAGACTCTAGTGTGTAATCTTGAAATGATATTTAGTGTATATGCTAACATGTATGTGTATAGATTGTGTTGTTTTCTGTATTCTGCCTTTTGTGTATAGCTTTTTGTTTTGTTTGGCTAAGAAGTTTTTTTATGTAGTCAAAATTCAACAATCTTTTCTGGGGTTTTGTGTCATATTTAAATAGACCTCCATACTCAATTATTATGAATGATTTATTATTTTTCCACTATTTTTATATTTAAATAATTATTTAATCTGGGATAAAAAAAGATTTTATTATTTACTTGAGAGAGAGAGAGCACAAGTGGGGTGAGGGGCAAAGGGAGAAGTGGACTCCCCGCTGAGCAGGGAGCCCAATGTCCCCGGACCCCAGGATCATGACCTGAGCCAAAGAAGGCAGACACTTAACCAACTGAGCCACCCAGGGACCCACTAATCTGGAATTTGTTTTTGGCTTAAGAAGCTAGGTACGCATGACACTTGATTTTTTTCCCAGATAGCTTCCCAATTGTCCTAACAGTAGACTAATGCCATAATTGAAAAATTATAAAGGCTCATTCTCAATGAGAATGCCCAGTTCAATTCAATGTCATCAAATCATTACTGAGTGTTAAATATTACTATGATCAGTGCAGTATACATGAAATTAAGATTACAATCTAATAAATCGGCCACAGCATGTATATACACAACAGAAAATTGCTCTAAGTGCTATGAAAGAGGGGGCCTCCAGAATTGGGTTATGTAGGATTTTGACAGCCTGGGATGCAGGAGTCTGTATGAAGTCAATCTAGGCAGACAGTGACATATAATAGGAAGAACACTATGTGAGAGGTAGGACTGGATGGTGCATCCTACCGGGAGGTTATACAATTTGGTCTGGCTGGACTAGAGGGTATAGGAAATAGAATCAGGAGAGAAAATGCAGCAAAGGTAGGAAGGACATTTCTTATGTTTACATGCCCTATGATGGGAGATAAGGTTGTCATTAAAGGTATTTGAGCAGGTGAATGTCAGGATCTGAGCTACATTTATAGGAAGAGGCATCTGTCAACAGTGTGATGAATGGTTTGGAACCAGAAGTAACTAGAATGTTGGAAGGGGAGTCAGTTAGCAAGCATTCTACACAAGCAGTGTAGAAAAGAATTAAGGAGGCTCCACTAGGGTGTTGACCATGAAAATAGAAAGTGGGAAGAAAGTAACAGTGACAGTGGGAAAGAATTTTAGTAGCAAGTTTTGACAACTAATTAGATGAGTAGATAAGGAGGGTGAAGAAGATGGGCTGGGGGTATGGTGATGTGATTGGCAATTACCAGTAAGTCAGAGAGGACAGCCATTAAGAGGGAAAAAAAAGGCAACACACTTGATTTTGTTATATTCACTTTGTTATGATGATTATGGATTATTTACACACTGGCCTCTGTTTTAAGTAAAAATGAAAACTCCTTTGTAAGGATTAAACAGCGAAGTGTTAGTATTTCTTCTAATCTAGATGTATTTCTCCCATTAATATATTTAATTAAAATTTGCAGTAAGCTTGGTTTCAGAGGGCCAAATGAGGGATGATAAAAAACAGGGGTATTAATAATAGTGGTAATGCACAATTATAAATTATCAATAGGAGAGGAAGATAAACATGTTTTCCCAATATACAAGGAAACTCTAGGGGCAGCGCAAAAAGGGACAGCCCCTCCTTAATACCTCATTTTGCCCTTTTCCTCCAGCTATGCTTCTAGTCACACATACGGGATGTGGCATTTCCTAACCCCTATATCCAGGTTTTCCTCTGAGGAAACAAGATGGATCCTTGGGGGAAACAGAGTAAGTTCCTGTTCCCCTCTGTAGCGGATGTGACGCCGCACCAGCTAGTTCTTCCAGCAAAGGGAAGAGCGGAGCTTCATCGCCCCCCAGCAAATGGAGAGCCTGGGTTGGTGGTCAGAGTACGGGGGGAAGCTGGTCAAAAGGTACAAACTTCCAGTTATAAAACACATCCTGGGGCTATAATGCACTGCATGGTGATATACCATGGTGAAATAACCCTGCACTGCATATTTGAAAGTGGTTGAGAGAGTAGATTTTGAAAACTCTCCATACAAGGAGGGGAAAAAGTATTTTGTAACTAGTGCGAATATTAACTAAACTTATGATGGTGATCGTTTTGCAATATATACAAATGTCAAATCAGCAAGTTGTCCCCCTGAAATGAATGTAATGTTATCTATCAATTACATCGCAACTGAAACAACAACAACAACAAAAACCAAGAACAAAGTAAATGGTCGACACAGAGGGGCAGGAATATATTCCCAAGTCACTCATTCATTCCTGGGAATATTGCCCAATTGGGACCTGCTGCTTCCACCAGGCAGGCAAAGTCTCCTTCTGCCACAGCCACAGGTTAAAAATAGGTTTAACACCTCCTCTCTTGGCCAAGAAAAGACTTGCTCTGAGTTAGATCATGGTACCAGGCTTCCTCTTCAGGTTGGGGCGGGTTTGTTCTCCTCGAGGTCAGCCCTCCGTGTTTGCTCTCAGCCCCTACTGGAAGTGGTTGCAACACGCAGCCCCCTCGCCCCTCCCCTCGCCCAGCAAGAGCTAAGGCTTCACCAATCTTTGCAGGTGAATGTGTGTTTCATGGGAGAAAGTTTGAGCTGAGCCAAAAAGGAGGAGTTTACACCCTGTGTGCCAAAGCTGCGAACCTGACTGAGCGTGGGGTGGGAGCCAGGATGAGGAAAAAGACGGGAAAGATCTCCCCGCCTTACTGGAAAGACAGCCCCGTGATCAGCCCCAGCCACTGGCTGTGCTGGCCATCCTTGGAGCTTACATAAAGGGACAAGGGGAACTCCAGAGGCTACAGCGCTGACAGGACAGGGCTCGGAGCACTGGGTGCTCAGACATCATGACTTGGTCCTTGAACCCCCAGGGTTTAATTCTCTACTTCTATTCTCTTCTACTGCTCCCTACATGCCTGGCAGTAAGTGCGCTGTTAACATGGTTGTGTTACACAGACAGCTGAAAAAAGTAAGAAAAGCTGTGCTACACTAGTGACATTTCTTTGTTTTTCTCCTCCAGTACGTTGCTACCAGAGACAACTGCTGCATCTTAGATGAAAGATTTGTAAGTAGTTTTCATGTTTCTCACTGTGGGTGAAGTGGGGAGGATCAGAGGGAGAGAAGGGATTCTCTCATAAATACCATTTGGCATTTTAAACTTTTTTTTTAAAAACATCATCTAGGTTTTACCTGTTTTTATTAGTAGACTTTATGCAAACTTTTTTTAAAAATCAAGATTTCTAATCACTCTCTTGTTGTATTCTCAGGGTAGTTATTGCCCAACTACCTGTGGAATTGCAGATTTCCTGTCCACTTACCATACCGGTGTGGACAATGATCTACGGAGTTTGGAAGACCACTTCACAGGAATTGAAAACAAAACAGCAGAAGCCAAAGAACTGATCAAGTCAATCCAAGTCACCTATAATCCCAATGAGCCACCAAAGCCAAGTGAGAAACGAAATACAGCTGAGACAATGCTTTGTGCTGTTCTTTCGCTGCGTATCAGTGCTTCCATTTGCTTACATCTTCTTCTGTCTCTGATCCCATGTTACAGACAGGATTGTGAGTGCTACTAAGGATTCCAAGAAAATGATGGAAGAAATTATAAAATACGAGGCATTGGTTGGATCACACGAATCAAATATTCGGTAAGCATTTTTGTTTTCATTTAATCTCCATAGTGGGCTTAGTTGTTATTCAATATTCCAAGCTTCGGTGGAAGTAACCTTTTTATTTTTCCCCGCTTACGAAATCCAACTGGCATTATGCCTGACCATCCTGAACACAGTAGAAGTGGGAGTTTTTAGTGCGCTATGAACTGCACCGGGTTATAACTGATTTTTTTTTTTTAAAGATTTTATTTATTTATTTGACAGAGATAGATCACAAGTAGGCAGAGAGACAGGCAGAGAGAGAGAGAGGGAAGCAGGCTCCCTGCTGAGCAGAGAGCCCGATGCGGGACTCGATCCCAGGAAACCTGAGATCACGACCTGAGCCGAAGGCAGCGGGTTAACCCACTGAGCCACCCAGGCGCCCCTGATTTTTAATGATCATATGGGAGAAAGGTGTTCTATATGTCTCCAAATGCTGTTCTGACCAGAATTATCAAAACGGTCAACCATCACCCATCTTGGACTTACAACATAAATTTAAACTGATGGGAATTTGGTTGTTGGAAATGAAATTCTTTTACTAAAAATGCCAACAAATAAGTGGCGGGGAAATTAGTAAGCAGAGGTAGAGGGAGGATCTTGGCTACAATCCTATATTATACTGGAGGCAGAGCAGCAAAAAATGTGTTTTAAGAAATCAAGCATAACAAACATTGTAAGGCAAGTGTCAATCATGGCACATTGGACCTGCAATCGTGTATTCTCTTCTCTTCACTTAAAAGTAAAATGTATCTGTTAATAACTTCCTAGGACTCACAGACTTTCTGAGCATAGGGTCTCAGATACAGTTTAGTTTCTTACTCAATTTTACCCCTTCGGTTGTTCTCAAAGTAGCATAGGAAATTGAGTTAAATGGTGGCTGAAGTGACCCAGAAGGGATCTAGCTTCTTTTTGGTATCAAAGGCCATTAGTTTTGTGGTTATTATTAGCACTATAATTTGCATTATTATTGTCCATCATTGAAGTTCAAGGACACTATTGTGCAGAAACTTTTTAAGGCTTGGGAGAGAAAAAAGTGGTCAATAGTTTGTCTGTCCTTCTTTACTTCAAAGAAAGATACAACAGTCTGTGCGTTATAAGTAGTTTTCTGTCATTTCTGAGTATGTACAGGCAACCCTGTGAGAAATCATAAAAACAGATTTGTACTTCCCTCAGACTCTTTCCAAAGCTATGTAAATGGAAACATTAAAAAGAAAAAGAAAGTGTCTTTTCTATTTTATGTAAAATAATGCCCCAGATATGTGTCCCATGTAAGTCACAGACTGAAGTCCATAAATCAACCCTCAATATATCTCAGTGAGAAGGAACAGCTTCGGTCCCTGTGAGTTACTGAGCAGAACATTTCCTTCCCTATGAATGTTCTGTCCTAAGAAATACCAGGTGGTTTTCCTATTAACCAGGTTCCTCACTCAGTAGGTTGTTCTCTGCTGCCCTTTTTGCAGGAGAGTTAAAAACCTGGATGACCACGGCACCTGAGTTGGTTAAGCAGCCCACTTTTGATCTCTGTTCAGGCCTTGATCTCACGGTCGTGAGTTCAAACTCCATGTTGGGCTCCATGCTGGGCGTGGAGTCTACTTTAAAAAAAAAAATCAGGATGATTTCTTAAGATGACATCGTTCACTGACAAGGACTCTCTTATTTTCTTTCCCCCAAAGCTTAGAACTTCAATTCAGTAACATAATTTTGTAATTTTTCCAAGAATGAATTTATCAGGAAGTACTTCTTGAGAACATAAAGTATTTTGTAAAGAAAATACAGAATTACTGCTCTGAAAGGAATAACTCCATTACCTTATTCTTCTGTTTGTAGATTTTTACAGGAAATATATAATTCAAATAACCAAAAGATCAATAACCTGAAACAGAAGGTAGCCCAGCTTGAAGCAAAGTGTCAGGAACCTTGTAGAGACACAGTACAAATACATGATACAACTGGGAAAGGTAAGTGAAATGTTTATATTGGGATGATTCTTATCACAGCAAATATACAAAGCAAAGGAGAATGTATAAGAATGTATAGGACTAATCTGAAAAGTGTTTATAGGAATATATAGGAATAATTTGGAAAATGATTAGCCAGTAAGTCTAAAGTATTGATTTGCTTAGAATTTTCTTGAGCAGCTAAAACTAGTTTGAAAGGAATGATGATGTGAGAGGTAAGAAAATGTTTTGGGGGCACGTGAATAGTTTGCAACACTGTGAAAAGCTCATCGTGAAGACTGGAACAGTCTAACAGGGAGTTCAAAGCACAGTAAAACATTCTTCTCCTTCTTCGCCTCCTTCTCTGCCTTCTTCAGATTGTCAAGACATTGCCAATAAGGGAGCCAAGGAGAGTGGGCTTTACTTTATCAAACCTCTGAAAGCTAACCAGCAGTTCTTAGTTTACTGTGAAATTGATGGATCTGGAAATGGATGGACAGTGCTGCAGAAGGTACCCCCCTCCCCGTGCATATATAATAACACTCAGATCAACATCTGCCATATGCCAGATACTTTTGCAAGCACTTTGTGAACATGAACTCAGTTCTCACAATGTCTCCACTTTCCAATGAGGTACAATCATTACCTCTAGAGAGGAGGAAACTTAGTCACAAGAGGGTCAACAACTTGCCCAAGTTCACATAATAAGTAACACAGTTAGGACTGGACTCCAGGCAGTCTGGTTCCAGTCTGTGCTTTTGACTCAATAGTGTATTGGCACTGATGTTGTAGATTCATGAGAGCATATCATCACAGTAGCAGAATGACAAAGAACCGAAAGAGACCTCTTGAATCAGGTAGCTCAAGATCTAAGGTTGCCCATCACAAGAAGATAAAGTCCCTGAGAGGATACAGTTGGGCTATTCCAAGACAAGCATCCTCTTTTGCCTCTGCCAGAGCCAGACACCCATTGCAGATACTTTAACCATGTTGATCTTTGATCACTGTTACAACTAATCCTGCAGGGGGTGCTCAGAGAGAGTGAGTGACGGAAGTGCTGTTCCACATACACAGACTGAGTAATGGGCTGACCTTTCCACCATCAGTAAAAAAATCAGCAATATCAAGTTGGGGTTCTGAAGTCCTCTAAGTGCCTTTTTAAAACTACCACTGATTTAGAATTTTCTATGTACCAGACACTCCTTTCAGTATTTCTCTTAATTCTCTGGTGTAATCCTGCAACAATAAGAAATTGGCACCATTATTCTAATTTTACTGATGAGGAAACTAAGGCAGCTTGCCCAAGTTCACTTTGTAAATAGTGGAATCATACTGTCCAGATTTTCAACAAGGTATTTATAGCATCTTCTTTATGTGCACTGATAATCCACTCTTTCCTTTTGTCCATGCGATTATGTACTTAGAGGCTTGATGGCAGTCTGGATTTCAAGAAAAATTGGATTCAATACAAAGAAGGATTTGGACATCTGTCTCCAACTGGAAACACAGAATTTTGGCTGGGAAATGAGAAGATTCATTTGATAAGCACACAGTCGGTCATACCATACGCATTAAGAATACAGTTGGAGGACTGGAATGGCAGAACCAGGTACTATTTAGAAAGGACTTCATTTTTTTGTTGTAGACGCTGTCTGGAATGTGCACTTTCCAGTTTTCAATAGGCCGAGAGAAAGACAGTCTGACAAATGCAAGAGCACATCCAACCATTTTCCCCAGGAGTCCGTTTGGATCTTGGGTAATTCAAAGAGATAGTCCCCATCCAGGATGGAGAATGTTTTGGTGTAATCTACTTACCCTGGAAACATACAGAATAATAGCTAATATTTACTGAGAACTTAATAAGTACCAGGCATTGAGCATGAAATTATAACTTAATCTAATCCAGATAACTATTTCATGAGGAAGGTACTATTATTAATGTCATTTTAGAGATTAACCTTCCCAAGGTCACATTGCTGGTAAATGGTAAAACTTGGATTTAAACTCACATAGTTGACCCTACAGCCTATCCTTTTAATGGTATTCTGGTTGAAAAGTGAATCCAGAATCTTCTAATTTCCTGGTGTTTTAATGACAATTCATTCAGTCAATCCAATGAGCAACCCTAAAATTAAATCAGCTAGCTCCTTTGGTGAGATAAAGTCTCCTCTATGCTCATAGTAACCTGGGAGATTTGAGCATAACATTCCTCGTTAAAATGTAGAAAAAAATTTAATAATTTTGATATATTTATGAAATAATGAAATATATTGTCTCCCAACCTGTATTTTTTTTTTTTTTAATCAGGAAGTACCACAGTCAGCAGACCTTCCTCTATGAGTACACCTTCCAATTTCCAAGTACTGGAGATTAGGGAGGAAGCAAAATATTTTCTGAAAATTTCTATTCATACACCAAAGCCCATTCTTTCCTGCACTCCATAGAATTCTGGCCTTTACTCACAACTTTTCCCAGGGAAGAATCGCTCTCTGATCCTACAACTTATATTTTGTGGGCCACACAGGGACCATTTCTTCAGTGTGATGCTGTAGGAAGCCCTCCTTCTTGTCACTATCACACTGCTTTGGGAAAGAAAAATCCCTTTCAGACCTCATCCTTCAAGGTACCACGAGAGGCTAATAGAGCTGTAGCTCCTTCAAGTTTGGTGCATTAATTAATGATCACTCAGCGCCCTTTGCTGTGGTTTATGATAACTGCTTGTAATGCTAAATACTTAGGGAAAGTTGGAAAATAAGAAATAGTCAGATTCATCCACACACCTGGATTTGATATTAGGATTCTATAGGCAAAAAGTATAGGCTAATGTTCTTAGTTTTCACTGGGATGCCCTAAAAACTTCTAGACCAATTCTTCTAGATGCTTCTATACCGATTGTGGTGTTTTTGTTTGTTTGTTTTTAAGATTTTTAAAAAAGATTTTATTTATTTATTTGACAGACAGAGATCACAAGCAGGCAGAGAAGCAGGCAGATAGAGAAGGAACCAGGCTCCCTACTAAGCAGAGAGCCTGGGATCCTGACCTGAGCCGAAGGCAAAGGCTTTACCCCACTGAGCGACCCAGGCACCCCTGATTGTGGTGTTGATGAGCTCTGAACTGGCTCACACATCCATCACCTCTTGCCAGATTTGCATAAAATTTGATTCAGTGAGCACATTTCAGACTTAAGAAGCAAAGTTAAAAGTTCCAAACAATTTTCCTATGGAAAAGGGAACTTCTGAGATCCCTAATGAGGGTGAAGATGTGATGTCTCTATTCTCTTCTTTATAGTACTGCAGACTATGCCATGTTCAAGGTGGGACCTGAAGCTGACAAATACCGCCTGACATATGCTTACTTTATTGGTGGAGATGCCGGAGATGCCTTTGATGGCTATGATTTTGGCGATGACCCTAGTGATAAATTTTTCACATCCCACAATGGCATGCAGTTCAGTACCTGGGACAACGACAATGATAAGTACGACGGAAACTGTGCCGAACAAGATGGATCTGGTTGGTGGATGAACAAGTGTCACGCTGGCCACCTCAACGGAGTTTATTACCAAGGTATGGCTTTCTTCCTTACATATGTGAATTAGTATATAGTCTGTATCTTTATAAAAGGTAAAAAATAATATTAGAAAGTGAGAAATAATTAGTAAAGAAGTTGGGGGCTTAATACATAGTTTTTCATTTTAAACCAAAATTGGATAATACTAAACTTCCACAGAAATTGGCCTCTCTAGAAGAGATCTACCACGTTGGGTTATGATATCTCTTCTAGACATCTAGACATATGTGTGATCTGGGTGGACTAACATTATCATATTTGTGCTTGTTAACACCAAGCCTGGTGCAGCTTCCCATGAGCTACGTGATAGATATAACCAGCGGGCAGTGAGCAGGTGTCTGAAGGAACAGAGTGAAGAGCAGGGAAGTAATGATAAGGGCATGGTTCCATGGAAGCTTGAAAGAAAAGGAGTCCAGCCTGAAAAGTGTAGGCACTTATTTTAGAATGGGGGTAACAAACTGTAGTTTGCTCTAAGGCAAGAATATTTCCAAATACTAAACTTAATGACAAACGATTATTACTACCCAACAATTATGTGTTGGGGAGGCTCTACTGATTCTGAAAGATCCATTAAGATAAGCAATCTTACCTCCTCCGGGTACTGTGCTAGCCAATAGATGATTCATAATCCTCTTAAAAGCTATTTAAATTTACCTTTTATTTTCACAGCATTCTTTTTTTTTTTAAGGAAACCTAACATATTTTTGCACCTACAAACCATGTAATTAAAAGACACCCTCAGGGTAGGTGTTTGATCCACATGACTCAGAATAACATTGTTGATAGGCTGTGGTACACTCCAGTATTGGACTCAGACAATCCTTTACAAAATTACATAAGATCTGATGGCCAAGGACAAGGAGAAGGCAAATCAATGTGGTCTTCACTGTATAATGGAGATGTAAAGTAACTTTCCAGAACTGTTTTCTAAAGTCCTAATACTTTTCAGTGAGATTGTGTTTTTAGATGACTTGAGGTCATCTAGTCAGCAATTGTGACTTCTGCCATTCTAACTTGCTTGTGGAAAGATGGTCCATAATAGCTGATTCCAGGATGGCTAAGCTCAGGAAGAGAGACTGATTGGGGCAATTTGGGGTTCTAGCCCTGTTATTAGGGAATACATTTAGTATGGATGTGACCACGAAGTACAATATAGATATAAGAGGTTGATTCGTAATAAATGTATTTCAATTGTAAATCACGATTTTAGGAATCATTAGGGATTTTTCAGATAGTAGGTAACTATAAATTTGATGTAAGTGACAGCGTATTTTGTAATAAGTCATTCTTTATAAACTTTCTGAGGCAAGGAAATTCAATAGCAATTATATGTATATCTACAATTTGTTTTAGGTGGCACTTACTCAAAAACATCTACTCCTAATGGTTATGATAATGGCATTATTTGGGCAACTTGGCAATCCCGGTGGTATTCCATGAAGAAAACTACCATGAAGATAATCCCATTCAACAGATTAGCCATTGGAGAAGGACAGCAGCACCACCTAGGGGGATCCAAACAGGTTGGACCAGAACACCATGTTGAAATAGAATATGACTAAATCACTTTACCCCGAGAATTAGACTGTTAATTTCTGTTAGTCCACAAAGTTTCAGAAACTTTTCTGAAAGTTTTATTTTCTCTTATTATAATTATTAATTTTAAGTCTTTTATTAAGAGTATTTAGCTTTAGATGGAAACTAAAACTCACTTTGGATTATATTCCCAAATAACTGAACTCAGAGTTGTTTAAAATTTGTTTATTTAAGAAGATAATGTTTTAGCTTATTTCTTAAATACATAATAATAAAACTGTTGCCATATTTTGCATTTCATTAACATGTCATTTTGTCTTGGAGATTTGTTTGTATTATTTCTTATATATTTTAGTTTATACTAATAAAATCAGAGTAAATTCTAGCATTTCAAATGCCTAAGTATTTTTTTCATGTTTATTGCCCCCATATCACTCATGTTTAATTCTTCTTTTTAAGCAGAGAGAATTATATCTTTTTATTTTTGTTTTGGTCATAGGCTGGAGACATCTAAAAGACCATTTCAAAAGTGATCTTTTTTTAAAGGACTTTATCTGAACAGAGAAATATAGTATTTTTCCTTTGGGACAATGGACTTACAAAGCCTCACTTCATTTTAAGAGTAAAAAGAACCAATATTGAAAACTTCACTAACAGTTTTATGCTGGTGATAATTTATGTACATTCCATTTCAATAAACATTTTGTTTCCTAAAACTAGAAACATGGTATGTTTTATTGATCATTAAAAACCTTCATTTTCCTTCAAATCAGTAATTCCAGTTGGGCAATCATCAGTAGTTGCTGAGTTCTTAGTTTATGATGAACCTTATTCTTGACTCTGAGGGAGTTATGAAGAAAATGGAAATCATGGCCTTTGTCTTCCGGGAGTATAAGACAAATACAGGAGAATACAGTTTAGGCCTTAGAGACAAAATTTGGTATAAGAACATAGCACAAGACACAATCACATAACCAAGGTTCATGGTACCCAAAGTAAAACTGGAACTAGAAGGTTGTCTGAGGATTCTGTCAGAAAAACCTTTTAGCTCCAGACCCCTGTAGCCAGATGTGGGCATTCTGAGAGGATTGCACACAATTCAGAACAGTAAGCTTTAGGGAATAATCCATTCTGTCTCTCACTGGTAACTAATGAAGTGAGTGGAATGGAACCATAACTTCATTCTGAATCCAGGGATATTGAGATCTGAGCAGCCAGAGATAGGAATTGGCAACTTTCTGTAAGGAATAGCAAAGTCTATGTAGTTGGCAGAAAGTGAACCATGTAAAGTAACTGACTGATTTCATGAGAGGAGGATCTCGTTGTTTTATAGTCCTCAGCTTTGGCTTTGGATTATCTTCCTCTCCACAGTTTTTTTTCCCCATACTAAATGTATTCCTTAAAGATTATCTTCCTTTCCACAGTTTTTAATTCTCTCACCTCCTTGTTGTCATGAGTCCTGATTTTAAAATACCCTAATAAGGAGTTAAAAGCATTAAATCAACTTCTAGGTATACAACCAAATACCTGTGAGGGCCTGAGATGAACACTGATTCACTGTGTGTAACACTCATTCATTTATATATGCATGGAGAACTCATTCAACTAACACTTACTGAAGGCCTTCATTGTACTAGCCACCATGCTGGTTAGTGGGGATATTGTACATAGTACTATCCTCCTTCCTCCCAAACCTGTTCTATTCTATCCAGTTCTCATGTTGCAAACAACCTAGCCACTCATCTTCCAGTCTTCCTTATTCTTCCTTCCCCATATCATCAAGCCTGCCAAACCCAGCTGCTAAATATTTATTATATTCTTCTTCTCTATTATCCACTGCCACCATTTTGGGGGGGACATAGAGCATCTCCTGTCAGGATAATGGTGGTCATCTCCTTCCTGTCCTCCACATTGCCTTCAACCTTGCCTGCTCCCACCTCGTCATACTTCAAACCATTTTTAAACTCAGAATGCATACAGTCTCCCTTTGTGAATCTATAAAATCCTCTGGGTGAGCAATCTGGTCAGGTAAGAAAAGTTGTATTAGTATTCACAACTTTTTTTGGAGTGCTTGCTTCGGCAGCACATATACACAACTTTTTTTGGAGATAATATCACTTCAGTGATTTATCCCAAGAAAATTATTTTTGAAAAAGAAAATATCTATGTACAGAAATCTAATGTAACCATATGTCTAAGAGAAAAATTTAAAAAATATATAACTGTGGAAGAATTGTCAAACAAGATGATTAGTACAACAGAATCGAATGCAGTGATTACCTAATGAGTATAATATCTCTATATGAACATGGAAACGTTTAGAAAATAATAAGTGAAATTTTAGGATGAGAAACAACTCTACAGTGATAATTATGTAAAAAGTATCTATGAATATACATTTTGAGCAAAATGCAATCTTGACATGTATACATTCTTTGTACACATTCATTTTCCCCAACAAATCTAATGTAAAATTTAATACTAAACCACAAAATTAATATAAAGAAATCCAAAAATTGCTGATTTTTCCCATGATCATTTGTCCAGTGCTTCTTCTAAAATATCAATTACAAAATTTTTTTCAAAAACATTTTGGAGCTCCCTGTTTTTATGAGTGTCCTGAATACATAGTTGGTCTACATGTTGGATAATCTAGCATTGATTGTTAGAGGAAGACTGACTGGCAGAGAGGAGCATCTGACTTTTTCTTTATATACCTCTGTATTCTTTGATTTGCTATAATGAGTACATATTAAATTTGAAGTTAATTTTAAAACCCAGTGAGATAGAGAAAAACAGATAAACTACAAAATCCTATTTGTTTAGTTACTACTATTCAGTGGTAAATATCAAAGGGCTACAGTTTAAGAAATAAAGCATAAATAAATAATAAATAAATAAATACTTCCAGACCCAGTTGGATCATGTCTCCACAAACAAAACAGAAATAGAAAGGATTATCTTGATAAACTGTAAAAAAATCTATTTTTAAGTGAAACAAAGAGTTTGAGTTTTCATAGAGACAGATTATTTTTCTTCACAACTCAAGACATAGGTAACTCACTCAGCCCTTTCCTAGATATACAAGACCTAAGGTCACTGCAAAATAGTGAATAAATAGAATAGAAATAAATAGAAGCCTAAGTGCAAAACAGATGTGCATGGTCCCACAGTTTGAAAAACCTACAGAGGAGAGCTTCCAAAGAGGAAGGTCCTTGTACAGGCATACTGATGCCATAACTTTAGGTCATGCAAACACAAGGCAGAGTTCTTTAATCAACTAGCTGGAGTAATCATTTACTGAACAAATATAAAGATTTTAAAACATATCTCTGAAAGGCTGTAGCTTTTTTTCCCCCCAATTCCTTTTATGTTTAATAGTCATAAAGATTATGTTTCAGATTTGTGGGTGGGTTGAAAGTGAGAAATGAAGAATATAAGTATAGACAACACACTTGAGGACATTACAAGACCTAACATTTTTTGACTCACTCTAACCAATGTAAACTAGCCAAGGTATTTATGGTTGATATCTTTGATTTATTCAGTTGATAAGCGTGAAAAACAAAGTACACACTTAACCCTGGAGAAAATGTATTTCCCTGATAATTTCTTTTTTAAAGATCTTATTTATTTGAGAGAGAGAAAGAGGGAGAGAGAGAGAGGGAAAGAGACAGCACAAGTGGGGGGAGGGGCAGAGGTCGAGGGAGAAGCAGGCTTCCCCTAGAGCAAGGAACCCCTTACCCTAACACAGGGCTCCATACTAGGACCCTGGGATCTGGACCTGAGCCAAAGGCAGATGCTCAACCATCAACTGGCCCCTCAGGTGCCCCTCCCTGATGATTTTTTAACATTTTGATATAGCTCCAAAAGAGTGCAGAAAAAGAGTTAAAGTCAGTAAAAGGAGATAAAGTAGATGGATAATAATAAGTTGTTGATAAAGAGACTAAGAATATGAAAAAGATTGTTTTATACATCTGTGTGTGTTGTGTGTTGTCATGTGTGTCTCCCTCAGAGGCAGAGGTTGAGTTAATCATAATCCTGGTAACACCATTCTCATTCATCTGTGCTGGGTTACTCTCTTGACTGATTGATTCTCTTTTATTGAAATTTCCTTTTCTTCTTTCTATCTCCTTAATAAAAATCATTTCAAAAGATTTGATGTGTTTATTTGTATGCATTCTTATAAATCATAAATTGATCTATTGTGTTATGTATTTTTAAGTAATATAAAAGTCATTGTATTATAAATGAGTATTATCTGGCTGGTTCCCAAATTCTTTGTTACTGGTCTGTGTTAAGATAGGTAGAAAAATTGAGGATTCGCATGTAGAAACATTTTTTCCTATATTGTCTTTGCTTGAATTATATTGATTGAAATGTAATTTTATGTCTTCAGAATCTAATAATAAATATTAGGGCCTACATTTGATACATCCTTATTTTTTTTAATTTTACTTTTTTAGTGATTATTTTTATTTCATTTTATGATCTATAGGTCTGTAATTGTTTAGAAATTTAACAAAAGTGATTCTATCCCACAAATAGTTTGAGAAACATTGCTAAGGTCTTCAATGTACTTACTATCTTTTTCATTCAACACTGTGTTAAGATCTGCCCACAATCTGAGTACGTTATAACTTCCTTGATTTTCTTTTGAGTCCAAGGGTTAGAAAGTGAATATTACTTGGTTTCAAAGCTTATGATTTTTAAAACTATTTTTAATTAGTATCTAAATTTATTGCATTGTGATTAGAGAAGATAATCTTGATATTGGTCCTTTTGTTTTCTTTCTCTCTCTTTTTTAAAAGATTTTATTGTTAAGTAATCTCTACATGCAACATAGGGCTTGAACTTACAACCCCAAGATCAAGAGTTGCATGCTCTTCCAACTGAGCCAGCCAGGTGACCCTTGATATTGGTTCTTGAGAGAGAGATTTCACAAGATATTCTAGGACAGAGGAATTATCAGAATTAATTGATCTCATAAAAGTGTACCTAAATCATAATCACTCTCCAACAATGGTCTATATACCAGAAGACAATTAATATTTTTCCCTTAAGAAGGAAAACAAAGAAACTCAAGATAGACAGTGATAAACACAAGATTTGTTCCAAATGGCCCTGAGTCATGGCACCTTACAAATACTGATAGTAGGCTTGACCACTGACTTGCGGAACACTCTTCGGTATCAGATTTGAAAGACTTTTGGGAAGGCTAGCTGGCATGATTTCAAGCTCTTGCTTATTTCTCTTTAATTGGGAAATATCTGAAGGTACAACCGAGATAAATTTTGGATCATGACATTTAATTGGGTTTACAACTGGGTCAAAAATGTGTTTCCCAAATCCAAAATCCAGTATTCTTGGCCCTCACTCTCATTTCCTAGGTCCTTAGACAGATTTTCCTTTCCTGGCAACTTCAAACGCACAAAACAACCACAGGTAGACGAGAAACCTCCCTAAATAAATCTAAATGCTGACTCCCCATAAATAAACACAGTAGGACAGATTCCACTCTGTGATGAAAGTGGCCTCTTTCAAATGCTCGGGGGCAAATAGTTAAAGTGTGACTTAAAAAAATCTGACCTAACTTTAAAATTAGACCTTGGACTGGCAATGTTTTCCTTCCAATTTGCTCTCCTTACATCACAGAGCTGTGGTAAGAGTCAAATGAGAAAACATATGAAACTGCTTTGGAAATAAAAACAAAAATAAATTGTTTTTTTGCTGTTAAGATTGGCATTGCTGCATGGGATCTGAAACCAATGTCAGTTAAGTTTGGCAATATAATTTTAAAACTTTAATAATTTTTGTCTTTATGTTTTAATAACATTTTTATTTTATAATTTTTTTGGGGGGGACAGGGAAGTTATAAAGATACTACAAAAAATTCCCTATACCTGTCACCCAGTTTCCTCTCCTGCTAACACCTTATACCACCATGGTTTATTTGTCAAGACCAAGGAACCGACTCTAGTAGTTACTGTTCCCTCACCGCCGTACTTTATTCCCTTTCACCAGTGTAAAACCAATGTCTTTTTTCTGTTCCAGGATCCTACCCAGGATACAATATTACATTTAGTTGCCACATCTTCTTCGTCAACTTTTGTAATAGTTTCTTAGTCTGTCCTCATTTTTCATGACACTGACAGTGAAAGGCATATATTCTGGTACACTGGTCAAATATTTTGTAATATATCCTCCAACTGGGGCTTCTCTCCTGCTATTCTCAATAATTTTTTGTTTACTTAAGCAAAATTTTACCCAAATGCATTCTTTAAACTGCCTTGGTTTTATTATGGAATGACCCATTTAAAAGAGGCCCCAGGTGTGCCTGGGTGACTCAGTTGGTTAAGTGTCTGACTGGGTTTCAACTCAGTGTCATGAGATCGAGCCCCAATTCAGGCTCTATGCTCAGCAGAGAGTCTGCTTGAGATTCTCTCCCTCTGCCCCTCCCTCACTTGCACCAGTTCTCTCAAAAAAAAAAAAAAAAAAAAAAAGGGAAAAGAAAAGAAAGAAAATTTTTTTTAAAATTTCCAATAAGAATCACAAAGAATTAACTTCATTTTGATAATTAAATTCACTTACACTTTTAATATACTTTCTTGCTCTGAAAAGTCTGTTACTTAAAAATGCTCTTTCTCCAGATCTTAATATACCATTATTAAATTATTACCAACTGATATATCTTGTTTGCTAATCTTTAGTAGAACCACAGTGAAACCAGCAGAGAAGAGAGCCAGATTTAATGGACTTAAGGTATATGATGTTAGAATGAATCCACATTGTTGATATTAATACATCAATTGATTATTCATCTATATAATGGTTTTACTTTTCAAAACTAACCTTTATACTTCAATGCATGTTCAAAACAAACAATTCGATCAATTTAGTAAAGCACATTGTAAAAAAATTAATTTATCTTGAAAATAAATTATTTAATTGAAGACATGGTTAGAAAAATGACAAGAAGTAAAGCAGTGGGAAAAACTCAGGGACCTCATTGAACTCATCTTTCTCCTTCTTCCCCCGTTTCTTTTTCTCTCTCTGTTTCTCTAACACATACACACATGTCACATACACACATACTCAGAACTACTTAGTGGAAACTTGATTAAAAGTACTGAAGTTGAGGCACCTGGCTAGCTCAGCTGGCAGAGCATCCAGCTCTTGATCTCAGGGTCATTGAGTTCAAGCCCCATGTTGGGCATGGAGCCTATTTAAGAAAAAAAAAAAAAAAAAGAAAAGAAAAAAATGCTTAAGCAGAAGACCATGAAAACAATGCATCAGGACAAAGAGAGAGAACTATCAATATATTATTGGAACATTACAGAATTTGATTTTAAAATTACTGAAAATTATTCTATTAAATGGCTATTAATTTGGAGACCGTTCAATTACAACAAAGTAGATTTCTTTCCTGCATAAGGAAATTAAGGAGAAATGCAGTGTGACAGAAACAAACAAGATCAAGAAAAGCTCCCCCACTCAGTTTTGTAAATCCAGCTCAGAATCATTTCTGTATGTATAAAGAAAGTCCCATCTTTTCTCTGGAACTGTAACTTCCAGGGAAACCATCTAGAACCATCAGGGTACTAATGAGTTCTCAATGTAAATGTCCCATTAGTTACTCTTACATATATCATCAACAACTCATTCACCTTTCACAGTCAACAGCTTGGTTAAAAGCCAACTTTTGCAACACCCTTGAAATACAGGAGACAAACAGAGAAAGTCAGATACACAAAGCTAAGTAGCCTTGCCATTGTTTTCCAGTGAACCCCTTATAGATCAGTGTCTGCTGTAAAACCTGAGACAGAGGCCCCAAAAGATACCATAAGTATCTAAATTTTCAGAATTTAGGCATTTCGAATTTTAGAAATTAATTTTAGTACTTTCTAATTGTGCATTTAATATTGTTTTGATGAAATATGGCCTGTCAAAGCAACCTTATCTTCTTGTTATTAGGACAATAACAAAATTACAGATTCATATAGAGCTATACTAGAAGACATAGTGAATATTTTCCAGAAATATCTTGCATAATTACAATTATAGAATTTCTATTCTTTTTATATACATTATATACCATTTCAGTCCTGCCAGATAATACGGCATAGCAACCAGATAATTTTAATTTGTTAGATAATTTTAATTTGTGGGATATTTTATTAATTTCAAAAGGACAAATAAATGAAACATCCTTCTCATTAGAGCTAAAAAAAAATTAGGATATGGTAATCTCTGGGAAAAATAAAATACTCTACAGATGTTGTGGTTTGTTTGGTTTTTTTTAAGGATTTTTATTTATTTATTGACAGAGAGAGAGAGATCACAAGTAGGCAGAGAGACAGGCAGAGAGAGAGGGGAAGCAGGCTCACTGCTGAACAGAGAGCCTGATGCGGGACTCGATCCCAGAACCCTGAGATCATGACCTGAGCCGAAGGCAGAGGCTTAACCCACTGAGCTTGACCCACAGGCACCTCAGAGGTTGTGGTTTAAGAAACTGGAGATTTCTCAGACTTTTCCCCCCATTTTTGTATTTGTAAAAGTATCCTTACTATCATGTGCTTTAAAAAAAAGATACAGCTTGTATTATTTGTCACCTGTTCACTTGCATGGCTTCCTGGCTAAATAAAACCTGCTTCTCTCCATAGGTTATAATGCAGCTTGCTCATAGGGTTAGGGGGACCAGCCTGGTCAGTGCTCCATCCTACAGTGTCGGGCCAAAAGAAAGCCCCACAAAAAGTGTCTGGTTATGGAATTCTGGCACTGGAGAGATAGCATGGGAACTTTAAATTTTGTGGCACTGGGACATTCTAGGAACAGTAAAAGTGACCATTTCTGGGTCTCCTCATGTGTATATCATGGAACAGCAAGGCTAACAGCTAAAGATGGTACCTTGGAAATGCCTTGATGTGGCACCAGAGCTGAGGCAGTCAGTCAAATGAATGTTTTCTGTTCAAACTGTTTTCCGTTAACTTACTTTCGATTAGATTATGTTCAACTGAATCACCTGAAGCCCCCTGGGTTACTCTCTGGAAACATCTTCCATATACTGTGTTCACTTCCCGAGAGGAAACTTCCTATGAGCAGACAAAATCATCTGAAGAGGTCGAGCCTCAAGTTTCTATGCATGCCTGGCATTTTGCCAGTTTAGTAGACACTGTCGATTGAATATCACTCAACTCCCTATGGAATCACTGCCTTCCAGAACCTGGATGGACTCTAGGGCTCTCTCTGAGTTTTGCAACTGCCTCTAGAAATCCAAGAAAGCAACATCAGGAGTGAGCTTGATCAAAGAGCCTTCCAGAAAGCAAGCAGTGAAGGAGGGTGCTGCTTTGTACACAGCTTTCATCCATTTATAGCAAGCTTTCCATCCTTACAATGCCTGAGGAGGCAGTTGGTCAACTCCACATTCATGTTTTCTTGCTCAGTGAGGGCCCGTGCCTTTTGGGACAACATAAAGACCAATAAAATGTGTCAGTTCTCAAGTCTGTGATCTAGTGAAGCAGATGGACAACACTCCTACAACACTCCTAAATGCCATGAGTGGTACCTGGTCTAAAGAAGTATGGAAGAACAAGAGATGGCTTTTAATTGGAGGGATGGAATCAGGTATGATGTAAAGTGTCTAGCAAAATGCCTGGTACTGGGAAAACACTCAATAAATATTAGCTATTACTATTATCAGAATTGACTTCATGTAGGAAGAAGAATTTGAGTCAAGGTAGGTTTGCCAGGCAAATTATAAGATGCCCAGTTAAATTTGCATTTTGGATAAACAACAAATATATTTTAGTCTAAGTATGTCCCATGCAATAAACGGGACATACTTAGACTAAAAAATATTTGTTGTTTATCCAAAATGCATATTTAACTGGGCACCCTGGTTTTTTGTTTGCTAGATCTAGACAAGGAAAATTTTCATATGAAGATGAAGAGCAGGGAAGGTAAACTGGCATGTCCAAAGGCACAGACACAGAAAAGAAATGGTATTTTTCATGGCACTTTCTGTTCTCTAATAAATGTTAACATTTACTGAGTACTCACTATGTGGCAATCACTGATCTGAGGGCTTTACAAGGATTAACTCATTTATTCTTCATAAAAATATGTAATTTGTCCAAAAGCCAGATTTGGGAAGTGGTGTACCTGAGATTATGAACCTAAAATGCTTGGCTCCAGGGGCTACTCTCTTTAACAATTTTGGGTAGAGGAAAAGAATCTGTTCAGGTAATGTCAAGAAAGACTTCAGGGTCAGCCTATCACCACAGTCATTTTTTTAAAGAGTTATTTATTTAAGAGTTTAGGGGTGTCTGGGTGGCTCAGTGGGTTAAGCCTCTGCCTTTGGCTCAGGTCATGATCTCAGGGTCCAGGGATCGAGTCCCATGTGGGGCTTTCTGCTCAGCAGGGAGCCTGCTTCCCCCTCTCTCTCTGCCTGCCTCTCTGCCTACTTGTGATCTCTTTCTGTCAAATAAATAAATAAAATCTTTTTAAAAAATTAAAAAAATAAGAGTTTATTTATTTGTTTATTTATTTAGAGGGAAAGTGAGCAGGCAGTGGGGAGAGGTAGACAGAAAGGGAGAAGTAGACTCCCCACTGAGTGGGGGACCCTTCACCCCCACCCAGAAGAAGCAGGACTCCATCCCAGGACAAGTGGTGGTCTTGAGCAACTTGAGCGGACTTGAGTGGAAATCAAGAGCGCAACACTCAGCCTACTGAGCCACCCAGGTGCCCCCACCACAGTCATTTTTTTAAAAGTCCTGCACTCCAACCATAATTCCTATATGAAGTGCAATATCATTTGCCAAATCCGTTTGCAGTGGGCTGCTGCTAGCCTGCCTCAGCCTCTCTCCATATTGTCCCAAGTACTCAAGCAGAGGTCTGTCTTCCTATGCTTTACCTTTTCTAAAGTCATCCTGTTCCTGAAATGTGAGATCATCCTGGAATTGCTGCTGTCTTTGCAACAGCTTATCAAAAGCAAACAAGCTTGGGGGAATTGAGCAAGAACTTCTGGGACACCAACCTGAAGAAGAAGCAAGTGTTGGAGAGCACAGATTGACTGTCTGAACAGGACAAAGATAATGATTAATCAAACCTCCTTGCAAATTTAAATAGGCTAGGCACTAGGAGTGGAGGCAGTCTTGCTCTCTTTGAGCTGGAGTGCTCAAGAGCCAGCTCCAGCCTTCGAAAAGATGTTTTCTGTGAAGATCTTTTGCCTGGTCCTGAGCGTGGTGGGCACGGTCTGGGTATGGTCGCCTTTATTTTCTCTTCTTGCTTTGTCTCTATTGTTGAGTGAATCTTATCTATGTCCTCACACACTGTGAGGTTTATAAGCTCTAGGCCCCGGAGGCAAGTTCCTAGATGAGCCTGACACAGCACAAGTAAGAGGGACACTTAGCTGGACAAAAGTATAGAAATTCACAGGGAAAGCTTTGGCATCTGTGTTTCAGCCTTAGAACATTGTTTGTTTTACAGGAAGAAATCTCTGCCATCTTTGTTCCAATAAAGCCTCGGAGTAGTTCATTCTAGTTAACGGAACAAAACATTCTTTTGCTAAGAATTTTAAAAAACTCATTATTAATTTATTGCTAGTTGTCCATAATACACAGAACAGTGGCTTAATGTAGTTTTTCTGAACGGTTGTTTTTGTGTGTGTGTGTGTTTTTTTAAAGAAAAGCAAATTAGTTGTCTTTAAAACATATAGCATAATATATTTTATTACATATTACATAGTCAGGAGAGATTAATTGAGAAGGCAATATTCTTTTTAGGAAGTAATCTTTTTTTTAAGATTTTATTTACTTATTTGAGAGAGAGAGAGTGAGAGAGAGCATGAGGGGGGAGAAGGTCAGAGGGAGAAGCAGACTCCCCACGAGCCGAAGCTGGGAGCCTAATGCGGGACTGGATCCTAGGACTCTGGGATCCTCACCTGAGCCGAAGGCAGTTGCTTAACCAACTGAGCCACCCAGGCAACCAGGAAATAACCTTTTAAAATAATTACTAAATATTGCAACAGTTTCTAAAGTCTGACTCCAGAGGCTTATGGAAAGGAGACGGACTTCATTCAACAGGCCTTTGAAACACTTAGATCTTATAAAACATGACACATATGTTTAAGAAACTCAGTTAATTTCAGGCTATGAATTATTCCAATTTATTTCTTTCCCTTCACCACTCATAAGCCCTACTACTAGAGCAAAAAAAACTAAAGAGGGTTTCTAACTTACTTTTCTTCTTTAGAATAAACTAATAAGTAAAAAAAGTTTTATGAAAATTAAAATAACATTATTTGCTAACTATTTGGATAATGCATAAGTTTTCAGTAAATATTTAGCTTTTGTCTGTTTTTATTGTTGTGCCATTTTATTCTGAAATATGTTAGAATTCATAATTTTATTTCATATTTCATATTATTTCATAATTCATATTTTATTTCTTAAAGAGATTGTACTTATTCTTTTAAATAAACTGCCCTTGATTGCTTGAATAATAACTGCCCTTGAAGATTGTTATTATCATTAGGGTACTTTTTTTTAAAAGAGACAGCAAATATTAGCTAATTATAAGAATAAACTATCCAAGGAAGCACCTGGAGGCTCAGTTCGTAAAGCACGCGACTCCTGATCTTGAGGTTGTGAGTTTGAGCCCCATACTGGGCACAGAGATTACTTAAAAAAATAATAATAATAAACTATCTGAGATTAAAATAGTCATAGCAAAATCTCTGTAAGTTAGTAGTACAAAATAAAAATAGCTAAAACTTAAAACCCGTCTTGATTTATTAGGATACAAAGTCTTGTTGGAAGACTATTTTTTATGTCCTATTTCACTTTCTAGGTCACAATAGACATTTTTTAAATAATCTGTATTTTTAATTAGAAGGTGTTCAAAAAAGTTGTCAGTCCTGGATCATTATTTTTGCTGTCTACTCTTTTGCATTATAAGTAAGAGGAAATTATTATGTGAGTGAATAACCTCAGAAGCATTTCCCAGTCTGATCTGGCCACATTTGTGCCCTTGATGTACTTGCTCAAATTATGGACCCATCAGATCAAATTAGAAACTTGAAGGAGGGAGAAATTAAGCTAACATTGTATAGGTTTTTTCCTACTGAAACAGAAATTACAAGAGAAAGAACTCTGACTTTTGCAATTACCTATCTCCAGACATTACTGAAAATGAAAAGGTAAATTTTAAAATGTGTATACCTTATCTCCTTTAACTCATACAACTCCATAAAATACCTATTAGTATTTTCAGTCAAAATGTCAGAAAGCTGAAGCTTGCCGAGGCCCCAAAGCTGGGGCTCTTAATCTCTGTGAGAGCTCTCCCTTTCCTTGGGGTTTGCAGGTATGCCTGTATCTTCTTATCCACCTAATGTTGTTCTGTTTTTTGTGTTAAAATGAATCCATAAAGACCACCGATGTCAAGGAAAGTGAATTTATAGCCGAAGGAGCAGTTGCACGTGGCCCAAGAATTGTGGAAAGACAGCAATCTACCTGCAAGGAGACAGACTGGCCCTTCTGCGCTGATGAAGACTGGGTGAGCAGCGGGAGGAGGGGCAGAGGGAATGGGAGAATCCTTCCCCCTGGTGCTAGAATTGTGCAAGGGCTGACCCAGTAGGTCAAGAAAACTCTTCCAATAGGAATAATCTAATAACTCATTACATGTCAAAATCAAGAAGACAAATGGAAAGCAACCTCACCCTGAGAGCACTATTTAAATTACCTCCCAAACTCTGGGTCATTAGTGAGATTAATAGTTTGGATTTTAGTTGCATGTTCAGATAAATCCCAGAAACCTGAGTGTTATAGCCTCAAGATTTGGTGGGGCTTAATTTATGGTTAAGTGGACCCGTGTTACAAAATTTCTCTATGACTTCTAACTGGTCCTCTCAAACTACTCTTAAGTCAATAGATGATCTGAGGATATTGGAGGAGGGAGGGACAGTGGGGGCTGCATGGAAACCTTCAAAATTGTACTATATCCAAGATATAGACTTTTAATATACTTTTTCCTCTTCACTTCCAGAACTACAAATGCCCTTCTGGCTGCAGGATGAAAGGGTTAATCGATGAAGTCAATCAAGATTTTACAAACAGAATAAATAAGCTCAGAAATTCACTATTTGATTATCAGAAGAACAATAAGGACTCCAGTTCATTGACAGGGAATATAATGGAACTTGTGAGAGGGGATTTTGCCAGCACTAACAGTAAGCATTACATATTTGGTACTTTGACTTTATAGCGCACAACAACACAACAACAAAGGCCCTAAATAAAGATGCTGTCTTCTTATGGCAACTTCCAATTTTATTCCACAGTACTTATGATAGAAACACATGCCTTTATGATGTCCCTGAATTTTAAGGAGGGGATTGCTTTTTATAAAAGTAACATTAAAAAGTTTGGCTTAGAATTGTTTAATGTCACAAAGTAAGTCAGAATTTTGTATTGAAGACTAGAATTAAGTGTGTTCTTCTTTTAAGAGTGTATACTGAAAAGAAGATGAGCATAACCTTTTGAGGAGGTAGTGTTTCTGTCTTACAGAAGAGGGAGGAAACAGAGATCAAGAGACTTACCCAAAGACACACAGCTATTCACGTGATGGATTAAGAGTTCCTTCCACAGACTCCACCAAGCTGTTTCTGTTTTGTTTTGTTCTGTTTTTCCATTTAAAATATAGAGCTATGTTCTCTATTTCTCATAGGACTATGACTAAGCCTCATTAGGACTAGGAAACATTGGATTTACTCTAGGCATGGGAAGCACGTTTAGGGAGGCCCTATTTCCTGAAGCCTGCTTTGACTCTTTATATTTTTAGGAGACACTTAACTAATGTAAAGTCAATAGTACAACAGTAATAGCAAGTGAGTGATCCTGTTGACAAAAACAAAAAACAAAACAAAAAAACCCCACAAAAAACACCTTAGGAATAATTTTAAAAATATACGTAGGAAAGAAAACTTCTCCGTATGAAAATTCAAGAATATGTTTAAGTATGTTAACACATTGTTTAAATTATGTTTAAGTCCCTTGGTTAAGGAAATGATGAAATAATTGAAATGTGATCGAACTTAATCTCCTGATTATAACTTTAAAATTCCAAAGACATTTCTTCTGCATTTATTTAGATTACTAATACCTAGTAGAGCATCTTAATTGACAGCTATGGGTGACTAAAGGACACGACATTGTCCAAACATCGAATGCCTAATAGATTTGGAACTCATAAATAAAATGTCCAGAGAACAAATTGCTATTAAAAGGAAACAGATGTTTATAAGTAAATTTCTTTCTTTTGCTGGCTATGAAAGCAAGTCACTTAGCAGCTCCTTCACTCTCGCTTTTTTCAGATAACGATAATACATATAGCCAAGTGACAGAAGATCTGAGAAGCAAAATTGAGATCCTGAGGCGCAAAGTCATAGAACAAGTACAGCAAATCCGCCTTCTACAGAAAAATGTCAGGGATCAGCTGGTAGATATGAAACGACTGGAGGTAAGTGAGTGTTTGACTTTGACACCAGATTTCCTTGTTTTTGAATAGCAGGAAAAGGAAGGCAACAGTCATTCACTAAAGACATACTATATGTAGAGCAAAACATTATATCCATTATCCACCTACGGAGTAGGTATTTTTTACCCCCACTCTACAAATGAAGAAGAAAAGTTCAATGATATTAAGCAAACTTTCCAAGGATACATAGTTAGTAAATTTCAAAAGCAAATATTAAGTTCCTGCTTGTCTTGTTCAAGCTCTGACACCACCGTGCCTCTGGATCTTCAATCTCAGTCTCACTAAGAGTCAATTCATCAGTGTTTCCTTTTGGAGGGAATAGCATCTTACTGATATGTTTTAAGACTAAGATGAATTCAAATAGCTCCTACTTCTTCTCCAGGCTAACCTTACAATACCTCACATCTCTTCCACTGAGGGTATGACATAAATGAAAAATAGAGTACTGGGAGCACCTGGGTGGCTCAGTGGGTTAGAGCCTCTGCCTTAGGCTCCGGTTGTGGTCCTAGGGTCCTGGGATCGAGCCCGCGTCGGGGGTCTCTGCTCGGCGGGGAGCCTACTTCCCCCTATCTCTCTGCCTGCCTCTCTGCCTGCTTGTGATCTCTGTCTGTCAAATAAATAAATAAATACATCTTTAAAAAAATAGAGTATTGGTTGGTAGGTCTCCACCTCAAAGAAATGAATCTAGTTTCCAAAAAATAAATTAACTGCTTAGAAATGAACAGGCATGATTTCTTTGTATCAACCTCTTTTCTTTCTCTTTCCCCCCCTCTCTTAGGTGGACATTGATATTAAGATCCGATCTTGTCAAGGGTCATGCAGTAGGGCTTTAGAACGTAGGACAGATCTAAAGTACTATGAAGATCAACAGAAGCAACTTGAACAAGTCATTGCCAAAGACTTACTTCCACCTAAAAACAGACAACAATTACCACAGCTGAAAATGAGCAGAGCTCCAAATACACTTCCTGGGGACTTCAAGAGCCAGCTTAAGAATGCCCCTCCAGAGTGGAGGGCACTCATGGAAATGCAACAGATGAAAATAGCATTCGAGGGGTCTGGTAGAGATGGGAATACCCGAGGAGACACTGCATCTCATGGAACAGGATCAGTGCCTGAAAACCCCAGGAACCCTGGGAGCTCCACTCCAGGAAGTTCTGGCACTTGGAACCCTGGGAGCTCCACACCAGGAAGTTCTGGCACTTGGAACCCTGGGAGCTCCACACCGGAAAGTTCTGGCACTTGGAACCCTGGGAGCTCCACACCGGAAAGTTCTGGCGCTTGGAACTCTGGGAGCACTGGGCCTGGCAGTGATGGCAGTTGGAGCTCTGGGAGCACTGGGACAACCAGCAGCAGCTCTTGGAGCTCTGGGAGCTCTGTGAGCACCGGCACTTGGAATGCTGGGAGCACTGGAACTGGCAGTACTGGTCCTTGGAGCCCTGGAAGTTCTGAGTCTGGAAGCTTTAGGCCAGATAGTGTAGGGCATGGGAACTCTAGGCCTACCAACCCAGACTGGGGCAAATTTGAAGAGGTGTCAGGAAGTGTAACTCCAGGGACAAAGAAAGAGTTCCACACAGGTAAACTGGTCACTTCTAAAGGAGATAAAGAGCTTCTTATTGGTAGTGAGAGGGTCACCTCTGGAAGCGGGACCACCACTCGTCGTTCATGCTCTAAAACTGTTACTAAGACTGTTATAGGTCCTGATGGTCGCAAAGAAGTGACCAAAGAAGTGGTAAACTCTGAAGATGGTTCTGACTGTGGTGATTTACCCCATTCTTTTGCTGGTAGCCTAGAAGATCTCCATTCTAGGCACCCTGATCTGGATAGTTTCTTTGGCACTTCCTCAACTAGAAACATATTTCCAGGTGGGCTTTCACCCTCACACAGAGAGTTTGATAGTAGGACCCATGCTTTGGGCTCAGAATCGGACATATTCACACACTTCGGGGCATCAGAGTTCCCTTCCAGTGGTAAAACTTCAAGTCACAGCAAACAATATTTAAGCAGTAGTACAACTTTCAACAGAGGAGACTCCACATTTGAAAGCAAGAGCTATAAAGTGGCAGGTGAGGCCGGAACTGAAGAGGAACATGAAACCCTCAAGGGAGGATATACCACCAAAAGAGGCCATGCTAAAGTTCGCTCTGCCAGAGGTATCCACACTTCATCTTTGGGGAAGCCTTCCCTCATCCCCTAGACTAAGTTCACTATTCTTGCAATGCCTCCCCTAGCGCCTTGAACTTCTTTCCTAGCCCTCTATTACACTTTCCAGAAATTACACCTTTTTTGTGTGTGTGTTTGGGCACTAGACTGTAAGTTCCATGAGGGCGGGGACTTTGTCTCTCATGTTCATCTCTGTATTCCTAAATGCCTAACAGTGCAGAGAATCATGACTCAATAAACACGTGTTAAATGAATGAATGAATCCCTCTGAAACTCGATTTAAAGTTTGTTTAACCAAATTCTTTCACCACTCAAAATGTGTGCTCTTGGAATTGCCACCCAACTTATTAATCATATTTTTAGTGTGTGTCTCAGTTGACATTTAGATCAGGTTAAAAACAAGTTACATTAGCACTAAGTGATGCTTAGATATCTTTGCTGGTTACTTGCTGTTGTCAGTACACGGCAAGTAAAATTTCAAATCCATTGAAGAAAATCCCCTCTGTGATTTGTAGGTATAAATGTCACTCACTTACATAAGTTTCAACCCAGTGTAAGTGCACTCTTTCCCCATGGAGGGAGGGAAGGAAGGAAGGATGGATGAAAGGAAAAAAGGAAAAGGAAGCCAGTATCTGCCTTCCTTTAACCTGGGCCATGCCTATCTTTGTAAAGTTAAATGAGAATAACTTCTTCCAACCAGCTTAATTTTTTTTTTAGACTGTGATGATGTCCTCCAAACACATCCTTCAGGTGCCCAAAGTGGTATTTTCAATATCAAGCTACCGGGATCCAGTAAGATTTTTTCTGTTTATTGTGATCAAGAGACCAGTTTGGGAGGATGGCTTTTGATCCAGCAAAGAATGGATGGATCAGTGAATTTTAACCGGACCTGGCAAGACTACAAGAAAGGTTTCGGCAGCCTGGATGACAAGGGGGAAGGAGAATTCTGGCTAGGCAATGAATACCTCCACTTACTAACTCTGAGGGGCTCTGTCCTTCGGGTTGAATTAGAGGACTGGGCTGGAAACCAGGCTTATGCAGAATATCACTTGAGGGTAGGCTCTGAGGCAGAAGGCTATACCCTGCGGGTCTCTTCCTATGAGGGCACAGCAGGTGATGCTCTGATTGAGGGCTCTGCAGAGGAAGGAGCAGAGTATACGTCACACGCGGACATGCAGTTCAGCACCTATGACAGGGACAGAGACCCGTGGGAAGAGAACTGCGCAGAAGTCTACGGAGGAGGCTGGTGGTACAACAGCTGTCAAGCGGCCAATCTCAATGGCGTCTACTATCCTGGGGGCTCCTATGATCCAAGGAACAATAGTCCTTATGAGATTGAGAATGGAGTGGTCTGGGTCCCCTTCAGGGGTGCGGATTATTCCCTCAGGGCTGTTCGCATGAAAATCCGGCCCCTGGTGACCCAATAGAACTGGAAGGAGAGTAATCTGCTTTCTTTGTTTAGTGAAATAGAGGGAAAAATGAGGAAGATAAAGAAGTTAAGATTCTTTACAATCTACTAAGAAATTCATGGGTGCTATTTTATTATTCTTTGTACTGTATCTAGATGTAACTGAGACATATTACTGCTTTAAAAAATAAAATTATGTTAGTTTTTTTCTGAAAGTAGCTCTCTGGGTTTTCAAATTTCTATAAGGCTACACCGAGGAACATTCAGTACAACCAGGAAGAAGGAGTCCAGCTGATGTTCCTCTCTATAACCCTTATGGGTGTTGTTTTGAACACTTCTCTCCCCACACCACTCAAAGTCATAAAGCCATTGTAATGTAAAAAGTTTTTCATCCATTTTGTTTGAATGGGTTGAAGCCAATTTTTTTAGAGATTTTTTTTTTAAGATTTTATTTATTTATTTGACAGAGAGAGATCACAAGTAGATGGAGAGGCAGGCAGAGAAAGAGGGAGAGAGGGAAGCAGGCTCCCTGCCGAGCAGAGAGCCCGATGAGGAACTCAATCCCAGGACCCCGAGATCATGACCTGAGCTGAAGGCAGTGACCTAACCCACTGAGCCACACAGGCACCCTTTTGTTTAGAGATTTTATTTATTTATTTGACACACACACACACAGAGAAAGAAACAGTAAGAGAGAGAACACAAGCAGGAGAAGTGGGGGAGGGAGAAGCAGGCTTCCCTGAGTAGGGAGCCTGATGCAGGACTCTGGGATCATGACCTGAGTCTAAGGCAGATGCTTAATGACTAAGCCACCCAGGTGCCCCTGAAGCAAGTATTTTAAGTTACAGATCACTGAATTGAACGATGGCTAGCCTTCGTAGAGGAACTTAACAAATTACAAAGTACATCCATCTCTTCTGTTAGCAAGCAAATCCAGGAAGGCAGGAGGAGCATTCTTTCCTAATAGAAAGAGAAATCTGTTCCTTAAGTTTTTCAGTGAAGACCACAATGCACAATTAATTTTTTCTCCAGTTTGATGAATTTCCTTCAAAAACACAAGGCAGGAAAAAATGCATTTAAAATCCTTTAAATATTTTCACGTATTCAAAAAACACAGCTAGTATGTATTGAATTCATAAATTCAATATATTTACATTGATCAATATTTTATTTAATGTATGTTGCATCTCTGACGTTGGCTCCTGCCCCTAATTTTTAACTCATATTTCTTGTTAGTGAGAACTACCTGCTATTGACACTTGAAAACGTATTAAAATAGTCCAACCACAGTGAGCTCCTGGTACATTGTTCTCATTTTCGTGGTCTTCACCCCAGGTTGACTGCATCCTTTATCCTAGAGAAGAAAAAAAGAAGGAAGCAGGCAGGCAGTCTAGGGATAGAGGCCAGAGCTGGCGGAGCAGAGAAGAAGATGGACTTGCAAACATAGGAAGCCCCAGCATTCTTGCATTTCCTTATGTGCAACTGAAAATCCTTGATAGGTTTGCCTGGGTGGCTCAATAGATTAAGCCACTGCCTTCAGCTCAGGTCCTGATCCTGGGGTCCTGCTCGGCAGGGAGCCTGCTTCTCCCTCTGCCTGCTGCTCCCCTTGCTTGTACTCTCTTTCTCTCACAAATAAATAAATAAATGAATAAAATCTTTTTTAAAAAAATTAAAATCCTTGAAACAAATACATCTCCAAATCTTTGAATAGCTGGATAAGAACTTCAGAATTAACAGAAGTTTCATTTATTTCAGGCCTGGGAATAAATTCCATGTTATCTCTATGCCTGCCCCATTTACTACTCACACATATGCCTCCACAGAATTTGAGTTGGGAGTACGAATATTTTACTTTCCAGAGTGTCACACCATTAGGGACAGAGTTGGGTCCCCAAATGAAAGTGACTTGGAATGTGAAAGGCCATTCATCTCTCATTTATGTTGAAGGCTTTGAGTTTCTTGGCAAAGAATGGGTAACCTCTTTTCATTTAATAAACAGAAGCCAATATTAACAGGATCGTGATCATTGGAGATACAGTTTAGTCGCAAGAAGAGACACCAAACATCTCTTTTTTTTTCCATTTTACCTTTAACCTGTTGCTTTATTTCCCTTATTCCTGAAATTAAATATTAATTTAGCTTCTCTGACTCTCATTCCTGATAGAAGCCCACTTTAATTTGAGTTTCATTTGGTTACTACTGTCTTGAAATTTCTCTTTTTAAAGTCAACAAGAACTTCATAGTTCTAAATTTCATTCAGGCCTCCTCCTGCTTGACTTCTTTTAAAATCTGCTGCTTTGGTTCCCACCCTACCTCTTCAATCTGCATTTTTTTTCTTGGTTTTTAGTAGACTATTCTCATTTGTCTCACCTTTTTTGGTCTTTTTAACTGGCAGTGCCTTCTTAAACGGCTCCTTAAGTGTAGGGGTTTCTCATTATAGTAACATTAGTACTCATTTTTATCAGTTGGGATGAGGTTTGATGCATGTGCCTTAAATAAGATAGGAACTTATTTCTTGTTCATAAGAAGTCTATAGTAATATGTCCTCTTAGTGTGTTCCAGAAACCAGCATCCTAGTAAAAGGCTTTCATCTTCAGGTTTACCTCATGTTCTATCAAACACCATGGCCTGTGGCAATCTGGAAAATGGAGGAAAGATGGAAGGGAAATGCAGTATCTTCTCCCTTTTAAGGAACTTTCTGAAATGTTCCATATAGCATTTTTACTTATGTGTCATCAGCCACAGCTTAGTCACATGGACATACCTAGTTTCAGAAGAGGTTGTAACACTTTGGCAATACAAGATTAATATAATTCTGTACTAATTAAAATTAGGATTCTATTAATAAGGAGAAGCAGAATGCATGTTGAGGTAGGCAATTAGCAGTCTTAGCCAGACCATCCTTTCTCACTCTATAAATGAGTATATTTTCTCCTTGGTTGATTTGACAATCACCATAGCTTCAATGACCATCAATAGGTTGGTGATAGCCTAATCTAAAACTTTGGCCCCGACCTTCGTATCAATGTTTTCAATTTATACTGAACACATCCATTTAGGTCTCTCTCATTAGCCTAAGATTGAGCTAATTACCTTCTCATCAAAACCTATTGCATCTTCTATGTTTCTTATCCCAGTCAGAGGCATCATTAGCCTCTAGTTTCCTAATCTAGAAAATTTGGGGTCCTTCTCAGCTTCTACTTTTTTCTTTAATTCTCATGTCCAATCTATCTCTAAACCCTCTTCTACACTAAAAATGGCCATTCTTGGGGCACCTGGGTGGCTCAGTGGGTTAAGCATCTGTCTTCAGTTCAGGTCATGATCCCAGGGTCCTGGGATCAAGTCCTGCATCAGGCTCTCTGCTTCTCCTTCTGCCTGCTGTTCTCTTTCTCTCTGTTTGTGTCAAATAAATAAAATCTTTTTTTAAAAAATGGCCATTCTGGGGTGCCTGGGTGGCTCAGTGGGTTAAAGCTTCTGCCTTCGGCTCAGGTCATGATCTCAGGGTCCTGGGATTGAGCCACGCATCGGGACTTCTGCTAGGCAGGGAGCCTGCTTCCTCCTCAGTCTCTGCCTGTCTCTCTGCCTATTTGTGATCTCTGTCAAATAAATAAATTTAAAAAGTAAAATAAAAATGGTCATTCTTATAGCACGTTTATGTTCTTATGATATCTTGAGTTAATTTTTTCCAATTTCGGCTCTTTAACAGTTTCTTAGTCTCCCCCTTTACCACCATTCTTTCGCACATTTATTCTCCAGAAAGTTACCTTTTAAAAGATTAAGAAATCATGTCTTTCCCCTACTTAAGGCCTATTTGACATTGAATTAAAACTTCGTAGCTTTGCACATAATCTCTTTCACAAATTGGTCCCTTTCTAATGTTTACAGTCATTCGCTGCCTTTGGATTGCACTGGATTTTCACTAGTATCAGAAATCCAGAGCCTTTAATGAGTTTGTGCTTTTACCTCTACTGCCTAGAAGAGTCCCCTTCATCCTTGAGGATACGACTCCATGGTGTTCCTTCTGTAAACCCTTCCCTAATTCCCACCATAGGACATAGCACCAGGAATTTTTCTCTGGGCTTTCAGAGTTCTTGTTTCTATCCCCCAAAAAACAGTGGATCCCTATCTCTAACATAGTTGTTTATGTCATTGGGTGTATTCCTTTAGGCCAGAACTCAGTTACATGGTATTTCCTGCCCTACATAAGAATGTCTTACCTACCGCAGAATTCTACAGATAAGTTTTAAAAGTTTCTTCAAATATTTTTATTTTTTTCTTTTATTTATTTAACCTATAATTTATTTTAACATGTTACAGAGAAGGCCTACTTTTGTTTTCTTGTGGATGGATATCCAGTTATGCTGGGATCAGCTATTAAAGTGTTCTTTGCCAGTGGAATCAAAATGCCAATTTTGTTGAATAAAACAGATCTATACATATGCTCTCTCCTGTGCTTATATCACTTCGTTCATCTTTAAAGTATAGCTTTTCAGTGGACTATTCTCCCTCTAACCCTCCATTTTTTTTCTTTTTTTTTAAGACAAAAAAAATTTTCCTTTCAGTTTTTACTTCCTTTGTTTGTTCTAGCGCTTTGGAAAGGTCTTTCTTAATTTTGAATTAGTTAGTTTTTTGGGGGTTTAGGGTGAGTCATCTTTCTTTCTTCTATAACATTGACCTCATGGGGAATTAGTGAGTCATCTTTTAATTATTAATTTCCAAGTATTTCATTATATAATGTCCTTTTTTAAAAACTTATTTCATGCTTTTGGAAATGAATTTTACCTTGACAAATATTGATAGTGTCATCACTTCCAATTTCTTTTTCTTTGCGCTTACCTATATATCTTTACATTCACTTTGTTTAGAAGCCTTTCCTGAAATAATAGGTGAATTCTGAAATACATTTTATTTTAAATTTATTTTTTGTTTTATTGTAGTTTTTCCTTTCTTTAACTCTTTTCTCGTAGTTCTTTCACTTTTAAACTATACTTCTTTCTTAATTTAGGATATGTTCTTATAAATAATGAACTTTTTAAAAATGACTTTTATTGTATATATTTTTTTGTTTCTTCTTTCCTTAACTTCTGCTGACTTCCTCATGATGCTTTTCTCCATCTAATGTCATGCCCTCTTATTCTTCAAGTTTTAATTGGGTTAGACATTTCAGCATAACCCCTCGTTGAATGAACAAATAGGTAAATTAAGTCCTAAAATGGACATGAATCTGAAAGTTTTGCCACAAAAGCACATGGTTTTTAAATATTTCTGCCAGGGAAGCCTGAGTGCCTTAGCCATGAAGCATCTGCCTTCAGCTCAGGTTATGATCCCAGGGTGCTGGGATCGAGTCCTGCACTGGGCTCCCTGCTCAGTGGGAAGCCTGCTTCTCCCTCTCCCACTCACTCTGCTTGTGTTCCCTCTCTCACATCTCTGTCAAACAAATAAATAAAATCTTTAATAAATAAATAAATATTTCTTATTTCTGCCAGAGAGGAAAATGATGAATTTGGGATTTTGATCCTGGGTAAGAAATAAAATAAATGTCCAACTGCATTTTAATTTGACATCGAGATGGATGGGTCTTCATCATTTAGCCCATAACTGTCCTTGATGCTGTCCTTCAGGGTGCCATGGTACATGAAGAAAACATGAGGAACTTAATTGCTCTTTTCTTAACTGAAATTACTGTATTTTATTTCTACCACTTCACACATGGTCTAACACAAAGTGATGACCCAATAAGATGTTTGTGAATTAAGGAGTTTCAGTGTTTAGTGGACCTTTAAAGGTCATCTAGTTCAACCTCCTCCTACTAAATGCATAAATCCCTTCTATATCTGTTGATGTCGTGTTCAATTTTTATTAAAAGAGATTATTCACATTTCAATTCATGTGCTCTGTTTACATGTTTACTTTCAGTTTCTGGAAACCCTTTAGAATAAAGTATTACTTTAATTAAATTTTAAAATTAATTTTAAATTAAAATTTAAAATTAAAATTAAAATTAAAATTAAATTAATTAAATTAAATTAAATTAAAATTAAAATTAAAATTAAAATTAAAATACTTTAATTAAATTTTAAAATTAATTTTAAATTAAAATTTAAAAATAAATTTTAAAATTAATTAAAAATTATTAGAATACTTTTGATCCATGAGTACTAGAGTTTCTTTAATAAAGACGAGAACATTTTACAGGTCGATTTTTCTAGTGAGAAAATAGTTTAGGAAAGTTAAATAATGCAATGATAAGGAGCACATCTGGGAATGAAGCTCACAGATCTTATATTCTTAGAGGCTCAAGCCCTTTAAGTTCCACACATCATTTATTATGAGTTCTAGGATGATGATACCATAGTTTTAGATGAATGGAAGAGTACAGTTGACTCCTGAACAATCCTGATTTGGACTAAGCAGGTCCACTTATATGCAGATCTTTTACAGTACTGTAAATGTATTTTCTTTTTGTTATTATATTCTTGGTAATATTTTCTTCAGCTTATTTTATTGTAAAAATACAGCATATAACACATATAATATATCAAATATGTGCTAATTGATTGTTTATGCTGTCAGTAAGGGTTTTGGTGAGCGGTAGGCTGTTAGTAATTAAGTTTTTAGGGAGTCAGAAGTTAAACTTGGATTTTTCTATTGTGTGGGGGTCTGGACTACTAACCTCTGCATTGTTCAAGAGTCAACTGTATTACACATACCATTTAATTTTAATTATTTTCCCAGTGTTATTGTTGATCTAATTATACTCTGTCATGGGTTCTCCTTAGAACTAATAAAACACATTTCCAGTTTAGTTAGCAGACACTAGGGACGTAACTGGTGACTCAGAACAAGGCCCATCCAGGGAACTTCACTAACCTCAAATCGTATCTGGAAAAGTCTGAAAGAATAAGTACATGCAGAAGGCGAAAATCATAAACTAAATATTTTCTATACTTGAGTCAAGTAGTATAACATTTACTGTTTGCTGAAATAGCTTGAGAAGTAGCAAAATCTAGATTTTTGTAGCCATAAATATTATAAAGCTCATCTGTAGGTAACAAAATTTACACAGAAACACCTTTGGGGATATCATATTTTATCTATTTGTTCATATGGGGTTTTTTTGTTCATATGTTTGTTAATCTATATCCTGTTTTTAATTGCATTTCAAGTGTTCTGTAAATCTTATTTATGGAGAACAATCCTTCATTAACTGGGGATGGGGATGGCAAGGGCCTTAAACATCACAGAAGGGAATAATACGGTGAGGAATTTGCACCTGGGGAAGAGATTCAAATTAATTCTTATACAAAAGCTGGACATTATGTCCTCCATTCCCACATAGTAAAAGCAACTCTTCATCACCATGGAGGCAAGAAAAGATAACACGCCAGGTTTGAGCTAAGACATACTCAGTTACTAAATGATGGTAAGCCTATTCTTCACCTCTTTGCCAAAAGTGGCTTTGTGCTGGTTGCAACATAGGACTCTGAAAAATATTTGCTAAATCCACCTTTGATTCTGTCTACAATAGGTCTATGACCTCAAGGTCAGAGACCTACATAAGCTCTTACAAAACTGCTTAAAAGTACCTCCTTTTGCGAGATAAAACAAAGGTGGCAAACAATTGGTGAATCTAGGTGAAGGACATAGAGGTATTCATTAAACTGTTCGGCAATTTCTCGGTTAGACTGGAACTTTTCAAAATAAAAAATTTGAGGGGAAATGACTATAATTCAGTCAAAAAACAAAACAAAAAACTTACTGCCTATCAGCCACAGCTTGGTTGGGAGGAGAGAAAAGGGTATAATGGTTAATACTGGCTCCAGTATAAGCATATGTATAAGCATTTGTATAAACATATGACTCTTTGAGTCTAATCACTTAAGAAATAAAATATTTGAATAAGCAGAGGGTAATATCATGTTCCTGATTGCTATCTTACATATGTAAAGAATGGTTAAGAATTCATATAAAAGATTATTTATGCTAATAGAAAAGTAGCAGTAGGGAGAGGACATGAAAAGTAACTCTCAAAAGAAGATAGACAAATGGTCATTTAAGAATCTCTTACTTGCACCAGTAATTAGGATGTGACAGTTAAAGCAGCTGTCAAAATTTTAATTACAACATTTAGCATTAGTGAGGGAGAAGATAAATAAAAACAAACAGCTATAATTCTGTCAAAGATAAATTGATACCATTTTTTTCTGGAGAGTTACTTGGCAATATATATATTTTAAAAACCTTCAGAACGCCAACCCCTTTGTCTCCTGCAGATATTCTGCTTCTAAACATTTACTCTAGAAAGAGTAGATGATATATATTATACATAATATAGATTATATATATATATATATACAAAAAAGGTTATGTAGAAGGATACTAACTTCAGTATGATCTTTATTAGAAAAATACCAGAAAAATCTAAATTTTAAAAAGTGACAGGGACTTGCTTAAAAATTAGAGTACATTCACATGATGGAAAATTACATAGCCATTAAAAAGAATCTTATGAAAATAACATTAAAGAAAAATATTAAGTAACATGGAAACATTTCCATGACACCATGTAAAAAATTCAAGTGCTAACACATGTACAGAATCACAAGAAAAACATAAATGGGGATGGGAGCTGCTCTCCTCTTAGTGTTGAAATTATAAGCTTTTCTATATTTTTCCCAAAATATCTGCAAACAATGTGTACCACTTTAATTACTTAAAACCACAATTAATGTTGTTAAATGAACAGATATTATTTCATTTGCTAGTTTGGCTGTAATTATGCACCAACACGTTGTCTCTCAGTGCTGAGTTGAGCAACAGTGGAAGGCCAAGCAGGTAGTATCAAGCCACATGGCTCAGTATGGGGAGGGATGAGATACAGAAATCAATTTCAGCTCAATGGAAAAATGGTAGGTAGCATTTTTAAGGTGTTTCTAAATGGAAAAACACTAAAAGTCCAACCTTGAGAATCACATGAGCTCAGAGATAACAGAGTAGAAATAATAGTTCCAGCTCTTGGAGACCATGTTGTTTAAACCCAGGTTAAGTTTTAAACATAAGAGGTTGGTCCCTATGAAATCACAGCTGTTTCAAAGATGAGCACTTGCCCTCAATCTTGCCTTATGGTCACCATTTGAGTGAAAGAAAGGCTGTATGAGAACAACGGGTGTCTCAGCCGAATGCAAATGTAGCTTGTATTAGTCATTCTAAAACCTAGCTTCTGGTACCTGGTGAATCAGAACAAGACCAATCCAGGGAACTTCACTATCTTCAAATCGGATCAGAATCTTTTGGGAACAGATCAGAGTTTCTTGGGGACATCTATTTAAAAATGCAGATTCTGAGGCTTTTCCCATGTAGAGCCTCTGGTGTAATAAATCTGGGTTGATACCGAGATATCTGTATTGGAAATAAACTCTGCAGTTTTAGACAGTCAACATGCTTGTTGTCTGGTGTGCAATGGTTAAACCACAATGTCAGCTAAGCTACTGCAGTTGGTGGTATGTCACATACCCTACATTTCTGTCCCATGTGGAAAATTCTGTGTTCAGTTTAAAAGACAATTCTTTAGTCACATTGGTTAACTGGTTTCCTTGGTTCCTAAATGCAGAGGAACTGGAAGAATATGTCCTAAGTACATATATCCTTTCTAGTTTTTTTTTTACACAGTCTTAATCATATAATAAAATATATTGTGATTTTCATGCCATAGTGTGGGATTAATAGTTTCCAAGTAATCTTTTTATTATCTTCATAAAAGTCATGAGTTAAGGTTTTTTGAAGTTGTTTTATGTATTCTAATTCAGGGACACTACCTTTGTATTATATTCAAAATTATGGTGCTTGAATGGGCCAAATCAGATATGTAGGATTTCTTACCAAATGATAATTTAAGAAGGCTTGCTTCTTTCTAGACAGACTTAGATTACACACCATCCAGGAATGGTCTCTGTGTTTCTGCAATTTGCACATTAACCATCAGATTGACTACTTTAACATTTTTTTGTTGTTGTTATCTGTGGCTTTATTTTAAGCTCATCAGATCTTCTATGAGTCCCTAAGGGGTTGAGCAAAGGTCTGAGGGATACTGCCCTTGGATTGGGTTCCTGCTCTCTTCCCATCCTTGATTCCATGGGCTTTTGCTATACTCAGTCTTTTTTCTTTCTCTTTTTTAAAAGATTTTATTTTATTTTAGAAAGAGCAAAAGCAAGAGAAATCACAGAGGGAGAGGAAGAAGCAGACTCACCGCTGAGCGGAAAGCCCTGATATGGGGCTCCATCCCAGGACCCTAAGATTATGACCTGAGCCAAATGCAGAGGCTTAACCATCTGAGCCACCCCAGGTGCCTCTGCTATACTCAGTCTTGCTGCATATGTTCTACTTACAGGTATTTTGTGTGTTAAGTTTCTGTGTGTGACTTTATTGGAAAATGGGTTCTACACAAAAGAAGAGAGGTGTTTCTAAGATGTTGATAATCACTGGATTTAGTCATCCAATATTTATCAACTTATGAAAAACACATTTACTGGCCGGCTGATAATTCTGGAATCAAAGATGAGTAAGAGCTCATCATTAGTAAAGGAGATAGGTATGTAAAACAGAGAAATTGCTTTTAAACTGAGGCTTAAAAATGAACAGTAATTTGTCAGATAGTGTTGGGGGAAAGATGTTATTAACAATGGAAGCATCATATAAAAGGGCCTAACCTTCTCCAGAATGGTGGAAAATTTACTGTGACAAGAATGTAGATGTGTAGTGAAGGGGGCAGGAGACATTGTTGGGACCAACTAGCAAATCATTTCACTCCCAGTTAAGGAAGCTGGATTTTAGGATTTAGGTAACAAAAGCTCCCATTAAACAGGAAGCTAACTCGGTCAGAATGTCCAATTTTTAGGACCATATATGTGATGGCAGATTAACTGAGTATAGGTAAGGGCGAGACAGAAATTATGGCAGGGAAATAAGGTAACAATTGAAGTTGGATTTAATGAGGAATTAAGAGAGTGACAGCATTTCTATGATAGAAATTAATAACCTCTGCTCAGATGCAAGGGTAAGAGGATGAGTTTTGAGACACTACGTTTCTATGAAAATCAGTGGCAATGATGCTACATTAGGGAAGGAGAGTCTGGGGGTATAGGGTTGCCCAGGGCAGTAGGAGTGAAATGATGGGAGAACAGAAGAGAAAGGAAATATTGAATTGATATACACATTACTTGGGGCGAAGTAGGAAGAACAGAAAACCCACTTTTACTTTAGTTTTGGTGTTATCATGGAAAAGACAAAAATCCAATTGAAGTCAATAGGCTTAACTTCCAGGGGCAATAGGCAACTGCTGTTTCTACCCCACTCTTCCTCTCTAAAAAAACAAATGATGAAGACTGGACCCTCATTGTCCTACTGAGATTTCTGATCCCAAAGTCTAGCTAAATGACAGAGTAGTGGTTTTCCCATGGTACAGAGTGAGATTTTGAATCTTCATATGTCCAGTGCCATTTTATTAGCTACTTAAAGTTGTGATTATTCCTCTTTTCTCACAAGTTTAAAGCTTAACTCATTGGTCATATAGATTACAAAATAAGAATATGTTAATTTATTGTAATAGAGACTGGTTTAATTAATAAACCTTTTCGAAAGATTTGTGTGTATGTGACAGATCTTACATAAATAAACAACCTTTAAAGCGGACTTTTGAACAAGGACAGAAAATTCCTCTTTTGAGGAATTAATTTGAAACTTTCTAAAATCAACTGAAACTGAAATTATGAAACTGTCCACAATTATTGTTTCAGTTGGTTCTCAATGAGATAATACAAATGAATAATACAAAAGAAACTCATGTGCCATTTTTAATATCATTTAGCCTAAACTTTTCCCAAAAAGTCACAATCACAACCTTTTGATAGTTTTAGAGGGATATAATGTGTGAAAGAATATTCCAATGACATAATATACAAAAATGTGTTACATATAGAAGAATAAAAATTTATGTTTTGGGGGTTATTGCCGTGGGAAGAAGGGTCTGATCTTCATAGACATCTTCTTCATTGAATACCAGGACCCCTTCCAATTCATCCATACCACTCCATCATCTGTGCCATGTTTTGCCATGTCCCAGCTGTAATGTCCACCCCAGTAGTATCTGCCATTTGGATTGGCTGCATGACATCTATTATACCACCATCCACCACCATCTTCTTTAGAACACTGTTTTCTGGGATCTGCAGTTATCCTGAAAGGAAATGTTTGGGGTTGTTAGAACTGCAGTACTGTTGAGTTTATTCTTTGCAAAATACCCACAGAAGAGTGCTGTGCACAGTATTCTTTCACTCTGGTTTTCTAAGTAAAATCAAATTAAAACACAAAAGGCCTTCTCTGCCCTATAGCAAGAAAGAGAGAGAACTGGGCCTGGTGACAAGTTCCTCTGCATTTGTTTCTTTAAACCGACATGTCACATTTTAGCTCCCTTAGTATTAGAGAACCCTGGAAAACAAAATTAAGGTCCCAATATACACATTAGGATATACAGCTAGAGAAACTTATCTAAATGCTCACTACTCAGAAGGTTAACTGTGCTCTAGTTCCAGGTCCATCTTTTATTGTTGTATGACTTTGAGTAAGTTACTTTGTCTCTTTAAACTTCATCTGTCAAGTAAGGATAATAATGACAACCTTACAGAAGAAATGGTTTAGAGTAACACATGAAGAGCTTAGTATGGTGGCTAAGGCCCAGGAAGCACCTAAAAAATGATAGTTATCAATAACATGAGCTCCCATTAAGGATCCCAATCACAACATTCGTGGTGGCTTTTAAAGCAAAGACATCATACATACCAGCCATCATTGTCCCTGTCGTACGTGCTGAAGTACATGCTGTTGTGAATGGTCATAGTTTGATTCTCTCCAACCAGTTGAGAAGCTCCTTCTATGAGTGCATTGCCAGCTGTTCCCTTATATTTGCTCACGGACAGTTGGTATTTGTTGGCTTCATTCTGTACAGTGAATCCTCCATAAAGGGCCTTCACCTTGTCGCCTTTCCAGTCTTCCATTTCGATCAAAAGTTCCGTGGGTCCTATGTTGGTAAGCTGGCTAATTTTATCATTTCCAAGCCAATACTCCCCTAAAGGAAAAATAAAATAAAACCTCATCAAAAGTAGCACCTTTGGAAATTAAAAACAGTCTTCCTTCCCTTATCTTTCATTTTTACAATCTTTTTATAAACTCTTCTTAGCCTCCTAAAAACAGACTCCCAGCACTATGGTTTTTAAATGGAAATAAAAAAAAATTTTCAACATGATGATTTATTTTGTATTCCCAGTTTTTACCTGGCAGACCACAGTATTTTTTCCCATCAGCATTGGTTGCAATATTTCCAAATCCTTTTTTATACGGATCCCATTTCCTGCCAAAGTCAACACTACCATCTTGACGGTTCTGAATTACTGTCCATCCTTTGGTTGAAAGGAAAAAAAAGGCACATATTAACCAATAACAAATAATCTCACTTTGGAAAGAATGTATGAATTTCTCACCTATTTAATTTATTTTATGCTCTAAGTAATTTATTTGGTGCTTCAAAATGGATACAATAAGGAAATAAATATGAAAGGAAAACTTAAAGTCTTTAGAGACCTCAAGTGCTTTATCTTACCCCAAACTATGAATCACAGATATTTTATAACTGTTAAAATATCAGGTTAAGTTCCAAGTCAAATGGCTCATTGTTGGTATGTTAAAGCTGGATCTTATTTCTTGGCATTCTATGGTATCAAAATAATTACAGCATAATAGGTGAACAACTATCAAATACTTACCTCCACTCTCTGTAGTCATATCACAGTATACTCTGTATGGTGTGATAGAACTGAGAGGCTGAATGAGATACATTTCAGATGTTTCACCTCCCTTCCTGATAATTTCCTCACATTCTGCAAACATAAGATAACATATATTCAGGGAACTACAACATAACTCCTTGGTCTTTAGTCATCAATTTTATAACACAGGTTACTGAGGAATGTTTTATTCTAGACTTTTGAGAATAAATTATAGAAACTGAATCATCTTATTACTGAAAATCAGACTCAGTTTTGAGTTCTATTTCCCAAGGGGTTGAAACAAGCCCTTCTTCACCTTTTATGTCCTAGGATATATATAACCTGCCAGAACACAAGGGATGGAGAAACTCCTATACCCCTCCTCCCCCGCCGTGCTTCTGCCACCTAACCAAGCAAAAATGTGCATTAGCCAGGTGGAGCTCTCGCCATCATTACATTATATACTATTCATCAAAAACTGGCAAATACATTAGGCTAAGTCAGAACACAGCAGGCTAGGGATATCTTCATGATGTGCTCTCTTGTCATTAGGGTTGGTTGGGGAAGAGCCACTAAGCTTTTTGAAGTTCTCTTATTTTTAGAGACTATTTGTTCTAGAACCCTCTAGAAATATGTTTATTAACTACTTACCTTTGCCAGACACCACAGGAATATTGCAACTGACTGTGCATGGGGTGCGGCAGTATTCCATCTGAGCAGAGACATCTGATTCTAATTTTTGTATTTTGCTTCTCAAGTTTTCCAGGATTGAACGGAGCACACGAAGGTTAGTTGGGACATTGCTATTCACAGTTTCATCTATATATAATTGGTGCTTTTCCAGCTCTGAGGAGTACTCATTTATTGCATTTTCATTATCTGGAAGAATTAAATTATGAAGGAATGGTAAGCATTTTCTCCAATTAAAAAAATACAAGTATTCAACCATACAGTTGTGACTTTTTCTGAGAATAAGTTAATAGACACAGAGCTACTGTCTGGCAATCATGATATGTAGTTGTACGAGAGAAAATCATTTCACCCTTGACATCTACAAGTTAACATAAAGTCTAGCTACTATACTAGTAATTTACCTTAGGTATAAGCCAAAATTATGCCTAATAATAAATACAAAATGTTCTTTATTTCTCTGGTGAGGAAAAGAGGAGAAAGCAGTGTTTAGGCCTTCCATATCAGAAGTTCAACATCGTATGGATTGGATACACTTGATTTACTTACTCATCTCATAAGAGTATAGTAGAGACTTGAAATTTACAAGAAGAGTGTCATGATACCTTTAAAAATGTCCAAATTAGGATAAGCTACTCACTGAGATGTCTATGCCACGCTTACTCACTAGCTGATTCCTAACCACCCAGCCAATAGCACTCAAGATTCAGATATCAAGATTCAGAGATTTGGTAGTGATATTTGCAACACAATTGAGTACATCATAGATTATCCTCTTATATTCAAAACCAGAAGTATTAAATCTATAAATGCTAAATTTGACTCTAAATATTGTCTTCTGATTCACAAGTTTCTTACAGAATGAAAACAAGGACTCATGGTAAATATTTCATTGAAAATGATCCTAGCTGAGAAGAAGTGCTGAATAGTGCTTATATGGCAAACTGCAGGTAAAGGTGGCTAAGTGAGAGCCTTAGGGTAATCAGGCTCATACTGAAAGCAGTAGGATGCTATTTAGGTTAATCTAGAAATGCTGATCTTCTCAGAATCACACATTCCCATGGCAGTTCAAGACGTTCTAATTTTATAGTAGTAGCAAACATAAAACACAGGATATCTACCTAGTATTTGTTTCTGCCTATTTTTCCACATCTCTTTTAGCAGAGTTATATACTGAAAGGTGCTAGAAGAGGACTGGGACACAGACTCCACATTGTTATTTAACTCTTCTATACTTTTTCTGATTGGCCTTTCCTGTTTTACCAAAGTATCTTGCAACTGACATCCTGTAGGACACAACACTCCCTGCAAACAAAGAAGATAGCAGGCATTAGATAAAGGATTCAGATTATGGGTATTTGTGAAAATAGTACAACAGTGAAAATTCAATATTATCATTAGCCAAAGTAAAAACTTGTAATTTGATTTTCTGTATGTAAGTCCAGAAATTCTAGAGTCCTCAACATATTCCTATGTAGATTAAAATTAGTCCTTACCATAGAATAAATATAACTGGACTATGAAAACTTTACCACCTGAACAATCAAGGAGGGCAAAATACAAAATTAAGAACAATTTTTATAATCTTGGGCTCAGACTAAAGGAGACCGGGAAGGAACTCTTAACCCAAGCCCCAACAAGTTTTATAGTTATTTCCAAAAAAAAGGAAGCAAAATAATAATGATGATGTGATTCAAGGAAACATTAGGAAGATAGCAAACATGAGGAAGATAGGCATTCTCTGCATGGGAGACCCATCATCATGAGAAACATCAGTGCACCCACCAGGTCTGGGTCAGCATGAAGACAGCCCCCAGCATCAGGGGCCTTTCTTTCTACTTTCTTTTGGCCTGCTGCTTTTCTGATTGGACGAGGCTGATAGCCACCTCCACTGATGGGAGGTGGAGCAGGTCTCAGGCTGGGAGCCTCTTCCCTCTTCTTGTCACGTGGCCGGTGACCACGCGCATCCACAGTGGCCTTCAGGGAACCAGGCAGAAATAAAACGTAAAGTGTTATCAGAGATTTGACATGTAAATATTCCAATACACTCAAATTACAATTTAGGTTATCACACGATTAATGGTTTCCTTAAGGTCCATCAAATGGCTAGTCATTGTTGGTATATCAATAGGCTGCTTAGGTCTCTTCAGTAACAACAGAAAGAAAAACTGCATGAAAAGCTATAGTCCCAAAGGGAGTTGTTTTGTTTTTTTGTCTTTGTTTTATTTTGTTTTTACAAAGAGCTTTAAAATAAAACTGCACCAGATTGTGAATAGTAAGGACCTTAGATTCCTGATACCTATACAATGGAATACATAAAATAGTAAGGCATCTATACTATCAGGATGAATAAATATTCTCAAGCCACCCAGATTACTAAATTCCTGTAACCATTGTTCATTATTTTCCCACTTTCAGTTTTTATGAATTGATTATTTTGCCTAACTCCTATATAACAATATTTGAGAGGCAATACAGATTTATTCAAAGTGAAATTTACTTGGGATTTATTTGTAATAAGACAATCTTTGACTCTAGCATGTTTGAAGAGGAATAAGGTACTCTGGAGCCAGGCTGCTTGGGTTCAAATCTTGACCACTTACTAGTTACAAGATCATGTACAAGTTCTGATATCTGTGCTCCAGTTTCCTTATCTGTAAAATAGGGATAATAACTGTATCTGCTGTATAAAATGATTGTAAGGGCTAAACGACTTTGCATGTGATGCCCCCTGAAGAGCACCTGGTATATGGCAAATACTCACTATTTCTATTACAATAAAACATAATAAATACATACAATAAAACATAATAGATACTACAGTTCAAAAGGCTTCTCTGCTACTAATTCTGATCTTATTCTTTTTTTTTTAGATTTTTATTTATTTATTTGACAGACAGAGATCACAAATAGAGAGGCAGGCAGAGAGAGAAGGGGAAGCAGGCTCCCTGCTGAGCAGAGAGCCTGATGCGAGGTTCGATGTGGGGCTTGATCCCAGGACCCTGAGATTAAGACCTGAGCAGAAGACAGAGGCTTAACCCACTGAGCCACCCAGGCGCCCCTCCAATCTTATTCTTATTTTATACCCACAAAATTATTTCTTAAACCATTCTCCTGAAATTTCCTACATGATTTCTTTATCAAACAGCATAATTTTCTCCTATCTAAAATAATTCTCAAGGTATGTGGTTAAAATTATTTGTTAAATTTAAAAGTACTATATTAAAAGATACTGAAGTAGAAAATATGCAGTGCAATACAAAAATGTTGGCTGGGATTAACTGCATTGTCATTTGGCCTTGGTCAGCAATCACACTTTTTTAAAAATTACACTAGTTACAAATTAACAAATAACTAGATGTGAAGCAGAGGCTAAACTCTCCAGCCATTCTGAGAGCCCAGAAGTCATACAATGACTATATTTTGAATTTTAATATCATGTATTCATTATGTTATAATAATATTTAACATTTAGTGAGAATGTACATACAAGTCTTTCAATCCAGGCAATTTGGCTCCTGATCTCCCCACTTAACCACTATAATATTGGGGTATGTGTGAGGATTTGGGGAAAAAATATATATATATATATTTTATGTGGTCCTGGTCTATTCTACCAGAAATTTTATGAAATGTGGCTTGCCTTTTATTGCAAATCAAATTATAATAGAAGAAAATATTTTCTTTCTATTTCATAGTGCCATTAGAGAGGTAGTATTGATGGTCTAGCTTTACCAGAGAAAGGGAAATTAAAAATATTTAAAGAAATTCTATGGATATTTAGGTTCATGAAGATCACTTAGGGAAATTAAAAAAAAAAACTAGAAAATCTATTTGGGAGCTAAACTAGTAAACTATCTCTGTAAGGATTAGCTGGTAAGTAGAAATGTAAAAGTGCTTAGCCAAGTGTTTACAAAAGTTTACTCTTACACATTTTTTACATTCTTCTTACCTAATGCAATTAGCCAGACAATCATCTTTTTATCTGTATGGTTTGATAATTAAAACAACTTAGGTTCCCTTCAAATTCAACAAATGATCTGAACAAATCACTTCCTTTAAGTATTATTATATACTCTAATTTCTATGTGACAGACTATGTTACAGACAAGAAATCTGATCATGATTCATTTAAGAATAAAATTAAAATCCTCTAAGTATTTATCTCCCTAAATGCATTTCTGTATTTTTGTTATCTTCAAACCAAGACAAATAAATCAGCAAAGATAGTAGTTGAGGTAAAACTGTTCCACAAATGAATAAATTATACTGAGCTATGTGTTTCATAACTATTAATAATAACAATACTACTTATGATTTAGATTTTCTCACTTGAAGAAACCCAATTATTTCATTTTCTATCACTGTACTTGATCTATTCTGCTTTTAGATTGGTTTAGAATTTTCATTCATAAGTACCAGTAATTTCAGGAGCTATATATTACTCTTCTTCACCAAAGAGTAATCCATCACAGCTTTTTTTCTCTTAAAATACTGCTTTTTCATTATTTTATAGTCTGCAAAATTCTCAGATTTGTCCTCATAATTGTAATAACATATTGCTATAATTAAATAAAAATCGCAGTACTTAGGATAACAAGTGAGAAAAACAATCTTACCGCAGCTCCTTCATCCTGGGAAAACAAAGGTAAGAAACAAGAAAATAAGAAATTATTATTTTGTTTTTATGCAAGAAATACTATGTAACATCTTTAAATAAAATGGGTCCCTGAGATTAACAATTCAATTTCATAACTAAAATCAAGGTTAACATCATTAAAATATTGATATGATTACATTGTTATATTTTACATTAATAATATTAGTAATAATATAATAAGCTTAAAATAATCACCAAATAGTCATAAAGTTGATCTTGTGACTTAACAATAACAACACACAACAGTAGCAATAATAGATTCTTCATGATTTTAAATTTTTGGATGTTCCAAGAGGCCATCCTTTGCTTATGGACTTCACTGAGAGATCTTCAATCCTATATATAGCTGAGTCCTTTGTTACATATCACTTTAGAAATGGTACCTTCCTTAGTTAATATTTAATCTTTTGGTTCACTTGTTGGCTGAACCATTTCATCACTTAAGCAACATATTCCCAGCAAGACTTATTTACTTGTCATACAACTACTCTTGTGTTGGCTGAATTTAGAAACACCACAGTTCTTAATTGGACAATATGAGGGAAAACTAGGACATTCCTCAAAGAAATGTGTATCACTTTTCCAGTAAATTAGTGTAGATGCTGCTCAGGCTCACAGGGAATGTGTGAAGAAATAAACATTTCTCATCTAAGCACAAAATTCTGGACCTACTCACAAAGAATCCACTAAAACCGTGCATTCACAAAAAATATAGCACAAAAGTTTATGCTTTGAGGCAATCATAAAATTAAACTTTAGGAGGCCAATATATTAAGAATAATGTTATATCACCATGTATTTATCTTTTCTTTTAGATCTTAATCCAAACAGGAAATTTATAACTCATGCCTTATACTCTGATAGACAAATATCAAAAGAAAAATGTCAACTTCTCATTTCTTTCCACAGTTTGTCCTTCAGTAATATAAGTGTTCAAAAAAATTCCAAATACTGTTAAAATAAGACAGCACAGATTCCTAAATCAAAATCATTATTATTGTGACTGGACACATAATTAATTTTATTTTTATATTACATTATATATATTTTATAGTATATTATATTGTTTATAAAGACAATGTTATTTCACTATTAGTAAAGCCTTCGTACATCTATTTCAAATAGGGGGGAAATTGGAAGGGGAGGTGAACAATGAGAGACTATGGACTCTGAAAAACAATCTGAAGGGTTTGAAGAGGTGGGGGGGTGGGAGGTTGGGGGAACCAGGTGGTGGGTATTAGAGAGGGCACGGATTGCATGGAGCACTGGGTGTGGTACAAAAACAATGAGTTCGGTTATGCTGAAAATAAATAAAAAAAAAAAACAGAGGCTCAGACACTACTTGGTCCATTTCTTAACATTATTTCCTGTAAACCAAAAAATCCCTGCCTCATCTTTTTATCTATTTGTTGCAATCAGGATTACCAACTCCTACAAGAATCAATGGGGAACTCAAAGTCAACAACACAAATCCCAGAAAGTGTGCTGCTTTATAGCATTTTCTGTGTGTGCATGTGTATGTGTGTGTGTGTTTAGTACAGAAAGTAAAACATTCTCGTGACATTTAAAAAATAATTCTTTGCAAGATACCAGGTTATCCAGGTTTAAATCAGGAGAGTATGTTTTTAAATGAAATAGCGTTGATATACAATATTATATTAGTTTCAGGTGTACAACATAGTGATTCTACAATTATATATATGTTAGGAAATGTTCACTGAGGAAACCACTTGTCACCATACACAGTCATTACAATATTATCGACTCTATTCCCTACACTGTACTTTGCATCCTCATGGTTTAGTTTATAATGTAAATTTGTACATCTTAATCCCTTCTCCTATAAATCATGCTTGGAAGCAGACTCTTGATAATGGTATGAGACCCACTAAATTACTTTCTTCTCTGAGCAGCAGAGAATGAATCCCCAAATTCTTTTAACTCAAATTTAGAGAAGCAAAGTATTGAGTTTAAATTAAGTAAAATACCTCACTGGATTTTTTCAAATTTGTATACCTTATATCAGTACTGAGTAAATGTCATATTTTAAGACTAGCTTAGTTTTAATTTTTCTTAGAAGAATACACATCTGACCATAAAAGCAAATATATGTGAGTATTAATTTAAAAAAAGATGCAAGAACATTTATCTTCGAAATGTAACTAAGAGAAAGCTCATTTTAGTAAGCTGTACAGGGTCTTGTGTTAATGATGTCAGATTCTTGCTGATTTGAAAAGACTATCTGATAAGAAGACTAAAACATTTTTTTTTCTTTTAAGGTAACATCATCAGACTACTACTTCATTTTCAAGCACTGAAACTAACAATAGAACCATTATTTAATTTTCAGAAGTTTGTTGATTTTCAAGTTTCTTCTTGTATTTAAAAGAATCTTGTACAACATTAAAATGAAAATGCTTTTAAATTCTCACCTTTTTCTACTCTAACTGGTATTCCTGCCATCATCAATAGGAAGGTGGAGGATGGAAACTACTAGAATGTTATGTTCCATAGGAGCAGAGACTTAATTTCATTTCACAAATAGTTCTTGAAAGCCTCCTATGTGATCAGTAGTATGCTAGACGCTGGGGACACATTTGAGAGCAAGACTGACATAACAGGCATTCAATAAAAAATTGGAGAATGAATGAGTGAACTACGTTTCCCTGAAACATGCCTCACAAGCCAATTCCTGATAATCATTTATTGCACTTAATTCTTAAAACCACTAAGTTCCTGGATGATGAAACTGAGGCTCTGAGAGGTTAAGCAAACCGGCCAAGGCATTCAGGTAGTAAACACAGGAACCAGGACTCGACCCAGGACTGTCTGAGCCTATAGTCCATGCTCTCCGCCCATTATGCCATACTGCCCCACAAAATATAAACATAAAGAATTTACCAGTAGTTTTTGTTTTTTTTGTTTGTTGTTGTTGTTATTTTGGCCAGCCCATGTCTTGGGGCTATACTGTCTCAGACCAGCTCACTCATTCTTAGCCTTTATTTGCACCTTGATATATGGGTGTGGGTGTGACTATTCTTGTTCATGGGAAAGGCATGACTAATCCAGTGATAATAACTGCGAGGTTTTTAAATTCCAGTTCTTGTTAGATATTTTTTCCTACTAAGTTACATACAGCTACACTAACATTCTAAAGTACCTGATATTACAAAGTAAACTACCATTATTTTCAAAGAGAAAAAAATATATTTGCAGATATTGATTATAAAAATACTTAAATTTTTTAAAATGTTGATGTTATTGGTGGAGGAGGAAGGGAGTACTATTTGTTCAGTTATATTTTCAGGTCAATAGTGCAGTGTTCTTCCCATCCTGATACTGTTACATAAGTCAAGGGCAGTAAATCAGTGACAGAGATTACAGATGATCTGTCCCGCCCAACAGCTCTCTGGCATGAGGGGCAGCCGTGTGGGCACTGATTGTCAATGCACTTGTTGATACCTCTACAATTCATGTCAGGCCTGGTCTATAGAACACAAGGCAATTTGTGTTCATCGAATATTTATAAAGCACTTACTATGTGGGAAGTAGTACACTAGGAGCCCAAGATATTTTGGTGAACAAGATACACATGTGCCCTCTAATCATGAAGCTTTATGTCTACAGAAACAGAAAATGAGAATTACTTGTAATAACATGCAATGAGCCTAAGTCATGGAAAGGTGAGGCTTTGGGAATAGTAACTTAGGGACCTAACCCTCCTTCAGAGGGAAAAGGGACTTGAAAGGACAAGGCTTTTGGGCTTGAAACTTATTCAGTTATTCTTTGAATAACTGTATGGTTTATGTGACATACTTGACACATGGTAGGTATTTTATAAATATCTGTGGAACAAGTTTACGAATGTATGAAAGAGTAAATGATTAAATGAATAAAATAATTCTCTTTGTCTACACAGCCATAGCATTTGAGAAACTATACTAAATCATTGTTGGTCTCTATTTTTCTTGTTTTATTCTGAGCTACATTTTGAGAACCACTATCCAAAAGGAAATTAATACTCAAGAGCTGCAGGCTAACTTGGACCAGAGCTTTGGTGGGCAAGCCTGAGACCAATATTGCAATGACACTTGTAATTGGTTAGTCATTTGCAATGGGAAAGCATATTGCAGGGAAGAAGAGTGGGGGCCCACATTGTACCTTGTACAGAGTCTTCCTCTATTGACTTGAAATTTATCAGTTTGCTTTCCTGAAGGAAGCTGGTATACGGCATGGCAATAGGGGGAAAACCAGCACATTTTATTCACCCCATGCCAATCATAAGAGCCAGAGAAAAGACAGAGATGCTCTTCTGGCTCCTGTCACATTGATACTCAAAAGCACAAGGCTATAATGGATACCCTTCAGAGTGCTGATCCCTTCACCTGGAACAACTCTTGAAGCATAGTGATCCAGTGGTCCTATTAGCATAGTGATACCCTGACCCTCTAGCTAGACACTTGAGCTGGTGGTAGACTCCTTCCCTAAACTAGCTCTATCAGCTTCTCTCCCCCAATTTAATGTTTTCAAAGGAAATAAGCAAATAATTGGGTTGACTAACCCGATGTCACATTTGTTTCAGCATTCCAGAGAGAGAGCCTACCAACCTTGGCAGCAGAAGTAATCAAAACCTCTAAACTTGACCATTTGATTATTCTGTCAAATTTTTGAGACCCCTGATGTCCTTCTAATAGTACCCATTCCCCTGTTATCTTTTGGTAAGTTCAGCTGAAGTGGCTTCTGGAGTTTGCTGAATTAAAATTAAATTAAAATCAAATTTTTAGGAATCAAACTATTTTTTAAGCATACATTTCACATTAGAAGGAAAAGCTGTGTTCAAACAATGCAATAAATCACTAAAGGTTTTTATACTTAAAGTATATAATACCAGCAGTAAAATCTGTAGAAAATAAAAATTTAAATTTTGTTTGGAATGTTTTAGTAGCATTCATTTAAAAAATCTTTCATTATTTAATAACTATTTCTTGAATTAAAAGTATTTTCCATAAAATGTCCTTGGGATTAGATTAATGGCATAGCAGACATTTATAATTTTGACTTTTCCAATGCAAGAATAACTGTCCATTTTCCTTGATTCAAATCTTTTTCGGGTGGTTTGTCCCTTAAATATTTTTCAGGTCTTGCACATTTTCATTTATTGCTGTTATAAATAAGATTATTTCCCCCATTACATTTTAACTGTATATATGAAAGCTATTGATTTTTTTATACTACTTTGTACTCTGCTCTCAGTGAATTCTCTTGTTGTTTCCAACAGCTTTTCCAGTTGATTTCTTGTTTGTTTGTTTAGGTATATGATCATACCATTTGCAAATACAGATAGTTTTACTTCATTATTTCCCATATTACACATACATTTCCTTTTTTGTCTAACTCTGTGACTAATATTTTCAGGAAAAAAATAAGTGTGGATAATAATAGCGATAGCAGGAATTTTTGTTTTGTGATGAAGGTAAGTTTTTAAAGTTTATCCATAAAAATAATGCTAGTTTTTGATAGTTTACTTTTAAAAGAAAGCTTTAAAATGCCTAAATTATAGTAAGAAAATATTGAAACAACCAAAATGCGTTATCTTCTTCATTATGGATGTCAAGAAGTTTTTTTGCCAACTAAACCCATTTTTGAAAAAAGAATATATTTTTACAAATAAATCAGTACCTTTTAGTTTAATGTCAGAACTATATAAACTAGATAAAATTTTGTACTAACTTACCTAAATATAGTGGATATACCTAAATATAATTCATTTTCATAAAACTTACAATGATCAGAAAGACTGTCCTCATACAAGCAATTCTCTGCCTTTCATACAGAAAAGGTTAAGATTAAATTGTTGAAATAGTGCATCTTTTCAGGAATAAGCACATAATATACACATACAATGATACACAGTATCTGTTACCTGCAACCCCACATCAAAATTAAGGTCTCAGTGCCTTCCATCCCCACATTTAAGTGTCTAAAACTTAACACCTTACTTATTCAATCATTCAACAAACACTGAAAGTCTTACCAGTTGCAAGTTATCCAAATACTGGGTGTGTGATAATGAGTATCACACCATATTCACCCATATGTCTATTGGGGAACACAGATAATTAAGTAAATATTATCATCAAACATGTTAACATATGAACTCAGCTGAGAAATCTGGAAATGTCACATTGCTATTTTTTTTCCACTATAAGCAAAAACACTCACATTTTTGCAAAATAGAAACACAAGAAAAGATAAAATATGAGTCGTGATCATATTCAATTTGGCACTTGTTTTTGTGACATTGGATGGGACTTCACACAATAGGAATAAACTGTGATAAGCAACTTCCCTTCTCTCTCTGTCACACATATACACCCCTTGCTAAGATATTTATAACTGACAGTGCAGCTTAATTAGGTACCAGGCCTTTGCAGGCATTGATCAGAATAGCTCCCTCACCGTTTCCGGTGATCCCAGAAGCTTTCCTCTTAACTCTGTTACTAGAAATCACTTGCTAACACTCCCTCAGCATTTGGGCCCATTCTCAATATTGTAATAAATGAAGACTGAACTCCTGGAAGAAACATCCAAGTATTCTTTTTAACTGGTTCTGACCTTATAAATTAAACAAGAAATGATAACATCCACCTTTTCTCCCTTTTGAATTAGTGAAGAACTACAAATCTGAAATTCATGGGGAAAAGGACCTATTGTGTCAAACAAGTCTAAAGAATATTGTATGTAAAGAGAGTAGTGTCTACAGAGATTATATATTTAAACTTCTAAACTGAGAGAAACAAGAAGAAATAAAATCCACCTTTTTATGAGTATAAAATCAGAAAACATTTTCAATAAAAAATCTGATGAAAAGATGAAAAGGACACTGAAATCTATATTCATGTGACCTCCTTTCACTATTTCAGGGCAAAGGACAAAAGTATCTGAAGAGAATGAAGGGATCTCATATACTGGTGAGTTAGAAAACTAGATTAAGTAATAAAGAGAAGAGCTTCCTTAAAATTTGCACTATTGGTTTTGCAGAGATTTCATATTTACATTAATAAATTATTCACCATAAGAGAAAAGCCTTACGAGGGTCAATCCTCCCGTCATTATAAAGAGCAGCAGTGACCCCTACTGCTCAAATAAGGCATCCCTGGGTGTCCACCAGCATAGAGATTCTATCTAGACCTTTCCTGGGTCCTAGATCTTTTCATGAATCCAAAGAAATCTATGGTTTGTTTTGAAAACAACACAAAACCCAGGTTCTGATATAAATATAAAATTTGCATTCAACATAGGTAATTCATAGATCCATGAACTACGTAAGTGGGTCACTGAGCTCTATTTGTCTATATAAAACTTTAAGGTGGTTAATATAATTCTATAGATTCAACAGAGCTTTTTAAAAGAAGGATAATCTAGTGCAATTTACTTTAGCTATTATAATTTATTATGAGTCTGGGTTTATGAAACTTTTCCAGGATGATTAACATGTTAATAGGCCCAACTAGGCATTTATTATATTGCCATAGATATACCAGAATATTGTATACATTTCTATAATTTTATTGCCTTTTAAAATCATATATTTTTTTTTACTTCATAGGACAATTTTATTTTTAATTCGTTCCCACTATTCTGGCCCATTTTTTTAATATATAGATAATTTTTTAACCTATTTACCATCACAGTGAGATGTCTAGTACATCAAATTCCATAATAACCTTCTAACCTGAACTTTTTGATACATACACCTGTGTTTTTCTTTTGCATTTCTATAAAATCATATTTTTTTGTATAGTTATTACTACCTATGGGAAAGATATAGCTTACCAAGTATATATTTTTACAATTACGGAATTTCTTTGCAAGTTCTACCAGTGGCCACTGTTACAGAAGATTAATTCATAGACCAAACAAACTCACACTCAAATTCAAAGATGATTGTATTTTCAAGTAGAAACATGATCTTAATGTTTGATTAATTAAAAATCAATGAATTTCTAATGAGATTATCAATTCATATTGCTTTACTTTTGGTAAGATTTTTTTCCCCTTTCAAAGAATGTGCTGTATGCTCTGGGTAGAAGATCAGTGGAACTGATTAGGTTAAGGAACAAGCAAGGCCAGTGAAATGTTTATCAAGTTTACAAGTGTCCATCTCCATCAATCTTTCTTTTTACATAGAAAAGTAATGGAGCAGGATTGACAGAAAACTGCATTTTACCTGAGTAAAAAAACAAGATAAAATACCGACACTTAGGCACCAAGATGTATATAAATAAAAATGGCTCAAGTCTGCAGTCGCGTCTTTCTTCCACCAGCTTTGAAAAGCTATACCCTGTCATTGTTGACGCCACATTAATTACCCAGACGACTAGGAGACGGCCAAAAATTATGCAGTTTTGAGATACTAAAAAAAAAAAAAAAAAACCTATGAAGCGTAAAATAAATTTGGGGGTTTGCTATATAATGCTAAAACGAAAAAACCTATGCAAACTTTCTCAAACTTTGCAATATTCGACAATATTCCCTCAACAAGTGTTAACTGGACAGGCTAAGTGGAATTGCTTTTAGGAGCTAAGGCTACAAATGCGTCAAAATGCTTCCAGACAAGTTTGGCCAAGTAGTGGAAGCAGGCGACGTAAATCACAGAGGTGAGCCCCAAAAGGACAGGACCATTTAAGTTTTAGGGAGGACCGGGATTGGCTCGCTCCAGACCCTCCCTAGAACTGATTCCTTAGGTTCGCTGGAAAAAAAAAAAAAAAAAAAAAAAAGAGAAAGAGAGAGAGATTAAACTTCGGGAAATACAGCGCAAACAACCATATCGCTAAACCAAACTATTTAAGTCTTACAATAAGGCAGAAACGTTATTTCAAGACTTCTACGGAGATGCGAGTGAGACCCTCACGTTACGAGGTACTAAAACCCTCCTACCTCGGGGCCAAGGCCACGCCCCCGAAGAAAAAGGCCCGCTTCTCGATCCCAGAAGGCCGTCGGGAGATCAGTACGCGTGCGCGGGTTGCGTCACATCCGGCGCCAGGGCGGTCGATTCCGGAAAGGACTGCACAGTTGTGGCAGCGGTTTTTGTGTTGCGGTTTAGCGTTTGTCTCTTGGAGCGGCGTGTTGTACGGCAGCATCATGGTCGAGGTAGAGTGGCATTTGGGCACTGAGGGGTCGTTCGCATCTGGAATGTGTTTCTTTGGCGGCTGACGTGGAAAAACGAAGGTGTTTGGCGTTTGGGCAGAGTAGAGCCTGCGAAGGGAGGCTCTCTGGTTGAGGCCGGGTAGTCTCTTCTTAAGCTTTTCTGGGATAGAGAGAGGCCGGATGGGAGCACTAGCTGGAAGTTATTCCTGGGCGAGAAGCCTGAGAGAATTTCTCAGTTCTTATTTGACCCTTGAAGTCGGCAGCGCTTCTGGATGCGTTGAATTCACCGTCTGCAGAATAGCGCCAATGGTTGTGTGTCCTAAAAGACTGGCAGCCCTTTCTGGTGTTAACTTTGTGCCTTCCTTCAGCTCTTCCCCAGGACAACCTGCCATTTTGAAGTTTTGCATCAGCTGTTTTGTTAGCCAGCCTTGTCCATCTTATCTCAGAAATATTTCTTGATTCTTGTCCATATCCACTGTCTTCTCCTTAATTCAGACCAACATCATCTTTTGTCTGGACAAGTGCATTTGCTCCCTTCTGGTGTTCTCGCTTCCATTTTAGTTACACTCTCCCCCCTCCGCAGATTGATCTGTTTAAAAATGTAAGTTGATCATGGCTTTTTTTTTTTTTTCTGCTTAAAATCCTTTTTTGGCCCCATGTTATTAGAGCAAAAGTGTAGACTATTGCAGAGATTAAAAAAAAATTCTTAATCTGATGTGCACTTTGTCTACCTTTGGAACCTCATTTCAGCATCACAGTCCACCTTCCTTTGGAGCATACACAGTTCTCTTGGAGCTCCTGCTTCATTGTTCTGTGTACATGGCATTTTCTCTCTGCCTGGATTGTTCTTGCCCCTACTGTGCACAAGGCTACCTCTCTTCTTAACTAATACCTCAGAGAGATCTTTCATAACTATCCTAAGTTCTTTCTCTGCCTCAGCCCCTTGCTTGTTTCCTTCATAGCACTTATTAAAATGTGTTGCCTGTTTTGTTTTCTCTTGAGCACTGGGACCATGGCTGCCTTTTCCTCATTCTTTTGCTAGCTTCTAGCACAGTACCTGCCAGACACATAGTGGGAGCTCAGTAAATATTTGCTGAATATGTGACTAAGCTCAGGCATCCCTTATTGGTATACCTGGGGCTCTGGCCAATGAGGAGTTTCCTCTACTTCTCTGAACTTGACTCCTATAGCTTGCTACAAATAGCTGTGGTGAGTGGTACAGAGCTTTTTACATATTTAAACATGTAAAGTGTATAACTAATTTGACTTTAATTTAGGTTATGATATGTGTAATTTGTAGTTAGGTATGTGATTCTGTTCTTTCTTTCTAGGAGGTACAGAAACATTCTGTGCACACACTTGTGTTCAGGTCATTGAAGAGAACGCATGACATGTTTGTAGCTGATAATGGAAAACCTGTGCCTTTGGATGAAGAGAGGTAGGTATTGTTCCTTTTCTGTTGCTAGAATATTTAAACTTCTCATGTTGGGGGAAGAGAGCAGGGAGAGGGGGACCTTTAAAGATTAGTGAGTGGTACTAACATAGGATATCTATTCAATAATGAATGGTGTTTGGGCATGATTTAAGCTGATTTAACTTTTTTTGGCCTTGTCTTTCACAGTAAAAAACCCATTAATTAATTGCATTTATAAATACCCAGTAATTAGGACAGTCCCTTTTAGGTGTTATATTTTATAATCAATCACTTTGTATGTGCTTTCAGCTTCCCGCTGCTCTCAGAGCCTTGCTGAGCTGAAATTGTACCTGGCCAGTACCTCTACTCCCATCTTTTCTCGTTAGTATGATGAAGATTTTTGAGTGGTGGCATATTTTTGGTTCTACATCTCCAGCTCCAGTCTGGGATTGCATTATGTGCAGTGTTCCTCCTTTGTCCTTTACCCTTCTTTTAAACTATATTTAATTCCTAAGACAAGCATTTATATTTAGTTTATAAAGTGAGCTACTCTTAAAATTAATATAGTAAGTGCATTTCTTTTAAAAAATATTGGACTAATTAAGTACTTTGATTAGTTCTAATTAATCTTTTTAGATACATCCAGTAAAGATTATGATAGAAGCTTTTACTATAGTTTTATATTTATACATTTGAAGGAAAGTATTTTGACTTTGAGGTTTTTACAAGGATATATTAGTTTCTATATATTTTTAAGTCAGACCCTTGATAATTTATCATGAAAGGTTTTATATTTATTGGTTAACAAACTAAAATGTTACTTAGACTTAATGGATGCTATGTGGTGGATTGTGAACAAAAGTGTGGAAATGCACTTCGAGCTTTTTAAAATACTATTTAATTTTAAAAACTTCATAGAATTTTTTTCTACATGATTAGGCAAACCTAGCTGTTTAAGTACTTGTGTTTCTTGGCTGAGTATATTTCCATGGGTTAATATATTTAAAGAACTCAGAGATACATTCTTATGTTCATAATTTTTAAATAGTCACAAACGGAAAATGGCAATCAAGCTGCGTAATGAGTATGGTCCTGTGTTGCATATGCCTACTTCAAAAGAAAACTTTAAAGAGAAATGTCCTCAGAATGCATCGGATTCATATGGTCATAAACAGTATCCTGCTAATCAAGGTGAGTGTGCGTTATCAAAAATATCAGGACTTTTATTTTAAAAAGGGAAAAATGAAATATTTTAGTGCCTGTCCCAAAAGGACTGATTAGAGCCGTATCCTGTTGAACAACTATATTGGTATTATAATGGAAGTCTTGATTTCCTCATTGGAGTAGTGAGTGAGATTATTGGTTTGGTGGATTTTTTCTTATAGGAAATAAAAAAGTGGTAGAATAATAATAACAGAGATTCTTAGGATATAGAGAAGGTCGCAGTGGTGACTAAAGGAAAAATTTCTAACCCAGGGGAAGACCATCTGTCTGTTTTGGCTATCATTCATAAAGGTGATATTAAGCACTGAAATTGCAGTGATTAAAGATAATCTAAGATTCCAGAGAAGTCATTTGCGTGGAAGAAAAACCAGAGTTGGTTGTTACTTGGTGGGATGATCTCTCTACAAGCCACTATAATTATACAGCTTTTTTTTTTTTTTTAAAGATTTTATTTATTTATTTGACAGACACAGATCGCAAGTAGGCAGAGAGGCAGGCAGAGAGAGAGAAGCAGGCTCCCCGTTGAGCAGAGAGCCTGATGCGGGGCTCGAACCCCGGACCCTGAGATCATGACCTGATCCGAAGGCAGAGGCCTTAACCCACTGAGCCACCCAGGTGCCCCTATACAGCTTTTTAAACATCATATTAGCAAATAGTCAAGGAAATTTCCTATGTACATGTTCCTCAGAAGTCAAAACAAAAATCAGTATATCTTGGTTCTGAACTTTGGGTTTAGTTGGGAAAATTTGAGCATTTTAGTTGTTAATTTAATATGCATTAAAAGAAATGATGCTTGTATATATGATAAATTTGCCACTGATGATGATGATGATTCCTCTTCCTTTTTTAAGGACAAGAAGTTGAATATTTGGTGACAGGTACACATCCATATCCACCAGGACCTGGTAAGTGAGCTGTAACATACTGGAAATATCTTACAGACATTTCCATGAATGAACCAGTAATGTGATTCTAATTGCCTATAAAATACAAGATAAGCTCAGTAGCCAGGCATCCAGGCACAGCTTTTTAGATGATAGTTAACTAATACTCAGTTTCATATCATTTCATTCAGCAAACATTCTTAAACATCTAGATTTTTTTTCAGGTGCTCTGCTGGGAATTCAAAGACACTAAGATTGCTCCAGGCTAAAAGATGCTTATATGGAGGTTTAAACAGACATGTTATTATCACTAAATTTAAAAAAGTGATAGAAGTGTTAGTGTAGAAGCAGGTGTGATAGAATGTCCACTAGATATTTGTGTGTGTAGACAGCTGGCACATAAATGGAGTGGCTAGTATAATGGTGTGGAGGACAAAAAGTTTCTAGTTCTAGGTTCTAGGTTCTAGTAATTTTAGAAGATGGAATTACCATATTGAAAGTACAGGCAAATTGTTGCTTCTTGTTTAGTAATTTACGTTTATTCTTGAAAACATTCTGTTCGTATTTGGGAACTGCTTAATTTTAATATCTGAAGGTAATGTCTCAAGATAATAGAAATTCAACTTTACTATCTTGGATATGTTAATACCAGGCTGCTTGTGGTTAAATCCAATTTGAGTTACCTGATTTTAAATTATATTTATTATAAAAAAATAGAAATAAAAGATAAAACATCAGAGAAATTTTTGTAATAATCATCTCCTGGAGATAATCACATGTTTTCTTCCAGTATTTTATTTTAAACCCCTGTAAGTGAAATCAAAGATAGCTACTAAAAGGAATTGATTTTTTTTTTTTTAACAGGGGTTGCTTTGACAGCAGATACTAAGATCCAGAGAATGCCAAGTGAATCAGCCGCACAGTCCTTAGCTGTAGCATTACCTTCTTCTCAGACCAGGTATGAAGTATTACGCTTACAATTATACAGATTTTGAAAGCATAATTCTGTGTTTACGTTTTTTCTCATTTTAAGATTTCTTTATAATTATATGTTATATGATATTTTCCTTTATCATTGCTTACAAAATTTGAAGAGTTGGTTCTGCACAACACATGACTGAAGACAATTACTTAGAATATGACATTTCTTTTGCCTCAGGGTTGATGCGAATCGTAATGCACCTGCTGGAGGTGAATACCGACATCCAGGGGCTTCTGACCGTTCACAGCCTGCAGGGATGACTCCAGTAAGTTTTTCTGTGTCAAATCACGCTGCAGATTTCCAACTTTTGGAACTTGTTGCTTTATTTCCTTTTATCCCAAGAGTCTTAGGTTAAATATTAAGTAAATGAAAAATTTTCCTCGCTTCTCATTAGATAACAGCTGACTGAGCCAGTTAATATTTCATAGCCCTAAAATTTAAGTTGCTAGTGATTTTGCATATCATTTAGAATTTAAAACTCAAATTCTGTGTCTGTTGCACATTGTACGTAATACTTAACGTTGATATAGTGTGATGTTACTCTTTGTTGTCCACTATTAAAAATACAAGGAATGCTATTCTGAAACGTGTATTGGTATGTGTTAGATAGGAAAATCTCTCTTTTTTTAAACTCTTAAGTTGGTTTATACAATTTGAGTTGAGTGCTGTTCGTAATGTAATATTCATAGGCTGTGCAGGTATATCTTATAAATGAATACTTAGAAATACAGAAGTTTATCTATCTGTAAGTTAAATGGCAGCTAATGTTACTGGTGAAAGTAATTATAAAAAGAATAACTGTGAAAATATCTAGTTTATTTTATCAGGCTGTCACTTGAGTAACTGCAGGCTAAATGAATGAATTTGTGGTCTTTCCACCACATTTCTTCTTTTGCCTCCATTCATAGATCTCTGCCCAGGCTTTCTGTCTCCTAAGGAGGAGGTAATATAAGCTTCTTGATGGTAGGAACTTATGGACTTAAGTATTTTTTGGGTGGATGGTTGGATGTTAATAGTAGATGGTACATCAGCTAGAATACCTTTTAAAATATTAGTTAAACTTCTCCAAAGGCAAGGGAAACAAAGGCAAAAATGAGCTATTGGGACTTCATTAAGATAAAAAGCTTTTTTTTTTTTTTTTTGAAGAGTTTATTTATTTATTTGACAGACAGAGATCACAAGTAGGCAGAGAGGCAGGTAGAGAGAGAGGAGGAAGCAGGCTCCCTGCTGCGCAGAGAGCCCGATACGGGGCTCGATCCCAGGACCCTGGGATCATGACCTGAGCCGAAGGCAGAGGCTTTAACCCACTGAGCCACCCAGGTGCCCTGATAAAAAGCTTCGGACAGCAAAGGAAATAGTTGACAAAACCAAAAGACAATCTACAAAATGGAAGAAGATATTTGCAAAAGTTTTATCAGATAAAGGGTTAGGATCCAAGATCTATAAAGAACATATCAAACTCAACACCCAAAAAACAATCCAGTCAAAAAAATGGTCAGAAGACATCAATGGACATTTCTTCAAAGAAGACATACAAATCACCAATAGACACATGAAAAAATGCTTAATGTCACTCGGCAGCAGGGAAATACAAATCAAAACCACAATGAGTTACCACTTCATGCCAGTCAGAATGGCTAAGATAAACCACTCAGGAAACAACAAATGTTGGAGAGCATGTGGAAAAAGAGGAACCCTCTTACATTGTTGGTGGGAATGTAGGCTGGTGCAGCCACTTTGGAAAACAGTATGGAGATTCCTCAAAAGGTTGAAAATAGAGCTACCTATGACCCAGCATTTGCAATACTAGGTATTTGCCCCTAAGATACAATGTAGTGATCCAAAGGGGCACCTGCACCCCAGTGTTGATAGCAGCAATGTCCATAGTAGCCAAACTCTGGAAGAGCCCAGATGTCCATCAACAGATGAATGGATGAAGAAGAGTGGTATATATACAGTGGAATATTACTCAGCCATCAAAAAAAAATGAAATTTTGCCATTTGCAATGACATGGATGGAGCTAGAGAGTGTTATACTAAGAGAAATAAGTCAGAGAAAGTTACCTAATTTTATTCGTGGAATTTAAGAAACAGAGAAGAACATTGAGGAAGGGAGGGAAAAATAAAACAAGATGAAATTAGAGAGGCAAACATAGGAGACTCTTAACCATAGGAAACAAACAGGGTTGTTGGAGGAGAGGGGGAATGGGGTTAATTGAGTGATGGGCATTAAGGGGGACACATGATGTAATCAGCACTGGGTGTTATATACAATTGATAAATCACTGAACTCTACCTCTGAAACTAGTAATATACTGCATGTTAATTAATTGAATTTATATTAAGAAAAATACTACTTAAATGTTTTTTTGGAAAATAAATAGTTTCTCCTTTTGCTATAAAGTCCATAATGTGAAAATACAACAACGAAAAGCAGTGACATTAATCCACTTACAATTACTCAAATAATAATAGAAGCTTACACAGAGCATTTAGAGTAGTTAACACTATTTTCACAGTAACTGTTTGAGGTAGGCACTGTTACTTCCATGTTACAAAGCAGGCACAGAGGTTATATAATTTTTACTTAAAGCCAGTCAGCTAGTAATTAGCAGAGCAGGGTTTATGAACCCATGCACAGTGATATGTGTTCTTAAGTCTAATGTTGTGCCTCTGAGATTTTTTAACTGATACTTAAAATTAACATATGGAAAATAAAGTTCTGAATCGAAGTCTCAGTTATGCCAACATTTTCTATTTATGCCATATTTTAATTGTCTTTTCCTCTTCAATTAAGAGAAAAAAAACTCATAAATCCCCTTTCTGAATTTTTCTTCTTTGAATGAATGTGAAATATTAGGTATGATATCTTTAACGATAGTGTAATCTGTTCTATATCTAGGCCGTTATGGAGGCTGGCAATGCCAAGAACTCTGCACTGATGGCTAAAAAAGCCCCCACAATGCCGAAACCCCAGTGGCACCCACCGTGGAAACTCTACAGGGTGAGTGAATATGTATATTACTCCACTGTAGGAATGATTATTGCTTTCCACTTACTAAGAGCTCAGGAATAGAATATGGAAGAAAAGGAGTGAATATGAGAACTGATAAAGTGATCTGAGATGGGATGTGGGAAGGGTTTTAGGCACAATCTTAAAAGACATCTTAGAAAGAGACTTCTTTAAGTAAAAGCCATGCACATATTTCCTGTAAAATAGAGTATAAAATGTTGACAAAATTATTAAAACGTGGAGAACAGATGAAATAAATTATCTAAGCATTTGAAGTATTTAATGTGAAGGCCAGGAGGAAGAACAACATATGATGATATTTCTTTCATTATTCTATTGATTATCATTTCAATTGTAGTAAATTTAAATGATTCAAGGGTCACCTGGGTGGCTCAATTGTTAAGCTCTGCCTTTGGCTCAGGTCAGAGTCCCGCAGTCCTGGGATTGAGCCCCACATTGAGTTCCCTACTCAACTGGGAACCTGCTTTTCCCTCTCCCTGCCTGCTGCTCCCCCTGTTTGGGCTCTTTCTCTCTGGCAAATAACTAAAATCTTAAAAAAAAAAAAAAAAAAAAAAAAAAAAAGATTCAAAATGTACTAGATCTGAAATGAAACATATATAGTAGGAAAACCATAGCTATACAAAATATATACGTTGAATTTTAGTTCTCTAGTTACATACTAAAATAGCCTTTCTTTTGGTGTACATACCAAGTAAATTTTAAGAGACGTATAAATTTGGGTAATCACTGCCACAGTCAGTGTATAGAAGTTCCAACACACAAAAAACAGTCCTGCACTATTATTTTGTAGTCATACCATTCTGTACCCCTGGCAACTGTTCATCTGTTACCCATACTATAGTGGTGTTTTCTCAATTTTGTTATATAATGGAATTACAAAGTATGTACCTTTTGAGACTGACTTCCTTCTTTCCTTCAGCTTAATGCCTTTGAGAGTCTGCCAAATTGTGGCATATATATTCCTCTTTATTGCTGAGTGGTATTCCATTGTATAGCTATGTCATAGTTCGTGTATATCTGTTTACTGATTGAAGGTAATTTAGTATTTATAATTCTAAAATCTAATTGTTAAATAATTGTATAATGTATTTGAAGATACAAGGAGCGGCTGTTCAAACTTGACTTATGTGTCATGAGTTGATATTGAATAAACTTTAACTTAACGTCTAATGAGTCTGCCCATTCTACGTTTTGTTTTACACAGGTGATTAGTGGGCATCTTGGCTGGGTTCGCTGTATTGCTGTAGAACCTGGAAATCAGTGGTTCGTAACTGGATCTGCTGACAGAACTATAAAGGTAATAGGAAGAAAAAGAATTTATGACTTTGTATTTGCTCCATAAATTTAATCTTTTATTGTTATTGGAATTGCTATTGGAGTTCCTGTGATTTCTTAGACCTGAGTATGGAGTAAAATTTGTTATCTTTATCAGTTCAGTGTTTCAAGTATGTTTGGAAAGTGGTATTTAAATAACAGGTTTTTTTCCAAACAGTACATATTCTCTATCTACCACTAAAACCTTGATATTTAACATTTTTTCAACTCTGGTTATAGAATTCAAGCATGCTTATATATAAAAAGTGTGGAAAATACAGAAAAGTATTAAAGAACACAGACCCATACATAATCCAACACTGTCAGATAATCTGAACAAGTTTCTTTTTAAGTATTTATTTCTGTGCCTATGTGTCATTACATTTTCTTCTGAGCTTTTTTATATGTGTATAAATATGTATCTTTAAAAAATCATGATGGGGGCGTCTGGGTTGCTCAGTCAGTTAAGCGACTGACTCTCGGTTTCAGCTTAGGTCCTGATCTCAGGGTTGTGAGATCAGGCCCCACGTCAGGCTCTGCACTCGGCATAGAATCTGCTTGAGACTCTCTCTCTTCCCTTTGCTCCACCCACCCTTCCCCTGTATGCACACGCTCTCTCTCAAATATTAAAAAAAATACAAAAAATCACAATTGATATGTAATTTTGTACTCTGCTTTTTTCCTCCTTAGTATATCAGAGGCATATTTTTGTATAAAAGTGAACATTTTTTTAAATGGTTTCATGATACATCATTTAGATAATCTATACTCTTCCTATTGTTAGACATCAAAGTTTTTAGTGTCTTGATTTTCACTATCACAAGTACTGCTGTAATTTTTGTGCATAAAGTTTTTTGCTGTATTTTAAGTTATTTTGTTATGATAGATTCCCAGAAATGGAATTAATGGGTCAAACATTTTTGAAGTTGATACCCAAAGTACAAATTACTTTCCAAAATGGGTGAATTGTTACTTGCAATGTATGAGAGGATCCTTTTCAACACACTGTGTGTCTTTAAAAATATCTACTAACATGTTAAACAGAAGTGGTTATCTAATCTTTTAAAAACTGTCCATAAAAAATTTCTAGTGGGGTTGAACTTTTGATACCCAGTAAAGCTGTTCTTAAGGCTTTCAGCATGTATGTATTTTTTTATTGAGGTGTAATTGATGTACAATATTATGTTAGTTTTGGGTGTCCAACATAATGATACTGTATTTGTGTATATTGTGAAATCACTGCAACAAATCTAGTTAACATCTGTCACCATACATAGTTACAGAACTTTTTTTATATTTTTATATATTTTTATGTGGGATATATTTTTATATTTTTATATATTTTATAGTGGGAACTTTTAAGATCTACTCTCTTAACAAATTTTAAATATGCAGTGCAGTATTATTAACTATAATTGCCAGGCTGAACATTATATCCCCATGACTTACCTATTTTACAACTGGAAGTTTGTACATTTGACTCTTTACCCATTTCACCCACTCCCCACCCTCATCACTGGCAACCACTAATCTGTTCTCTGTATCTGTGAGCTTGTTTTTTTTTGTTTGTTTGTTTTTAGAGTTCACATATCAGCGAAATCACATAATATTTGTCTTTCTTGGTCTGACTTACTTCACATAGCATAACACACTTGAAGTTCATCCATATTGTAAATGGCAAGATTTCATTCTTTTTCATGCCTGAATGATCGTACATTGTGTGTGTGTGCGTGCGTGCACACGTGCACACACACACATTTTTTAAATCCATCCATTGATGGACATTTAGATTGTTTCTGTAGGGTTTTGTTGTCTTTTTTTTTCTAAGTTGTTGCCATCCTTGCTTAAGTTAATATGGTAGTCATACTTTCATCATCTGCGATACCTTTTAGATGTTAAGATTTTGATTTTGTCACTTACTGCAAATAATTTCCCAGTTTGAATGTGCTTTTTAATTGTTTTCCCCTGCTTAACAAGAGAGATTAGTGGGAAATTATTTTGCAAATTTTAAAGTTTTGTATGTTTATACTTTTAGTTTGTGAAGATTTAATTTTAACATTAAGAATCTAAAAATTTGCTTTGAAATAATTAAGAAAAATTAAATATTCTTTCATTGCAGATTTGGGACTTGGCTAGTGGCAAATTAAAACTGTCATTAACTGGGCACATTAGTACAGTGCGTGGTGTGATAGTAAGCTCACGGAGCCCTTACCTGTTCTCCTGTGGAGAAGACAAACAAGTCAAATGCTGGGATCTCGAATATAATAAGGTAAGTTTGGAGTTAAGGATTTAAAACATTAAGAACCACTGGTTTTCTTTATAGATATTTTAACTCTCCTGCTTTATTTTTAGGTTATAAGGCACTATCATGGACATCTGAGTGCAGTGTATGGTTTGGATTTGCACCCAACAATTGATGTGCTGGTGACCTGTAGTCGGGATTCCACTGCACGGGTAAGTGGAATAGAGCTTTGTGTTTCTTTGTAAACATATTGCATCTTACACTATGCATATTTGGTTAGGGAGTCTTATATTATTTGTTGGAGTATTAAAGATAGATGTCTTCACCAGCAGTAGCCCAGTCCCTCAGTTTCTTGGCATGTATGTTTTTCTACCTTCATTTTCAGTGCTGTGGCTTCATCATGTTTATTATTGGGAGTGCCCTGCCTCTGAAGTAGGACACTCACGCATTTTTTCCATCACTGCAGTAGTTTCCATTAGCTCTTTCCTTCAGTAGTCTCATTATGCCCATTCTTAACACTTTCCACTTTCAGTACCCTGATCTTTTAGTTTTTTTTTTTTTTTTTTTTCCTGTCCGCTGCCTCCAGTCTACATTCCCCATCCAGCTTACATATCATTATCTTTTCTTTGAAATGATTTTTCATTCCATTCAGGCACGGTTGTCTGGTAAATTCCCAGCCTTGAATTGGTCCAGTTACCTGCCCAAGATATGAATACCTGTTCTCTCTGATGGTATGTCTCTTGTGTTTTTACAGATTTGGGATGTGAGAACTAAAGCCAGTGTACATACGTTATCTGGACATACCAATGCAGTTGCTACAGTGAGGTGTCAAGCTGCAGAACCACAGATTATTACTGGTATAATTGATACTGTCTAAGTTTACAGTTTGATCAGAATGCGTTATGATTATACATTACACTTTTCATATTCACTATGACTCTTGCTTTGTTACAGAGGGTACATTGTATTTGATTGTTTTTATCTCATACTCTTTACTCATTTCATAGGATATATTTACCTATCATAGACTATGTCATACACGGTGTCATGCAACGTCTGACTAGAAAATGGTGCTGTGAGATACATTCAGACATTGTTTCATAGTATCAAAATTACTAGTCTAGGAAACAAACTAAAAGACAAAATACCCAGAGACCAATAACCTTTAGAGCTGGTTTGAGTCTTGCTTTGCTAATGATAAGATTAATAATAGACCTTTAAGAGTAGAAAATAATTTCTTCACTTGATGTATTTTTTTAATTAAAAATCATTTGTTTTTTTCCTTCCCCTATCATTAGGGGAACTACTGGTGTTTGTTCTAGCTGTTCAGTTGACAGTGTTTTAGGCACTTACTTCATTTTTTTTAATTTAAAACCAACCTATAAGTTTGGAACTGTAAAGTAATGAGCCAGGAGTTGGTATGACTTTCATGTAGTATATATGTGTCTATGGAAAACTCATTCATATGTTATGTTTAATTTTTGCATAATTTTTCTTGGTCTATATTTTGTGGATGTGTGTTTTCATTATAGGAAGCCATGATACTACAATACGATTATGGGATTTGGTGGCTGGAAAAACAAGAGTCACATTAACAAATCACAAAAAATCAGTCAGGGCTGTGGTTTTACATCCAAGACAGTAAGTACATTTTCTTAATTAGCTTGTCTTTTTTCTTCCATTTTTAGAATAAGTATAGAAATACCAACATTAGTGCTACTTTGGTAGGTGTTTAGCTATTGTCATTTCCAGGCCTGTGCCACTTACGAACATGGATTTCTTTCATTTTTCTTGTGTAGTATTTTGCTTCATGACCTATATATAATGAGGGAAATTTTCCACAAGGTGAAAAATGAGAGTGTCAGATGAGACCATATAAATAAATCATGGCTAAAAGCTGCATGTCAAAGTAGAGGCTAAAAGAAGATGGATTTAGTGTTTGACAGAAATGTTATTGGATACTGAGATATACATAGAATAGTTTAATTCTTAAGGAGGAAGTTAGTATACATAGAAAAAAAGAGTAGGAACCCTGAACATTATAATCAGGGTGTCCATAGAGGAGCATAAGATCTCAATCTGTTCCTTGTATCACATCACCCTGACACTTTTCTGGCCATGATGATTTTTTTTTCTGTCCTCCCTCTCCCTCTTATCCATTATTTCCTTCCTCCCTTTCTCTGTCTTCCTCGCTCCCTTTCTTCCTCTGGTTCACTTCCTTTTTCTCTCTCTTCCTCTTGCCCTCTGTTTCTTCCATTCATTTCCTTTCTTCATAGAGTCCCCTCTCGCTCTCTTGCTCTGTCCAGAATAGTTTCATAACCCCTTGCCCTTAATGTGAATCTAGAGGTTTGTACATTTGTTGCTTTAGCTCAGTGGAGAGCATTGGAGAAAGGACAAAGATTAATCTAGGACTTAAAATACATTAAAAATAATTTGAAGATCTGATTTAACTTGGAACAAATGTCTTCGTATTTTACCTCTTGGTATGACAATAATATTTTGCTACAACTATATAGATCCATAACTACATACGTAGAATATAACCATAAAAAGCTTTCTAAATTCACCATTTTACTTAACTTGGTTTACTTAGTCGTGAATTCTTTTTCATCTTATTTCAGTTATACATTTGCATCTGGTTCTCCCGATAATATAAAACAGTGGAAATTCCCTGATGGAAGTTTTATTCAAAATCTTTCCGGTCATAATGCTATTATTAACACATTGACAGTGAATTCCGATGGAGTGCTTGTTTCTGGAGGTAAAGTAAGGTTTTAATAATAAATGTGTTTTAGTTTGTCATTTTTTCTTTTAGTAAATGAGTAAACATTTATAAAATTTCTAAGCCATCCCACCTAAGTATTATAGCAGAACTTGCCTGATTAATGTGTATTTGGTTGTTCCCATGTGTGTTCATGCATGTTTGTGATACATGCAGCATATTTCATAGTTTAGTCTTCTTTGAGTTCCCACGTGATAAATCTAACCTATTCATGCTGAGAATTACCTAAATTTTGGTTACGTATTCCAGAACTAGATAGCATTTTGTGGTGCTTTTTGAGCTCTATAATAAATTCTGGATTAGCCACAAATGAACATAGACAAACCAATATTAAGAGAAGCTGGATTGCCTATGTCTTAGAACTCTATTTAGTCTTTATGGGCATGGTGCCTGACTCATGGATGGTGCTTAAATGCTTGCCAAGCTGAATTGTTCAAAGGAAACCACGTTTAATTAGATTTTTTCCTTTAAGCTGACAATGGCACTATGCATCTTTGGGACTGGAGAACTGGCTACAATTTCCAGAGAGTTCATGCAGCTGTGCAGCCTGGATCTTTGGACAGTGAATCAGGAATATTTGCCTGTGCTTTTGATCAGTCTGAAAGTCGGTTACTAACAGCTGAAGCTGATAAAACCATTAAAGTGTATAAAGAAGATGATACAGCGGTAAGTTTACTATTTCACATATATTTTGAAGTAAAGTAAGTCAACCATACCAATTTTGCAAGTACTTTCTCATTTTAAAGTTATTGAAATTATCAGAAAGGAAAATGATCTTCATAGTATTAAGGTATTTGTCATCTTTTTAAAAAAAATTTTTTATTTATTTATTTATTTTTATAAACATATAATATATTTTTATCCCCAGGGGTACAGGTCTGTGAATCGCCAGGTTTACACACTTCACAGCACTCACCATAGCACATACCCTCCCCAATGTCCATAACCCCACCCCCCTCTCCCAAGCCCCCTCCCCCCAGCAACCCTCAGTTTGTTTTGTGAGATTAAGAGTCACTTATGGTTTGTCTCCCTCCCAATCCCATCTTGTGGTATTTGTCATCTTGAATAATGTCTGCTCATAGATTTCTGTATTGGTTTTGTTGATGCCAGTGAATCCATAGTTTTAATTTTATCTTTACTACAATTACTCGGGAAAATCTTACACAAATAAATTGCTATGCAAATTAACTTTAAAATCGTAAGCTTTGGTATTACTAGAATACCTAAATAGTAATTTTATTAGACTTGAAAAATCATGAACTGAATTTGTAGTGAACCCATTCATTCTTTATTAGGTTCAGATGATGCAAAAGTTTGTCAGCTATTCCTAAAATTGTTGAAGAACTTCTAAAAATATAATGCCAATCAATATAATATATAAATCAATATAATAATATAAGAAGAGATGCCTTATTTTTGTTAGGAAGAGAGTTTTAATATAAAGCAAATTAATAATACTTTGTTTTAACTTCTTTAATTTTTTGTTTCCAGACAGAAGAAACTCATCCAGTCAGCTGGAAGCCAGAAATTATCAAGAGAAAGAGATTTTAATATGGCATTATCTTCATGGTGGCTCCTTTTTTTTTTTCTTTAAAAAAAAAAAAAAAAAACTTCGTGTTGATGAGAATATCCAGTCATTTTGTGCTCTGGCTAGGAATATAAAGCAGAAACTCACATGCTTAAATGATTCCTGTTTCATATTTTATAATAAACTGCCTCCCCCATGTTGTTATTTCCAAAATAAATAGAGATCCTAGGAAGTAAGATGCAGATATCAAGCCTGTGTAGGTTTGTTAAACATGACTATTCTAAAAGTAGAATTGTCAGTTTTATTAAAAGACCTTTTTAAAAAAAACTTAAACTGCTTACCATAATAAGGACTTGTTTCAAGGGGAGCAGTTGCATTTGGGGGGGGGGGCTTTGTTTTTGTTTTCGCTGTAGTCCTTTAAGAACTAGTATCTGACTAATAATTGGGGATTAAAGGATTAGAAGTCTTACTTATGTATGTTTATTCCACAAACAGTTTTTCAAGTGCATGTTCTACAAAGTTCTGCACTGGATGCTGTTCAGGAGACAGCCAAGTAAGATGTATATCCTCCATCACCCTAGTTAGCTTATTACAGAAGTGCTATAATAGAGATAGAGGCAAAAAGCTGGAGTAGTGCAGGAAAAGACCATCACTTTTTCCCAGAGAGCATTGTGGAAGACTTCATAGAGTCTGGGTATATGAGCTGAGTCTTGAGAGGGCAGAGAGGGAAACTGGTATCCTAGGATGAGGCATACAGTGAATGAAACCACACCTGTAAAACGGGGTGTGTTCTAGGAGCAAAGAATTGTCGGCTGCTGTTGAGTAATGAGTACAGCTGGTTGGTGGTAGAGAAAGCTCGTTTGGAGTTTGGATTTTATTCTACAAGCAGTAGGATACCAATATAGGTATCAAAACCTGGACGAATTAATGAGATACCAGTGGAGGTATTGGAAGCTGTGGCAAGCAAGGGCTGCAGTCTTTTTGAAGACTTTCTGGAAAAGTGTTAAGTTGCTGATACCTATTCCTTATGGTAAATAGGAGTTTTCAAAGCCCTGCCCTTAGGATCCTAATTCCCCATCAGTCAAGAAACTGTGCCCACTTTCACTTTCTATAGTTAGAAAACACAGTTACAAGAACAATTGATAGAGATTTTTATTCAAATTTAAAAATGCACCATAATTTTGAACAAATATTTCTAAATTATACATACCCCATCTTGCATGCTGTAGGTGGGAATATAATTTTATAATCTGTAGGAGGGTTGTTTTTCAGAGTATATTGAAAATGCTCAAAGCGTTTGGCTAATTCTCCATTAAAGATATTAGGAAACTGCCCAGTATGAATAATCTGACAAGTGTACACAAGCAAGTTTACTGCACCTTTATTCTTTAATTATTAAAACTAGCTCAGATGTCCTATCAATAAGGGATGGTTTAATAGATTATGGTACATTCATGTAATTTATTTCTATCCATTAAAAGTGAGGAATGTCTCTGGACTTACAATAAGGTGTCCAAACTTTACTCTTAGGTAAAAGTTGTGGAAGCATTTTTTTGTAGATTAACTTGTTAATGCTTTAAAAAATAATGGGATAGTAATACCACATTGTTAACAATGGCTTTGTGAGGGAGTAAAATTGTGGGAGAACTTTCATGATTGGCTTTATATATTTCTATAATGTTTTAATTTTCTATAAGCATGTATTTTGTAAGCTTAAATAAAGAAATCCACTACACTTGCATCCCTGAAAAATTCTCATATGCCTTCTAATAGGAGAAAAATAGAGCTGAATAGGGTCCCATCCCTAAAGGCCAAAAAGAAATTTACTGCTAGTACAAGGAGGTGAAAAAGATAGCTTTTACTATCCTGCCTAGCAAAGCTTCAACTGTTGTTTATTATGCACTAGAATCAGATTCTGAATAGCATTTAAGAAATCCATTTCCCTGCTTCGTGCTATCTTGTATTACGGTGTTCTCAGATTCTCTTGCAAAAATTGCATCTACCATGTGTTCATGAACCCTGTGGAATTTTAGGCAGAATTTCATGCATGTGCTCTTTTTTTTTTTTTTTTTTTTTTTTTTTGGCCCACTTGATAGAACCCCAACTCAGGATAAGCCCAAGTCTCTTATTGTGCCTGTCTCGTATGTACCCAAGCTGTAGAATGTTACCAGAGGAAACCAGCTGTGCTAACTGGACTCATTGTTTATTTATGACCACATACCTCAAGTGGGCCATTAACAGTGACCACACAGACATTCCTGTCTTCTGCCTCCTGTTGCAAAGGATGAACTCTCACCCACCTAAAAACAATTCCAAATGTATAGTATCACTAGACTTAACATTCCCTTATAAGTATGCACTTACTCTATTCCCTTTTATAGCCAAACTCCCTGAATTTGCTTAACTTCCTATGTTCCTCACTTCCCAGTCTCTAAACTGACTCCAGTCCAAAAATAGTCAAATGTGTTTAAACGTTGTTCTTAGAGAAATGGAAGAAATTTAGTATGAAGTTGATAGGAAATAATGAAATAGAAAAGATACAGAGTAAGCCTGAATGGTGATTTTTTTTCCTTTTTTTTTGGTACAAAAAGTAGAAATTAGATAAACCAATCAAGAAACAAATACAAGAATCATAAATACCCTAACAAAAACAAAAGGGGGAGAGATAATTGTGTCCAATTCCATGCCATATTTAAAAAGCAAAATAAAGTAGTTAATTTTAAAGAGAAATATATGGCAGATTCCAGAAGATACAGAAAACCTAAATAGGTTAAGTATCCTAGATGAAATAGTTCATAGAGGAATTAACCCCTACCACCTACCCACATCACTAAGTGCATTAAACTTCAAAGTGGAATTCTAATTTCAATGCACTATAAGTTTTTATAGGATCTAAATAAAGCTTTTATGTGTTTTAAAATGTGAATATATAAAAAATATCCAAGTCCAATGATGCACAAATGAAATGATTTTATCTTGCATGTGAATATTGATGGGAAAATCCTTACTAAAGGCAAAGAATCAAGTATCACTCATCCAAGTGAAGTTTGAAAGTGCAAGGAAGTTTCATTATTAGCAAGTAATATAATTCATATTATAGTGAATATAGAAAAACATCTTTATGATGACACAGGGGCATTTCAGTATAACTTGAAATGCATACTTCATTAAATAGAAACAAAACCTATTACTGTAGGAACAGATGGGTATTTTTAAAAACTTGATTAAATACAACTATGCTGCGACAGGTTGTTGATTGGGAGATACTTGGGATATTCCTATTAATACCAGAAACAAGACAGGGATGTGCATATCAGTGTCTAGCTTTTTAGAGAAGATTTCTGGACTTCTTTAACTTTTCTGGAAGTCGTTGAGATGATGTAGAGGTATAATAATTGGAAAGCAGGGAAATAACATGATCATTGTTGGCAGATGATTATACACTTGGAAAACTTAATAAGAGAACTGAAAGACTTAGAATAGGCATATTGAGTAAGAGCTTGGTACAGAACTGAGAACTCAAAAATCAATAAGCAGTAAGAGCTAATAAAAAAATAAAAAACCCTCATATGAAATGACCAAAAGACTTGGAATAAAATTGAAGTGTGCAAGTCCTGTCTGAAGAGACTTTCAAAATCCTCCTTTAGGGATAGAAAAGAAGCCTTGGTTAAATAAAAAGCATTTTACAGTCCTGGGTTAGAAACTTCATGCTGTCATTTCCCTTGAAATTCTATTAACTCAATCCCAATAAAATTACCTATTGTATTTTTTTTAGAATTGGACAAGCTGATTTTTAGTTCTTATAGAAAATTTTTAAAAAGCAGCAACACCAAAGATAATCTTGAAAACACAAAAAGGGGGGAGGGAACTAATTTGGTATTGCTACATGATCAATGGAATGGAGTAGGGTCCAGAAATAGACCCAAATACAAATGATAATTATGTGTATGAGTAAGGTAGCCTAACATAAGATGCTCAATCATACTTAAACCCAAATTTAAAACTACAGTAAAAGCTACAGTATTCACCAATAAGGATGTCAAAGTTAAAAAAAAAAAAGTGATAGTAATATACGTAGAGGTGGTGTAGGAAATAATTTTTTCTATTGCGCTGGTCCAGAAAATGCATAGGTGAGATTTTGTATTAGCAATACTTCTTAAAATCACACATTTTAACCCAGAAATTCTAGTTCTAATGTGCTTGAGTTTGTGAGAAATGTGTATTCATTGTTTACAATAGAAAAATATTGAAAGACATGATTACAGACTTCAAGCTAAAGAAGAGACGTAGATCTGAGAAAGTCATAGTCTTATGTTAATGATGCCTTGCCTTGCATGTTTACATTTTACACAAAGCTGTCTTGTCTGTGATTACGTATGATCCCTTAAGACTTTGAGAAGTAAGTTGGACTAATATTCCCATTTTACAGTTGCAGAATCAGCCTAGTGGGCTCTCAAACCATGATAACATGTGTGAGAGCCCAGGGTTTTTGTTTTTGTTTTAAATCTCTGTTCCATTTCTCTTGCTAGGAAATGACACTGTCTTATAATTTCTTATTAATTTCCATAAGAGTTGACTTTCCATTGATTTAAAGGGCACTTTAGGGGAAGAGTAAAGCAAATATTTATGTTTCTCCTGAACTGACAGCATTCTTAGCTAAAAGCAACATTGGTTCTAGCAATGGCCTCAGTCCATATACCTTTCCAGCAATTCAGTGCTTAATACATATATTCTTAAATCTATCTATATATTTACCTATTCATCTACCACTCATTTTTCTATCCATCATCTGTCTAAATTTACCTTGAAGTTAAGGAAATGCGTATTTGTGGACTAATATTTATTACTGGGATTCTTCTAAATTAGTAAAGTCTTTAAGGATTTGGAGATTTGGGAGATTTTAGGGGAGAGGATTACTGATTTGAGGATGCTTGTGTATTTGTTGAACATTTTTTTTTTTTTTAGTTCATACACACTTAATAGGTGTTATAGAAATTGCCAAAATTATAGTGTGTGGTAGCTACTCTCCTAGCTGAATTATAATCAGGGAACAAAATATTAAATTTTTATATAAGGACTGAATAAGAATGTAGGAGATTTCTTTCTACCACAATCATAAAATGAAGTGTTAAATGGATGTTTTATCCTGCAAATGCTCCAGGAGGGGGAGGATAGCTTGTTCCAGAAGGGTGATTTTTGTGAAGGAACTCACTTTTGGACTGTACTTTGAAAGATGGGAGACTATTTAGGCTAAACAAGTGGGGAATGGGTAGATGAACCTAGTTTTATGTTGTCACCAGATAACTGAACTGGAATTAAATTTAAGCTTCTGTTACCTCACCTACTTTGGACTCTGGGAGATGAAAAGGGCTTGACCTTTTAACAGGGTTGGCCTGGCACCTGAAACTGGCGAATGTAGTCTAGGGTATACTGAGAAATTCTTTGAGACTGTGGTTGGCTTCAGACCCAGAAGCTGATCATTTCATCTGGTCACATAAAATAGGCTCATCCTCGATCACACTGGTTTCTGTTAGGTAGGCCGGGCTGGTTCAGTCAGAAGAGCATGCTACTCTTGATCTCGGGGTCATGAGTTTGAGGCCCACGCTGGGTGTAGAGATTACTTAAATAAATAAACGTTCTTTTAAAAAGGGTTTGTGTTAACTTGGACAAGATAATTTTAATAAGACACCATTTATCATGAGAAGGATTTGAATAATAGATCCCCACCAGAAATGAGGGCCAGTCAGAGTTAAAGAAGCATGAGAAGCACCGGGAGCTTCACCACGCCTCACTGCAGAACTAGCCTCTTAAACTCAGGGATAGCTCAAGCAGTGACAGCCATTCCCTCTAGTCTGTGGAGGCTCACATCTTGCCCACATACCCAGAGTCAAGGCCAGACTAGCACAGTGTCAGTAAAATCTTGAGACCTGTGTTAAAGGGAAGCAAGATACGTGGAAACTTCAGATTATTTGGCTGTAAAGAAATAGGAAAAAATAAGACTCACCTAGCATGACTCCATTTCCAGCAATGCAGCAGTGGTTAAATGATAGGCAACATTTTATTGCAAAAGATTCAGATACACAAGATCATCATGCTAATTATATGCAGAAAGATCATTTGACAAAATTCAAGAAAAATGTCAGGTAGGACTTCTGAGAGAGAATGGGGGATATATGTCAATTTCTTGCAGAATAATTATTAGGAAGAAGCACTAAATCATTCTTCACAGTGGAGCATAGGGGCAGAAACAGGAATAATTAAAGTCAGGAATAATAAAAGGATGTCTGCACTGATTTTTAAAAATTCAGTGTGCTTCTGGGAACTAATTGAACTAATGGGATAAGAAAAAATAAATAAGGAAAATAAAATAATGATTAGTAGATCAGGCATATAAAGCAAGCAACAGAGAAACTGTTGACACAAAGTACCCTGTAAGATGATTCCACACAAAATGGATGTAGTACATGAAAATTAATAGTTTTCCTTGGTCAGAGCAGTGAGCTGTTGCCTACTGTCTAAAAAAACAACCACTTTCACACTATAAACACAACCTATAGCACAAACAGGAAATGTGGAAACTCTATAAAAAGGAACAAAATAAATAAAACTCCATCCAAAGTCTTATTCAATGGAAAGACACACTGTGCCCCCAGAAGAAGAAAACCACAAAATTTTAAATATGCCATTTCCATAGAAATTAAAATCTAAGTTTAATGTGATCTTAAACTTTCAGTGACTTTTGTTGGAAGAACTTTACAAATTGATCAAATTTATGTGACAAAATATATCAAAATGTTTAAGAAATTTTTGAAAGCAGAATCTTGAGAGGTGGGAGTATCTGTCCTACCAGGTATAAAATACATGTAGAAATAAAAAGTTAAGTCAGAACAGAATAGACAGCTCAGAAACAGATATGGTTGTATGTGGAAATTTAGTATAGGCGCTGTTATGGGAAAACCTCAGTATTATTTGAAATAAAAAAGGCATGTGTTAATCTAAGTGCAACATTTATTTAGACTCATCTAAATGTGTAATTTACCAATATAAACACCATTGAATGAATATATGTTGAAGCATATAAGAAATAACATTGCTACCTCTTTGAAATGGGATAGGGTCTTGGGTAATGATAGACCATTTTATTTTATTTGATTCATTTAATTTATTTACTCATTTATTAAATCCCATGGCTAACTTTATTAAGGGAAACATACCAGTTTTTACAGAGAATGAATTTAACCACTATTTAGGAAAGATTCTTTGGTCCCTATACACAATTTTCTAGGGCTAACTACGATTTAATGATTTTGGTAAAGAAAGCCCTTACAGAGTCTGATTTCTTTGTTCTAGACAATTTACCATAATGCATGTAGCTTCTATCAGATAAATTCTAGTACTTAACTGAGAGATTATATTATTCAACAAAAGAGCAAATGCTATTTGGTATATAATCAGAGTTTATCACTGTAATAAAAATTTAGGTTGCCATAGGATTTTTACGAAGAAAGCAAAAGTCACTCCCTTGGTATAGGTTAAGATTTTTATATTAGGCTGTGATTACAAGAAACAAACCATCCAACCAACCAACCAACCAACCAGTAGAAACAACTGAAATAAGTGACTACAAAATGCTACCAGAGCTAAACATTTCTGAGACTATAGTAGCTGGCTGCATGTGTGTCAAAAACCACTTCAGAAAATTATTGAGCTAATAGTTCTTTTCACTCTGCATAAATACTGGCTTCTATAAGAGAGGTAGTACTGCTTATTGGTTAGGGGACAGTCCCTGGGTTGCCAGTGACAGCTGCTGTATGACTGTGTAAATTATTTGCCCCATATATAATGTACTTGTGAGAATTAAAAGACATAGTCTATGCAAAAAGGCTTACTCCAATGTCCAACTAATATTAAGCACTTCCTATGTATAAGCTGTCATCATCATCATCATCATCATACCAGATGATAGACACTTTTAATGTACACCTTTTGATATAAAAGCATCTGCCCATGAATAGAAGACTGGTTAATACATGTTTTTCAGTGAAAATATATAATATGCTTCTCTGAAAAGAATATAGTGGATACTTCATTAATGTAGAAAGATAGCCACAGAATATTAGGGAAAATACTCAGAATATATAGCATTGCCTTAATTAAAAAATCCACCTTAATATAGATCTAGAAGGATATTGATTAAAGTATAAAGGTAGAGACTAAAGTAACCTTTTTACTTTCCATTTCAATGGGAACTAGTAACTACTTGTGGTCCTGGCTACTCACATCTATTAGTTCTTTCCTCACCCATACATCACTGTTCCACATCCAGACACATTCATGGAAAAAAAGCTGGCCTTTATCTTCCAGTTCTCAAACTCTGACAACAATTTATAATTCATTTAATAAAAATTAGTTTAGTAATAAGTTATGGTGCAAGAATACTGTGGCACAGGGAATAATATGCTGCCATTAAAAAACAACCAGTAAATTTGAACATGCTGATATAGAAAAATGGCCAAAACAGGAAAAAGAAAAAAAAAGTTCACGGGAACATATTTAATGAGTAGACTTCTTTAAAGGTCGGTTGATTGAACATAGACATCTGCTTTTGCTCCTTCTCAAAATCTCATTAAAGTGACAGTAGGATTGTTTTTGGTTGTTTTAGCCATAAAAACACAGGGACAGGAACAAACAAAGAAAAAAACGGCAACAAAATTTTGGAAACAAGTACACCTGAAACCGGTATTACATTATATGTTAACTGACTGACATTTAAATAAAAACTTTTAAAAAGCCTCTGGCAAGTAGAGAAAGCTGATTCCTAAGCTGCTAATGAGAGAAGTAAAAAAGCAACCTAATTTATACAGCTGAATCCTCAAAGACTCAGAACGGGGCACTATCCAGCAGAAACTGGCATAAGTAATTAGTATAATTAGTATATACTTGTAATTAGTATAAAATACAGGACACCCAGTTAAATGTGAATTTAGATAAACAACAATTTTTTAGTATAAATATGCTCCAACTATTATATAAAATACAGCTATAGTTTAAAAATTATTCTTTGCTTACCTTAAATTAAAAATTGAGTTGGCTGTCCTGTATTTATTTACTAAATCTGGCAGCCTTACTTGGAACGGACGCAGCCCCCAGGAGCACCTCTCTAAGAAGGAAGGGGAGAGATAGGCATAGAGAGAACACACTTGCTTCTCCCATCTCTCTGCCTTATGATTTGCTAGTGGTGTGCCCTATAGCAGAATGCACCTGGGAGACAGTTGGCAAAAAAAAGCCTAGGAAGTGCTTTTTTGACCCACAGCCACACAGCATTACAGAATAGAGGATAGAAGGAAGGGTTTGGAACTGACTGACAGTAAGTAAATAATAAGCAATTGCTTATATGAATTACGTATAATTTTAGCTTGAGATATTTAAAATTATGGAGATGAATCTTGGTTAATTTCTTTGTGTACAGGCTTTTGGTTGCCTATTTTGGAGTTTGAACATTTTGGGTGCTTCTTTTGGGGTGGGAAAAAATATCCATGATAACCGGAATGTGAAGTGTCAGAAAACAAGTACCACACTAGAGACACTAGAGGTCTGCTTAGAAATGCCACAGGAAGACAGTCAAGCGGCTGCTCATGATCTCAGGGTCCTGAAATCGAGCCCCACATGGGGATCCCAGGGAGACTGCCTCTCCCTCTCCTTCACGCTTATGGTCTCTCTCTCACTATCTCTCCCTCTCTCTCTCGCAAATAGATAAATAAAACCTTTTTAAAAATGCCATAGGCGTGCAGAAGAGAGACTGCTCATTCTGAGAGTGAGGGGTGGAGGGAGGGCTTTGAAAAAGCTTCACTGAGTCATTTGAACGAGATTTGCATGAAAGAAGGGGAGGGAGAAGGACATTGCCAGACGGACAGTGAGATCAAAACTAAACACACTGAGAAAGTGTGTTATGTGTTCTGAGAATAGCTGTGGTTTGGTGCTGCTGCGTAGAAAAGATAATGTATAGGTGGGATGGGGAAAGAGTTTGGTCGTGTGGGAACAGCACCTTGTTGGAGGAGGGCCTGAATACAGAGCTAAGAATTTAGTTTTCATTCTACCCGATTATGCAAAGGCACTGGGGAACCATTCAAGGATACTGGAACCAGGGAAAAAGTCAGATCTAGACCAGGTGTATTTGAGGCCAGATTAATGGATTAGATTTTCAGGAAGTTCAGAGCAGTGGGTCTCAGACTTGTAGAACCCACCGCCTCTGTTGATAAACGCTCAGAGGTATCTGCCATGGGAAATCTTTATGGCACCTATTGTAAATCATTGCTTTATTCTGCTTATCACAGTCAAAACTAATTTTGTCAAACTTTCTTTCTCCTAGTATTTTGAAAAAAAAATTTTTTTCTTTCCTAAATACAAAATATATCAATTCCAAATTTTTAATAAGATTTTATTTATCTGAGAGATGGAGAGCGAGAGCGTGCACGTATGCACGTGCAAGAGCAGGGGAGAGGGGCTGAGGGCAGAAGGAGAAGCAGACTCTCCACTGAGCAGGGAGCCTGATGGGGAACTCCATCCCAGGACCCTGGGATCATGACCTGAACAGGAGGCAGAAGCTTAACTGACTGAGCCACACAGGCACACCCCCAAAACGTTTGGTTTGTCAAATTATATTAATACTACACTTATAAACTATTGAGGTAAATACATAAATTGCTAAAGTTATTTCATGAGCAATTTGACAATTTACATTATATCTCATTGTAATTTGATGGGATTCATTTTCTTATCCTTGTGTGTGTGTGTGTGTGTGTGTGTGTGTATGAGTGTGCATACACACACATATTTAAGCTTTATTGATACACATGTGTTTAAGCAGAATGTTATGGACTAAATGTGTCCTTCACCAAATTCATATGTTGAATTCCTAACCCCAATGTAATGGTATTAAGAGGTGGGTGTCTTTGGGAGGTGATTGGATCATGAAGGTGGAATTCTTGTGAAATAGGTTAGTATCCTTATAAAATAAGACCCTACGGACCTTTCTGGTGAGGATAGAGCAGTAAGATGGTCACTTACGAGTCATGAAGCAGGCTCTCACCAGGCACCGTATCCTGATTTGGGACTTCCCAGCCTTCAGGAACAGCGAGAAATAAATGTTTGTTGTTTAAGCCACTCAATCTATGGTGTTTTTGTTATAGTAGCCCAAACTGAGTAAGACAGGCTTGATATCCATAAATGGTATCACACTATATATTGAGATTTCCTTTGTTTTCTTAACCAGTATGCTTAAGGATCTCTCCACTAACCCAGATCTGTACATTGCCTTATTGTTTTAGATGATACTGTATTTTATCATGTGAACGTACCATTATTAATTTAAACATTACACTTGAAGAAATTTAATTTTCCTTTTTTAACTTGTTATTATTGACCATGTTGGAATTAATACCCTTGATCTTAGAGTGCATGAGTAGTTCTATAAGATAATAGCGTACAATGTAATTACTGAGTCAGCATATATAGATCACCCCTCACCATTCTTATGTATACACAAAATTGTACCAAAGCCTTCCACGATTTACCCTGATTTTTGTATCTTAATTTCTTTGAATTGTTATTCCTGCTCCATAAAGTTCGTTAATGAGTTAAGTGGCAACAAAGTAAAAATTCTCTCCCTCCCCAAGAAGAGATTATATGGAATGTCCCTAGCGTCTAACAACAGGAAAATTTTTTGGAAAATCCTGAATATCCAACAGAAGACATTTGAAACATTTCAGAAAACAGTAGGGCTAATTTTGGAGTTCTATTTTCTTAAAAATATCAAATTGATTTTAAGACTATTCTGCTTGTATCTTGGTAATATTTTGACAGATAATATGTTTACAATGATTACATGTGAGGGATGTCAGATTGGAAAAATTAATATGGACCTTCTGTTGGTGAATTAACTTTTTAAAAACAGCATTGTTGATGGGGGGAGGGGGGTTGCGGGGGTGGGGTTATGGACATTGGGGAGGGTATGTGCTAAGGTGAGTGCTGTGAAATGTGTAAACCTGGCGATTCACAGACCTGTACCCATGGGGGGATAAAAATGTATTATATGTTTATAAAAAATAAAATAAAATTTAAAAAAAAACAGCATTGTTGAGATAAAATTTGCATAACATATATTTCACTAATTTAAGATGGTTTTTAATATATTTGCAGAGTTGTGTAACCATCACTGTGATCAATTTTAGAACATGTTTGTCACTCCCAAAAGAAACACCATACTCACTAGCAGTCCTTCCCCTTTTCCTTCAATTCGTCATCCCTGGGCAACCACTACTCAACTTTCTGACTCTATAAGTGTGCCAGTTGTGGACATTTTCAATAAAGAAAATCCTATAGTATGTGGTCTTTTGTGACTAGCTTCCCTTTAAAAAAAAAAAAGATTTTATTTTTTATTTATTTGACAGAGAGAGAGAGATCACAAGTAGGCAGAGGCAGGCAGAGAAAAAGAGGGAAGCAGGCTCCCCGATGAGCAGATAGCGGGATGCAGCACTCGATCCCAGGACCCTGAGATCATGACCTGAGCCAAAGGCAGAGGCTTAACCCACTGAGCCACCCAGGTGCCCCATTGTGACTAGCTTCTTTCACTGAGCACAATGTTTTCAAGGTTCATGTAGCATGGATCAACATTTCATTCCTTAAATGACTCCATTGTATGGTATAGTGGGAGGTCGTTGAGAAGATGTGACTTGTAGGTTGACCCACAAGCCAGATCTCAGCAGCCAAAGGCTCCCACCCCTCCCCATTCCCAGAATCTGCCCCAAGGATATAGCTTTAAGATAGTGATGTGGTGTTGATACTATCTGGATGTATTTGTGACTGAACTCAGTTAAGATCTCTATATAAACTTAAGATTTGGTGGTCTGGTAAGGAGATCTACTCATCTTGCTGTCTCCCAAGACAAGCATCTTAAATACCCTTGTTTATTATACCTGCCACCTACCAATCTGGAATGGTGTGCCTCTTTCTTCAGTTTCTCCCTACCCTTTGCATTTGGAGGCAGTAGGGAGGTGGGGGGCAGTTTCAGGTTAAACTTGGGAAGCTCCCCAAAATGTTGTGAACCAACATTTGAATATGCACTTTTCTAACCATCAGTCAATGAGCATTTGAGTAAATACAATTTTCTACAGTCAGAAACCATACCAAATACTTGCTTGAGCATAGTTAACATGTTTACTTTAGGACCCTTAATTTGCTAAGCAAATTACATTTACAGTTGTTAGTCATTTGAGCCATGCTAACATTTCTGTATTACAAATGGTACAGAGCAGAGATGTTTGCCTAACAAATGTTCGAAATTGAGAAACATAATGGTAGGGGGACCAGGATGGCTCAGTGGGTAAAGCATCCCTCTCTTGGCTTCCGCTCAGGTCATAATCTCAGTGTTGTGAGTTCAAGCCCTGGGTCAGTCTACGCGCTTAGTGCAACATCTGCTTGAGATTCTGTCTTCCTCTCCCCCTGCTCCTCCTGTTCACGCTGGCTCTCTCTCTTAAGTAAATAAATAAATCTTTAAAAGAAATACAAATAAAACAAATACATGATTTCTAAAAAATGGGCAAATGCTTGAAGTTACATAAAAGGATTATCATCCTATATCAAAATTACCTTTGAAGAAATACAAATAAATAGGAAATATATTTAAACCCTCTTTTAACATTTTGTGGCAAATAATATCTTTATAAATGGCATATGGATGAATTTTGTCTTTTCTGAAAGAAATTGTCTCAATGTCTGCATCTTTTAATAATGATAATGATAGGAAAAGCAATCTCTCAGAGAACATTTGCTATCTGGCTGGCATCATTCCAGGTGATTTTATGTGTATTAACTCAAAATCCTCAAAACTAGAGTCAGCTACATAATTTGCAGGGCCACATGAAAAATAAAAATTCAGAGCCTGCTGTTTAAAAACGAGGAAGAAAGTGCCATTAATAATAGGTATGAAAACATAAAGCTTTTTTCTTTCTACCTTGTGTGTAGTGTTTTTAAAAATTTGCGACTAATGTCATCCCGAGTAAAACGTTTGAAAATTTAAATCAACATGAATTAAAATTCACCTTCCTCTTTATATTTTACAATGTCCATTTTAAAAGAAAATATGCAAGCATTTAACTCATATGACAAATCGTCAAAATTGCGAATTGTATTTCCTAAGTTACAAGTGCCTATTCAGTGTCTTCTCAGAGCAGTGGAAATGCAGTGCAAAACTGACTCAATTGTTTCATTCCGTTTCTTAACGCATGCATGTCTTACCAACACTCTTGTCTTTGGTTCACTGATGAGGAAGGAAGAAGTGAGAGGGAGAGGAAGCTTGGATTGCCTCATCTTCCCCTTTGCTGACCTGAATTGTCACTTTCACTGTAAGTGATTTGTTACTATGAGAAGCAATGTGAGTAAGGAAGGGTTCCTTGATCGTCGGTGTTTCTTATAATCCCGTTGCCTTCATAGTGTGTTTGGAGCAGGTTCTGGTTTGGATGATATTTTTGTGCTTTTAGCATGTCCCAGCCTCAGGGGCCTCACCCTCACCCTCCTCACTCGGGAGTTGTGGGCTCGCTAGGAGTGGATAAATAGAAAAGGCTTCCTGAGCTCAATTTTGGTCACCTGCTTTAGGAGTTACCACCAGCCACCAATATCCAGGATCCTGGAATTAGCTTAAAGCTCCCAAAACTATTATGAAAAGCGTTAAGAATAGACTTTGGGTATTATTGTTTATCAGGAGCAAGCAGGCTTGTCACCTTTTCATATTTGTATAAAATTTGGCAGAAAGTACATTTTCAGAAATCTGTAACATGGCACAAAATTGAAAATGCTTTCTCCTGCAGGTCTGGACTAGAGAGAGACAAATTTGTGGTGAAAATGAATGGTTGCGAAGGGTGGAAGACAGAAGGAAAACCTGAACTCTAGAATTCTTGACCACACTTTCCAATGGATTGGAATTTTAGCAAAAGAACATGCTAGTGATCTCGGGCGGCACCAGTGCATATCCACGTCTTATACACAGCTTACACTAAGTCTATCATTGCTTTGTTGAATCAACGGTATTTTAGTTTTTGCCCATCTCAGGATTCCTCATAGTGAATGCAGGGTTTTTAATTTTTATTTTTTATTATATTCACGTACAAGCATTCTTCGATGGCTTGCTCTGTTAACATTCATGGCTGATGGTACGTGGGTGGGACTATAATTGTTACCAAGAATCTTTAAATCTCTATTTTCTCACAAAAACCAACGGATCCTTAGTAACCCTCCGTAAATTGGTTGCACACCTACCATTTAGTGGAATGCCAAGCTTTCTCTCTGTTCTTGCTCTTTCATTTATTTTTTTCTGGTCCACTTGTAGAAATGTCAAACACTGAGAAATGTTTCTTTGATACCTCTAGACTTCCGCTGTGTGCAATTTGCTGCCAGATGTGAATGGATTGCTTTTGTTTTAAGAGCTATGAAAACATTCCAAACTTGTGTTCAGGTCCTTGAAAAAGACCTTGGATCATCCTCACACACTTTGATGAAGTAGGGTATGCAAGCTTTTGTGTTTGTTTGTTTGTTTGTTTTCAGTTTTTTTATACATAAATACAAGTCTGTTTTGAAAAAGCATATGGGCACATGGTTGCCTAATTCCATTACTGTATCAAATAGGAATATTGAGGCTTAAGACTCATACATCATGCTTTAATTTGGTAAAAATTGAAGTTTACCAAATTTCTCTGCCTTAAAAGGGGGTGGGGTGGGAGGATGGGTGTGCTTTCTACCTGTTTTAAAGTTGTGACTTTCCCAGTTAAACCACATAACATTCTTTATCCATCCAGTATCTCTGCTTTATTCTCTCTATTTTCATTTTTAATATAATTTATTCATTTTAATTATCCATTTCCCCTAATAGAAAGTGAGCTTCTAATAGCAAGGATGTGCTGTTGTTCATCACTGTATTGCCAGCGCTTGAAGTAGTGTCTGGAACATAGTAGGTTCTCAGGATGTTTTGTTAGACAATTGGAATCAGATATTCTAAGTAATTGGGAAATTGGGAGAGTCACCTTCCAGTGATCTGATTTGATTTTTTTTACCTTTGTAATAAAAATGAATGATTGAATGAATTATTAAACAATAGGGGATTGAAAGTAATTTTAATGAAGATAATTTTTACATTTATGAATTTAAAATGTAATTAACTGCTAACTCTTAGCAAACTCACGGATTTGGGAGATAACTCTGATGCCATTAAGCTGAATTTAGAAAGTGTTAGTTATAATCTCACACTATCTGTACTGCTCAGTTTTCCAAGAAGTGAACCTCTGGGCAATTTTCTTCTTTGAGCCAATTATACCCTCTGCTGCCCTTTTTGGGTACAGTTTATAGTTTAAAGATCCTACAATAATTCAAAAATTGCTTGAAATTTTTACATCCAATGTTATCTTTCATCGTGCACACATTTCTGGGGAACTCTGAAGTCTTGAAGCATAATTGTAAGTACGTTCTGTGTTTTATTCTTGTCTAATTTCTGTCTTGAATTCCAAATTTCACATAAGCGAGGATGGTCTGAAGGGCAGTGGTGAAAACATTTCATTTGTCTGGATACAACACTGTTTCCTGTAACTCGACCCTGAGTAGAAAGACCCCTTGGGGATAAACTTCTTTTCCCTGTGGCTTCATCATACACAGAATTTGTGAAAGGTGAGGACTGGCAAGCTTTTCAGGCAGCCTTTTTTTTTTTTTAATTTTTAAAAATTTTTTATTTTTTTAATAATTTTTTAAATTTTTTAATAAACATATAATGTATTATTAGACCGAGGGGTACAGGTCTGTGAATTGTCAGGATTACACACTTAATAGCACTCACCATACCATAAACCCTCCCCAATGTCCATAACCCCACCACCCTACCCCACCTCCCCCCTACCCCACCTCCCCCCGGCAACCCTCAGTTTGTTTTGTGAGATTAAGAGTCACTTATGGTTTGTCTCCCTCCCGATTCCATCTTGTTTCATTTATTCTTTTCCTACCCCCCAAACCCCCCATGTTGCATCTCCACTTCCTCATATCAGGGAGATTATATGATAGTTGTCTTTCTCCGATTGACTTATTTCGCTAAGTATAATACCCTCTAGTTCCATCCATGTCATTGCAAATAGCAAGATTTCATTTCTTTTGATGCCTGCATAGTATTCCATTGTGTGTGTGTGTGTATGTATATATATATATATATATATATATATATATATATATATATATATATCTCACCTCTTCTTTATCCATTCATCTGTTGATGGACATCTAGGTTCTTTCCATAGTTTGGCTATTGTGGACATTGCTGCTATAAACATTCAGGTGCATGTGTCCCTTCAGATCACTACGTTTGTATCTTTAGGGTAAATACCCAGTAGTGCACTTGCTGGGTCGTAGGGTAGCTCTATTTTCGACTTTTTGAGGAAGCCCCATGCTGTTTTCCAGAGTGGTTGCACTAGCTTGCATTCCCATCAACAGTGTAGGAGGGTTCCCCTTTCTCCACATCCTCGCCAGCATCCAGGCAGCCTTTTTTTTTTATAGCCATCATTTGTGGTATTTCCAGTAGCAACTGGAAATTTCTGAGACTGGAATAAAAATGGCCCACCCCGAGAAAAACAATATTTGGTTGGTGTCTCTGACATTTCAAAAACAATGCTTATGAATTTCTTCAAAACTTTCAGACAATTCAGTTCGCCTGCCATCAGCACTATCCTGATGATTCTGTCAGGTCTTATTCTCTTTTCTTCTGATGAGCTGTCTGCCCTTCAGGAGGAGAAGAGAGTAATGGTTCAGAGCACAGCCTTCAGAACTGTCCACTCTGGTTTGATTCTCAGGGCCATGTGTCTGCTGGCCAGTTACCAAACTTCTCTATTTCCTGATTTCCTAACTCATAAAAATAGTACCAGCCCCATAGAGTTGTTGTGTCCACCAAAGAGTAAAGTGGTGATAACAGTGCCAGCAAATAGGAAACAATCGGTAAGTATTATTACCTGCTATTTCCCCGAATACAGTGATTTCTAGCATTCCTAGTTGCTGCTAAGCCTTCTATAGTTGCCTAAAAATGTTACAGGTTCTTTACTCCCTCATTTAGCTGGAGCTGCTAAATTAGTTCTAAACCCTAGGACATTGATCTCCCTGAAGGCCATTGGCAAAGCTGCTCTTTTGTTTGGGTATAAATCAAGACAGCAACACCAACATGGTCTTGAATGGAGTGTCTAGGCTATTTGCCGATTTCCCTTGCAAATGTGTTTTCAATATCATCCACGCCACACACTTTTCTTCTTCAACAGCTGTTCTTTTTATACATGTAAACTATAGAATATATATAGGTAATACACTTGAAATATTTTCCTTTGTTAATTGCTATTTAATTTCTTAATTAAAAATACTAATGGAAGCTTATTTATTTGGTTATTTATAATCAAACAAGGGTGAATTTTCCCTGTTCTCCAGCCTCTCACCAGGTATGTACATGTGCATTCAATTCTACACCAGCTCCCTTTCAAAGACTCAGGTATTTTTTCCTCTTCCAGAGGAGAGGCATATGGTAAAGATCCAACACCCTTCTCTTCTCTTTGTAAGAGAACCCTTATGTTTTAGCGGGGAGAGAAATGCACTTAAAATGATACATATCTCAAGTGATTTTTGCATCTGGCCATGTGGCAAAATCCTAGCCAGCGAAATTTTATCAGAGATGTTGTGTGGGCCCGGGCACCTGGGTGGGTCAGTTGGTTAAGCGTCTGCCTTCAGTTCAGGTCATGATCCTGGGGTCCTGGGATGGAGCCCTGCATTGGGCTCCCTGCTCAGTGGGGAGCCTGTCTCTCCTACCCCTCCCCACCTGTGTTCACTCTCACCATCTCTATCTGTCTCTCTCTCAAATAAATAAACAAAATCTTAATTAAAAAAAGAGAGAGAGAGAAGAAAGAAAGAAATGTTGTGTGGGACTTCCAGAAAGGTTGATTTAACAATGTGGCCTCAGTAGGCAGATGTGGAATTTTCCTCCATTCTCTTGTCAGTAATCAGGTGTGATAGTTGGTATTCCAGCCTCCATGTTGCACAAGAGGTGACCTTGAAGATGGTAGTCAAAGTTAGGATAATGCCCCAGAAATACAGAAGCTTGAGGTCTTTACGACCACAAGGCTGCTATCCCAGCCCTGGACTGATCACCTCTAGACTTCTATTATATGATAGAAAAAATAAACTTCTGTCTTCCTTAAGCTACTGTTACTTTGACTTTACTATTACACACAGCCATATAGAATCTTAATACATATACAAGTGTGTCCCCATCTGGGGCAATTCAGATGGGAGCTAAATCAAAGTCTCAGGGCAGAAGTGGGGAAAAGAAATGGTCTTTTTCTGAATGGCCAATGGTCAAGGTGCAGGCAACAGTGAGGAGAAGTTGTAGCTTCTCTGCCATGGGCAAGACAATGAGCTCACAGGAAGGCAAAGGATGGTTCCCAGGTGTCAGCTTGGCTTCCTGACGTTGCCAGGGGCTAGAGCTGTCATTTGGCTGACTCCTTTTGAAAAGTTGTGAACATTCTGGTCTGTTCCCCTTGGTGCTTCTCCTTTAAATCTTAAAATTCTAATTTGGGAGTCAAAAATGACAATACTATAAATAATTTCTTTCTCTTTGAATTCCTGCTCTAACAATCTTAATTCTCCTCTGGGAAATATGATTGCTTCTGGCTGATGAGTGGAAATATCTGGAAGTAAGAGAGAGAAAAACACAAGGATTAATACTGACGATACCATCTTACTACCAGTACCTGCCATCAGAATGTCTTCAAACACTGGGATAATATGAAAAAAAAAAAAAAAATACTCAAGCAAATCACAATTGGTGTGATTTCTGTTTATTTTTAAAAAAATACTAACAAAAGAAAAATATTCATCAAACTTCCTAAGAAATATTGAGCATGCTTATTTGAAAAGAAAATTCTCAAAAGAAGGACCCATGAATACAGTAGATCTTGTCTGAAAGTAAGTGTGACATTATCAACCTTGAATAGATATTTTATGAATGACAATCAGCTATTTGAATACAGAGCCTTGACTATCTACTACCTTCTTGACAGTACTTGCAATCACATTGCTTCCAATGCCTTTGGTGGCATTAAAAGTGAATGGAATTATTGTTTTCCAGACAGAATGACTTGTGAATTTTTCATTTTATTATTATAAGGTGTGAAAGTGGAGATGTATTATAGCTAACACTTTGTATTGGTAGCATTGCAAGAGCAAAATGTGGAGAGTATTTGTGAGATGATGGTAGGGAGACCAGAACAAAATAGAGAAGCAGAATGAGGTAAAAAAGTGTCAAGGACTAATATGATTGGGATACTGATAAAGAAAAAACAAAACAAAGCAAAAGACCCCAAAATTCCATGGAGAAGTATGTGACTGGGACAAAGTACCAGAATTCTCTTCCACCAGGGTCAGAATGCCACCCTCTCTTTGTTCTCCACTAGGGTTTGACAAATTTGACATTAACCTACTTTCAACAGAAAATAGAAAATACTGGTAGAAGTAGCTTGCAGGCACGTTCTGCAGATGCAATGAAAGTAACTGTTTTGTTTTTGGGTGTTAGCGGTCACGTGTTCTCTACTATCAAATTTTAATAAGATATTAGATCTTTGCATGAGTCACTCATTCATTCATCAAACATTTACTGACATGTCATCCTTCCTTCCTTTCAGCACAGATGCACATTTTTCTCTGTTTTTATTTCTTTCAATTATTCTAATTGGAAACCCCTTGGAACCATATGCACAATATATACGTACATATTTATCTAAAATCATTGAATTTTTAAAAATCATTTATGAAAAAACTGAAAGTTTGACAACAGTATAACAAATATGATTATTCTTGTATATAGGAATTTAAAGTGGGGGCAAAACCAGTTATACTTGATTTTCAAGTGTGGCATAGATTTGATTTCAAATTTTATTATTTTATAATATTATTGATTTTGCTAGTTCATTTGATCAATCTTTAATTTATTAAAGATTGAAACCATAGATAGAACTTTCTAGCTATCAGTCCATTCTAGCCAGTAAGAATTTATTTTATCAAGTATAGTAGCAGGAGAGTGAGATACATGGGTTAGAAGTTCATATGAATGGGAAAATTCTTCAAGTATTTGACTGTAATTGTGTAGTTTTATATCGGATTCTAAGCTTAAACTTGGATGGGTACATTATCATTTAGTTGTGGAATCCACCAACTTGTCCAAATGTAGAAGCCTTTTCACATTTAGACCGTAAATTGTTCAGCACTGAGATTTTAACCAATTTTTTTTATAATAAATTGCATTGATAAATACGTACAAAGTAGAGTGAATGCTTTAGTGTTATTCTATAGTTTAACTTGAATCAGGGCTGAAAAATTGTGAGATAGTCCTTTAAGTACTTTCTGTTAAACACCTTGTAACAGAGACTTGGGTTTGTTTATCCATTCACCTATCAACAGATGCTTAGACACCTGGGTTGTTTCCACTTTTGTCTACTGTGAATAATGCTTCTATGAACATAGGAACACAAATAGCTCTTTGAGATCCTGCTTTCAGTTCTCTTGGGTATATTCCCAGAAGGTGAACTGCTGGATCATATAGTGATTCTATTTTTAGCTCTTGGAGGAACTGCCATACTGTTTTCCATAGTGTCTGCACCATTTGACATTCTCACCAACAGTGTATAAGCATTGTGATTTCTCCACATCTTTGCCAACAGTTGTTTTCTGTTTTATTTGTTAAAACGTAATAGCCATTCTCATGGGCATGAGATGGTATCTCATTGTGGTTTACATTTGCATTTTCCTAATTATTAATGATGTTAAACTTCTTTTCCTGTGCTTGTTGGCCATTTGTATATCTTCTTTGGAGAAATGTCTACTCAAGTTCTTTGCCCATTTTTAAATAGGATTGATGATATTTTTCATTGTTGAGTTTTTAAAGTTCTTTATGTATTCTGAATATTAGCCTTCTACCATATATATGATTTGCAAATATTTTCTCCCATTCCATTGATTCCCTTTTCATTCTGTTGATCATGTCCTTTGACACACATAAGTTTTACTTTTGGATGTAATCCAGTTTATCTATTTTCACTTTTGTTGCCTGTGCTTTTGATGTCATATCCAGGAAATCATTGCCGAATCCAATGTCAAGAAGCTCTTCCTTCTTTTCTTCTAAGAGTTTTATAATTTTAGCTCTTACATTCAAGTCTTTAATCCATTTTGAATAAATTTTTGTAAGGATGTGAGATGAGAGTCCAACTTCATTCTTTTGCATTTGGATACGCAGCTTTCCTAACGTCATTTGTGAAAAGACTTATCTTTTCCTATTTAATTGTTTTGACATCCTTGTTGAAAATCATTTGACCATATATATGAGGGTTTATTTCTGGTCTCTTTATACTATCTCACTGGTGTATTTCCTTTTCTATTTTTTTTTATTATGTTCAATTGGCCAACATATAGTACATCATTGGTTTTTGATGTAGTGCTCAATGATTCATTAGTTGTGTATAACACCCAGTCCTCATCAAAACACTTGCCCTCCTTAATACCCATTACCCAGATTGGTATATTTCTTATGCCAGTAGTACATGGTTTTCATTCCTGTAGGTTTGTAGTAATTTTTGAAATTAGGAAGCATGAGACTTCCAACTCTGTTTTTCTTTTTCAAGATTGTTTGGCCATTTGGAAGCCCTTTAGATTCTTTGAATCTTAGGATAAGTTTTTGTATTTCTGCAAAACAAAAAGTAAAAAACAAAGGGACACCACTGGAATTTAAAATATCTGGATCACTTTGGGAAGTATTGACATCAGAATTTTCATTAATCTCTACTTTGGAATTGTTATCCAGTTTATAAAGGAGAAAGGAAAATAGCCAGGTTTAACGAATTTCCAAAGATACAATTATTAAAGAACATTGCATCTGTGCCCTTGGCACTAGGAACTAAACATGCTCCTAGTTCTTTTCCTACAACTGGCTCATCTCTTTTTTCCCAGCCTGCCTTCCTCCTAACAGAACTAGATATAAACATTCAGGTAGATGTGCTTCCAATTTTTTACTGGTTAATTAACAGAAATTCAAAACATGAAATGCTTGAAGCATCTGTGTTACTTTCAGTTCCAAAGAAAAAAGGCTTTTATGATGCTACCTGGCAGATAATAGGTCTATTACAAATGTAAACTTCCTCCCTTGCTCCCTTTGGTAATAGGTCTTTAACTACCCCCAAGGGATTTTGTATGGTCCATTTAGCCTTTGATTTTTGTTCTTCTTTTCAGAACTGAAAATGTGAACCTCTTTGACAAGTCCACTTTTAAAATAAATCCAATGAAAGAGTCTAATGATATGTTAGGACTTTGACAATTATTTTTTTTTCCTTCCCTTAGGGGCCATTCATTCACCAGTTATGTTCACATAGATAAAACCTGATAAAACACACATCATGATTTTCAAAGTCATTTTGAAATAATGGAAACCCTACCCAACCCTTTAAAGAAAAGAGCTCACTTTAATAGATTTTGCAGAGTATCCTAGCAACCACTCCATAATTTCTCCAACTGAATTTTCACTAAATCCATGAAAGAGACACTTCAATTTTAGTTTCATTTTTTTCTAGATCATTCCAAAAATGTGATCTTCTAAGATTTCTTCACTTTTTTTTTTTAGTATATGTGCTGCCAAAGCGAGCACGCTATCTTCACTCTTGAGACTTCATTTAGTGACCATATATATATATATATATCCTGCTCAGGCTAGCTCTTTTAGAAGTCCATTCTACCAAATCATAGATAGATAGAGGAATATATTTTTTTAAGATCTTATTTATTCATGAGAGACAGAGATAGGCAGAGATAGAGGGAGAAGCAGGCTCCCGTGGAGCAGGGAGCCCTGTGCAGGGCTTGATTCCAGGACTGTGGGATCACGGCCTGTGCTGAAGGCAGATGTTTAACTGACTGAGCCACCCAGGCACTCCTCGGCTTTTTGGCTAAGATCAAGTGTAGATAGAGGAATATTTTTAATTGTATAAGCTGTCTAAAACTTACTGTGAAAGTTCAACATGTGTTTGTGCTTTTTGGTTTACTTCTGTATATGCAAAAATACAAGACCAAACCTTCTTGATCCTCAGGGAATATTGACAGACACACATTCATTCTTGCTAATCTTGGTTTTCCTGGGTAATAGGAATGGGAGAAGATTTATTTGGTTGTGCTTTCAGATATTAGTTGTTTCCAACTTGTTGACTTTTTAAAAAAATTCTGAATGCAATCCAAATAGAAATTTTTCCTAGGTGTGTCCCAGGTGTGTGGACAAGTCATGCGTGAAATAGCAAGAACTGAGCATACATTCTGCAAATAGGATTCAGAAATGAATGGGCTATTAAAATTAAACAGCTTTAACAATGCAGTTCTGAATAACCAGGGAATGATGCCTGCATAGAAAATTTATATGTATGAGCAAGACTTATTTTCATCTTTTTGCTATGTTGAAAAGCAAGATGAAATTGTTATGTACATTGGTCTATGGGGAATTAGAATTCATGAATTGTTTACAAGACAGTCACTTAGTGTTTGCCTATCTATGAGGATGTGTGTATAAGGTCATGCATGTATAAAGGGAGAAAAAGATTTTAATTAGCATTATGAAAATTCAGTTATAGGGAGAGAATTTTTATGATCTAGCAGGCTTACTAATAATGTTTCCTTAATGTATTCAGATGAAGTAAGCATTTAGAATTCAGTATTTGTAATCATAGCCTTCTCCTGGCAAAATGCCCATTAACAGATTTGGAATTTAAAGAAAGTACTTTTTCTCTTAAAATATTTAGGCATCTGGTGAATTTTGGCTGATTTCACTATACCATGTATTCTTTATGAAATTTTTAATCAACTGTAATCTGAATTATTTAAAATTGCATTCTTTGAGTCATCTTCGAGCTGTCTCAATACTAGTTTGGCTTTTTACATCTTTTTGTTTATGTTTTCATGCATTTTTAACTTGTTTGCTTTAAAGATTATTATTTCTTAAACTTTTGATCTTTAGCACATTGGATCCTGCTTTATCTGTTCTTTATCTTTGGTTTCCTGGAAGGAATGGGGCTATTATTAGCTTGGGGCTCATTACTGAGGGTGCCAACAAGGAAGTCTGGGCACAGAGTGACAGTGGCAGGAAGTGCCCACACCTTGGAGGTGAAAGATACTGAAACCCATCCACCTCCTTCTCTGGCCCTCCTCAGTTGCCTTTTTTCATCCCCAACAGCCTCAGTGTCCATTCTGCCAAAAATCTTAGCCAGGGTGATTTAAGTGTCCCGCAGGCTGAGACAGTTTTTCAAGACAAAACGTATATGAACAGCGCACTTGATTTCCTATGACCTTAGGCAGGCCTCAGTTCACCAGTCACAGACCAGCAACTGTTTATTGTATAATCACTATATGCTAATTGCGTGTCATACATTTGCAGTAGATAAGCTATTTGGAACTCAGGAAGCATTTTCCAAAAAAATATTGACATCTTTGTATCTAGGTTTCTAGATTCCTAGGTTCCTAGACTGTGCACCAGCTTAACAACTATTTAATGAATCCTCTCCATCTCCTCTTTGATTAAAAAAGGTGGGGGGGGGCACCTAGGTAGCTCAGTCCTTAAGCCTCTGCCTTCGGCTTAGGTCATGATCCCGGGGTCCTGGGATCCAGTCCCACCTTGGGCTCCCTGCTCAGCGGGAAGCCTGCTACTCCCTCTCCCACTCCCCCTGCTTGTGTTCCCTCTCTCTCTGTGTCTTTCTCTCTCAAATAAATAAATAAAAATCTTTAAAATCAATCAATCAATCAGTCAGTCAGTCCTGGCACACCGAATTCTTTTTTCTACACATTTACCTCAATCTCAAGGACTTAGGTTCTAGTTAGTTTTAAGCCACTCCTTAGGGCTAAGTGAAATAGGTAAGGTAGAAGTAAACAGAGATGACAAAAACTGGGCATACTGAACTTTAGCCACAGAAGTCTCCTCTAGGGCAAACATGAGGAGGACTGGAGGGGTGGGGAGTCCAGCCTGAGGACTGAGGAAAGAAGTGGAGGCAGATACGGGCCCAGACCTTTTGCTGTTGACTGAATATTTCAGAAATATGTTGCTAATTTTCGATGGGAGGACAGAGAACAATGCCTTTTAGTATGCATTTTATTCTTAATAAAGCTAGACAAATTTATGAGCGGTTCCCTAAAATGGGCTGGGTGAGAGATCCTCTTTAGCAAACAAAGCAAAAGAAGTCAAGTGGAAATTAAGAATATAATTACTAAGGGATTTACTCTCATCTTGATGACCTCGAACCCGTTTTTCCTTAATGTCTCAATCTCCAACTCAACTGCCACAGGAACTGTGGGCATCCAGCCACAGAACGGGAGAACTGAATGCTGAAAGCCATGAAAAATAGCACAGTGATGTTGCCATGCCCTTAATTAAAAGAGAAGAGCATTAAACTATGTCAAAAACAAAACTGTGTTGTTTTGAATGCTGGTGCTTAAGGAAAGGCAAGTCTCATTAGGGGAAGATAAAGAGATGCAGAATGGGACTTGTGGCTACTTTCAAAGGCTTTAACTGTGGGTGGCACGGATTCTTTTTGAACCTGTTTCTTTCCAATGTTTCTCCGTGAGTCTGGATGGTTGCCCTTTTTGTCCCCTGCAGCTTTAGCTGGGCTCCCACAAAAATGTAACAAGAAATGTAACAAAAGAAAGGTAGATTCCTGGGGTGCCTGGGTGGCTCAGTAGTTAAGCGTGTGCCTTCTGCTCAGGTCGTGATCCCAGGGTCCTGGGATCAAGCCCCCATCTGGCTCCCTGCTCCGTGGGAAGCCTGCTGAGAGCATTGAGGGGGAAGATTTCTCAGAGCAGAACTGAGAGAGTAAGGGGAGTGAGCGACAGAGAGCAGGAGAGAGAGGTGTGAGCACGAACTACAAAGAGCACAGTGGGGGAGAGAAGGGGGAAACTGGAGATTTTGTGCAGATCTTCTGGCAAGGATCTCTTGTTAGATGGAACTAACAAGGAGAGGAACTTTGATCTCGCATCTCTTTTAAGCTGGACTCAGAGCAGTGCTGTGGGCTTGGAAGTGCTTATTTAAGTCAGAGAAATCTGAAATCTTCTACCTTAAGGTCCTCATTCTTAACCGGGGCTGTGCTTAATGTCGCCCAGGGAGCTTTTAAACCCACGTGGACCTGCCTCGTCTCCCAGAGATAGGCATCAGTCTGGGGAGAAGCTGGGTATTTTAAAAAGCTCACATGAAGGCTGCTCTGGGCAGGGGGCTTGGGAACCTCAGATTGCTCTGGAGACGACACTGGACAGCATGCAACTGGCTGCCTGCATTTGCAGGGTGCTGTTTGTGAGCCAGGGGTCATCCTTAGGGGCATGCCTGTATCTCTAAGTACTTGCTTTGTACGAGTTCCTTTGAGGAATAGGACCCCCAGGATGCTCTCCACGCAGACATTTTCTAAGGCCTTTGGGTTCCTCAAGAGCCAGAGATAACCTGGAAAAATAGGGCACCCGATAGAATTCTAAATAGCTTCTTTCAACTACATCATTTCTATATCATAACATCTTTCTCTGTGAAAGTGCCTTTTCACCCTTTGGCGAACTCTCTGATGTTCAGATACACAAAAAAGGAAGGAAGCCCCTTAGCTTCCCACTGTCCGTTAATGTTGTCAAACCTCCCAAACACTGTAGAATTCTGTTGTGGGTTAATTAAAAAACTCCCACATTTTTTTTTTTTTTTACAGCAGGTGCCCAGAAATATGAAAGAAAAGATTCTTCCTAGCTAAGGTTTTATCTTATCATTATTGTTTCATAGCTAATCTCTAATGAGCACCTGTTATGCACGAGATATTGTATTAAGATGAATTACATAGGAAATCTCATTTCATCACACAACTCTCTGGGGTTACACAACTCTCTTTCCAGGGTTCAGATATCATGGAGAGTGATTACAGAAGTCAGCCTGAAGATTTACAAAGAAGTTTTGTCCCCATTCCCTGAGACATCACTGTGGTATAATGGCCTCTTTGCATAGAAGTTAGGAGCCTGGGAGAACTTACTCGTGTCTCCAAGTTGTGGTTTCTTCATTTATCAAATGATGTGTTGAGACGAATCGATTTTGATAAATTTATGAAAATAGTGTAACCTACAGAGCTGTGGAATCACTAGGTTGGACATCTGAAGCTAAAGTACATGGTATGTCTTCTGTATTCCAATAGAAAAAAACATAAAGTTAAGATAAATTATGAAAATCATGGTGAGAAGAAGCAGCCAGATTAAACTATGAGCCGTTTAGTGCAATACTATAACATATTTTTGGCAGACGGTTCTTTAGAATTTCCATTTCCATTATAAATGTTATTATTTTTGATTCTCACTCACAGCTCCCTCAGAAGGTAACCAGGATGTATATATCACCTCGCCATCCCTGGGAAAAAGCCTGGGAATGTTATTCTTTCCTAAGAAATTCTACAGAAAGAGCAATCAGTTTTTGTTTTCTTTCTTGCAGTGCGAAGCAGTGGGAAAAGTAAATGAAAGGTTGCATGATTGCTAAAACAAATACACAAAGAAATGAAATCGTGACTTTTTCACTATGCATTGCAAACATTTCACAAATTTTAATTTTACTAAAGAAGAAAATCATGCGAATTGTTTCTCTTTAAAATACTCCACTTGAAAAGGCAATTCAGTCTCCTAGCAACCAACACTTCTCCAGATGAGAAAAATGTCTGGAGGAAGAGTGAAACTACAATTACACACAATGAATAGGGTAGAATTCTCATGGGGCTGGAAGAGAATCATAAAGGGTCTCCAAGCCCATTTCCATTCTCCCAGTGTCAGCTTCGAGGATCCTCAAGAGGCTCCAAACAGGGTCACCAGCAAGGTCAAATGTTGTGTCTTACCTGATACCTATGCCTGGTGCTGGGGCCTCTTCCTTTCACACCCTCTTGGAGCTTTGCCCTTTCCCTGAGAGAGGGATTTTTATAAGCAAGTTCTGGAAATCCTCTAAAGCAGCCTGGTCCAAAACGGTAACCACTAGCCCTGTATGGTTACTTAATTTTAAATTTTAATGAATTTAAATGAAATAAAATGAAAAGTCAGTTTCTCATTCACACATGTTCCGTTTCAAGTGCCCAACAGCCACATGGGGTAATGGCTACCATATTGGACTGCTCAGGCTTAGAACATTTTCCTCACTGCAGAGTTCGGTGCTGCTCTGCAGATTGCCAGTGTGAGGGCTTCAGACGGAGAAACCAGTTAGGAATGGGCTGGCTGTGTATGGAGAATTGAGATTGCTTCCCCTGAGCTTTACCTCCCTGTTCAGATGTTTCCTCACCACATTTCTACATTACATACTTGGTGTTCTTCTGGAGTTGGAAAAGTAATTTTGATAACTGCTAAGTTATGTTATGGAGGTAACTAAGGGTTACAGACAGGAAGACTGTGAGAGGATGAGTACTTTTTTGCTATAAAAAAATGGATGTTTTCCACAGATCTACATCTAGAAGTTAATAGCAGCAGTAGGAACAGCCGCTCACAAATAACAACACTCACCTCAAGCTAACTTGATACAGAAGAGTCTGAGAACCTTGTAAGCTATTCTCTTTGGTTCCCATTTTGAGATCCTGCCCCTTGACGAGCATGTGAGGCAACGCTGACATTCATGTTTGGGATGAACAAGAATTTCAAGACAAATTGAGATTTTTCTCCTACATTTTCTTATTTTCTCTGCTTCTCATTCCTCATTTGATAGAGGTTCATCACCTGTTTGGGTCCCCTGTCCAGTGAAACAGCTTAGAGCCTCAGGAGACAAGATGAAGCAGGAAGGGCAAGTAGGGATCTCGTATTCTCATTCTATTTGCACTGACACTTGAGGGTAGTGGACATCAAGACTAATCTGTGAAATATCCGGCACAGGCCACCACAGACACAATTCCCCCAACCCCCAACACAGCCTTAACTTCCAGCTGGCTGTCGGGGGGTCCAGCACAGCCATCATGTGCCTGTCCTAAATGGATGTACCATATTGTGACAATGCTGTTCATTTTGGATGGAGGGTCTTCTGCTCATGCTATAATGAAGAACCCAGCTGAATCCCTATGTCACGAGTCAAAGAGACTTCTCATGCTGAAGTTTTCATTTTCATTCCAGAGTTTCTATAGTTACATCTGCATCTATAAAAATTTGCCCCATGCAGCCCAAAATCAGTTCTAGGTTGATCTTTCCTTTCCAAGAGACATTTGAAAATTCTTTCAGCAAAAGTACTCTTTTCACCAGCAGTCTTTTTAATTTGAGAAAGTATATGTCAGACCGAGCGGTGAAGTAGTAGAAGGAAAACCAAGAAATCTCGGAAACTTTGACCTCTCATGTAAAGAGTGTGAATTAAGACAAGGCCAGATAAAAGGACTCTGAACTTCTGTGCCCCAAAGATGCTGCCCATGTGATTGAAAAGCTTTGCCAACTGGGAGGATATTTACTGACATGCTCAGCCAATGATACAGCATCCGTATTTCTGCCCACAGAAAATCGATTTTATATTAGAATTCAAGCAAGAATCAATCATAGCATGAGCAGAGGTTTGAAACACTCCTCTCTTTGCACAGGGCTGTAATAATTGGGACAGAGACCATGGCAGAGAGCAACCAGATGCACAGAACTGGTCGAGAGACGGAATGTGGTCAGTTCATGGTTTTCTTAACTTGACATGCAGCGCCGGCAGCCAGAAATCCAGAGCAGAGGAAAGGGTAAGAGAAAAATCATCCTCCTGAAAATCAGTTGACAAATAGTAATCAAAGAAGAAGAATGACAAAGGGCCTTTCAGTAAGACTCAGTTTGGTAACTATTTTTATGCAAATCAACTTAGTCCTCAAGTCCCCATTCCTGCCTGGAGGTAGAAGAAAAGAATCTTGCCAATCCAACAAAATTCAGTCCCTTCTGGTTTGAAATATAGTCAGGTCAGAATTTAAACTGATACAAGGAGAGTTCTTCTGGGCCCTTCCCTTTCAGGAGCACAAGCCCACACTTATGCACACTTCCCTCCTGTATTGGAGCTTGGGGACACCGCGCTTTTTCCCTCCTGGGGCTCAAATTATCCCAGGGGCCCCCTGTGAAGCTGTTTACTCCTGCAGTGCCAAATAGGGACTGGGGAATTGGCCTCCTGTGTTTTTGGATACCTAACCCTATTTGGCGTTTCAGTACTGCTTCTTTCTGGAATGAAGATGCGGATGACGAGACATGGGGTGAGTTGGGGACAGAGTGACTATTTTGTTGCTTTCTCTCATCTTCTTCGTCCTTTCCCCTCCAGTCCAGCAGCGTGGCCCTCTCCCGTGACCTCAATGCCCCCAGTGCTCCACTCTCTGGGCCTTTGGAAACACAAACCCTCGTCTCTCTTAACAAAGCCAGACTCCTGTAAATGAATGCATGGCTTTCTAGTTTGTTGTTTCTGTAATAGATTTGCAAAAATTAATTTAGCACTTTGATAATGTCTTGTTCGAGATCTTACCCAGCCTCTTCCTGGAGACAATGAATGCTGTTGATTCATGGAGTGGAGAGCTCATGGGGGGGCAAATAGAAGCTTTGAGGGATCACTGGGATGGTGAATATATGTCAGTTACTAGGCCAAATACCACGCTATCATGATGATGATTCCAATACCCATCAAGCGTTGAGCTTTTGTCATTTGCCAGATGCTATCTTACCTTTCTTTGCCTGTTTCATGGAATCCTCAGATGTATTGTGTCCATCCTACTTTACTGATGAGGGAGTCTAGTCTCAGGGAGCATGGGAAACTTGACCAGGTTGTCCAGCCCGGAACTAGAGGAGACAGGATATGAACCCCTGCAATCTGACTCCTGGGCCCTTACTCAGAACCACCACACGCTGTTTACTCCCTGAGTGTCCTCAATATCCCCCAAATTATGGAGGCAACTAAAAATATGATTTTAAAAAATTTAAATAATTATTAAAACATTTTTGCCATAGAGTGTTAACTCTGTACTCTTTCATGCTTTGAAAGAAATCTCCTGAGATAAGACTATTTTAGAGAACTAAAAAGAAAGAGCTACCCAAATGATTTTCTGAAGTTACATTACCCTTATATGATAACAAACAAACAAATCCAATGAAGATAGTCTAAAAAATAAAGTGTTTAATGTGCGATAATATTAAAAATAAGTATACATAAATAAGTATAAATACATATATATTTCTGCCACTTGTTCCCGATACAGAATTCCAAAAATCCTTGTTACTTTTCAAGTGATAAGAGCACTAGGAGCATCTTTTGTGCTAATGAGGTGACTCCTGGATGGCTCCTGGGTGGGGGCTGGGCACCAGAAAGACCCAGGCATGATTAGAAGCTTGAACTTTCCACAACCCACCCCCACTATCCAAGAGGTGGATAGAGAGGTTGGGAATGGAGTGAATGGTCCATTATGCCAAATGGTGAAACCTCCATAAAAATCCTAAAATATAGGATTCTGAGAGCTTTCATTGGGTGAACCCCACATCCATATGCCATGAGGAAGACATACCTCAACTCCACGGGGACAGAAACTCCTGTGCTTGGGACCCTCCCAGACCTCTTTGTATCTCTTCATCTGGCTGTTCACCTGTATCTTTTATCATATCCTTTAATGAACTGGTAAACGTAGTTGTAACTGTTTTCCTGAGTTCTGTGGGCCACTCTGACAAATTAACTGAACCCGAGGAGAGTGTCCTGGGAACCTCAGATTTATAGCCAATTGGCCAGGGACCCAGATCACAACCTGGACTTGTGATAGTATCTGAGGTGGGGAAGGGGCTGTCTTGTGGGACTGAGTCCTTAACCTGTGGGATCTTATGCCATCTCCAAGTAGATAGTGTCAGAATGAGTTAAATTATAGGACACTTTGTTGATATCCCAGAGAATTGTTCATTGGTGGTGGAAAAACCCCACCCATTCGGTCACCTGAAGTGAGTGTTTTGTGTGAGTCGTAAGAGAGACACACAAGAGAACCATGGGCTTTCCTGGTACTATTCACTGTAATGCTCTAGAGGCCATATTTGGCATGCATATATGTGCTTGCCTGAGCCAGTAGGATTTGTAAAGATATCTTTATTATTAAGAGGAGCATGTACTACTAGTTTCATCTGTTCTCTACTGTCTTACACTTGACTGATTCACACCTTTATATTATTTGTCAGTTCTTGAAGATATTTGAGTAGCCACTAAAAGCATTCATGATTGTAGATATTTAACCAGTACAATTTATTAGATCTTTTTAATATGCAGGTATATCTCTTGAAGAGTGTGACCTATAGCTCTTTTTAATTTTATTAACTACATGTTTGGAATCCTGCTCCTGAGAAGATACCACAGAGTACCTTCAGAGAGTTAGGCTGTCAGTCACTAGCCCTCACATCTCCAAATTTCATTCTCCAATTATTGAAGAAGACACTTTGACATATTAGAACTGAAATCCTGGGCTATCAGGATGGCTATAAATGTGGAGGTTAGTATATGTCGCAGTACATACTAGCAAGTATAAAATAATCACCTATCACAGCCAAGTAAGACTTAATCTAGAATATATTAAGCGACAAGTCTACTAGGAATCAACACACTGAAAGTGACAAGGACTGGCCCCAGGAGACAAGAAAATCTGCTGAAATAAAAAAAGAAAGACTAGAAAATTCTGGGATATTTGTTTGTTTCTTGACATACAACATTATATTAGATTCAGGTATAACATAATGATTTGCTATTTGTATACACTACAAAATGATCACCACAGTAATTCTGGTTATCATCTGTTACCAAACAAAGTTATACAAATTTTTTTTCTTGGGATGAGAACTTTTAAAATTTACTTTCGTAAGAGTTTTTCAATATGCAATGCAGTATTATTGACTCTATTCTGCATGCTGTACACTACGTCTGCATGACTTATTTATTTTATAGCTGTAAGTGTATACCTCTTGACCCCTTTCACCCATTTTTACTGCCCCCTAAACTCACTCTCCTCTGACAACCACCAATCTGTCCTTCATATCTCTGGATTTTGTTTTATTTGTCCATTTATTTTGTTTTGTTTTGTTTTGGATATAAGTGGAATCACATGGATTTGTCTTACTCTGTCTGACATATTTCACTTGGCATTATACTCTCAAGGTTGCAGTGGGGAATATTTCTTTCTTCTCTTTTATGACCAACTAATATTCCATTGTATATGTAAACTACACTGTCTTTATCCATTCACCCACTGATGGACACTTAGCTTTTTCCATATCTTGACTATTGTAAATAATGCTGCAATGAAGATAGTGGGGCATGTATCCTTTCAAATTAGTGTTTTCCACTTTCTTCAGATAAATACCTTGAAGTGGAATTACTAGATCATACGGTAGTTCTATTTTTAATTTTTAAGGAACTTCCATACTGTTTTCCACAATGGCTGTACCAATTTACATTACCACTAACAGTGCACGAGGGTTCTCTTTTCTCCATATCTTTATCAACACATTATTTTTGTCTTTTCCATAACAGCCATTCCAATAGGTATGAAGTGATTGATATCTCACTGTGCTTTTCATTTGTATTTCCCTGATGACTAGTGATAGTGAGCATTTTTTCATGTCCATGAGTATGTCGTAATAGAAAAATATCTATGCAGATCCTCTGCCCATTTATTAATCAATATGTATTTTTTGCTATGGAATTATATGAGGTTTTTTAAAAATATATTTTGAATATTAGCCCCTTATCAAATGTAGGATTTTCAAATATCTTTTCCCATTCAGTAGTTTGTCTTTTCACTTTATGGATGGTTTCCTTTGCTGTACAGAAGCTTTTTAATTTGATGTAGTTTCACTTATTTATTTTTGCTTTTGTTGTCTTTGCTTTTGGAGGAAGATCCAAAAAATCATTGCCAAGACCAGTATCAAGGAGCTTACCGCTTATGGTTTTCTTTGAGGAGTTTTATGGTTTCAGGCCTTACCTTTAAATCCTTAATCCATTTTGATTAAAGACATGGTATAAGGTAGTAGTCTAGTTTCCTTCTTTTGCCCATGGCTGTCCAGTTTTCCCAGCACCATTTATTGAAGCGACCATCCTTTCCCCATTGTATTTTCTTGCCTCCTTCATTGTTAATTAATTGACTTGCCTTGTTTCTGATCTTAGAGAGATTTTCATCATTGAGTATGATGTTAGCTGTGGGCTAGTCATATATGGTCTCCACCATGTTGATATATGTTCCCTCTACACCTCTTTTGTTGAGTGGTTTTAGGTTGGGATTTTGTCAAGGGCTTTTTCTGGATCTATTTCAATGATCATATGATTTTTATTCTTAATTTTGTTGTGTGTAACAAGATGATTCATATACCAAAGCAGATCCTGAGGGCACTGGGGACTTGAAGAGTCAATGATGTTTCTAATTGCATCACAGATCATTATGAAAAGCTTAGGCTTATCAGCCTTTATGTAAAAGATAGCATTCAAGTAATACATTCAATTATATTATAAATATTTAATTTATTATATAAGTGCCAAAAATATATTAAAAATAGAAAAGGGTCTTTACACGTGAAAAGTGCCCAATGATAATTATCTGCAAAATTTACCCCATCCTTTGACATTATTCGGTTGGATAAATTATTACTCTGCATATCACAGTTTTGAAAAAAAAATTAAAAAATAAGACAAAATGTCTTTCTACCCATATGGTCTCTGCAAACTGTCTGCTTGTGGGAGATTTGTAAATGTGAAAATGAATGTGCAAGAAAGAATCTGATGTGTTGGAATGAAGTGCCTTTGTTACACTTTTAGAGAGAGAACTATACCCAACATCTGGGGATAACTAGTACCAAAAACCCCTGGCCTGTGCTTTGTGCAGACTGGAAAGTCTGTGCATGACCAACAGCAATTCCCGAGGGATGGTGCTGGATTTTCTACAGATAAACTAGAATACCTTAGCATTCTAGTGAAGTGTTGTTATACTACGGTGGTGTGTTTGTTGGGGGGGCAGGGAAAGCAGCCCTCTGGTGCATTATTATACTGTGCTGAAGTCAGAGAGTTGGAATTGTCAGGTCCATTTTACATGCTCCAGACAGTCTCTCTTCTATGTTCCCATAAAGAGATTCTTTCAGGAAATACTTTCCTGGCAGTGGGCAGAAAATGAAGACCCTTCAGACCCTGAGATTGAATAATGTTAATTCACTGAGGACAACATATGAGGTAGAGAGCACTATCCACCACGTCTAGTCTTCTGTTTGGGTCTGATCAAGGATGTAGGAAGAGGCTGGTTTTCGGTGCGAAACAGAAATACAGAAATTAGAGAAGACGGAGAATGGCGAGTGAATCCTGGGAGCCTCTAGGTCCCATTTAAGTTAAAAGGCTGTTTGCCATCCAAGTATGTCATGATCCATTTCAGGGTATAAGAATACCTCTTTCATTATACCCAAAACAATTCAGCTAGGATCTGATACTAAGCAGACAATTTAACTTCAAAGATGTATTCCTATCTCCACATAATTAAAGGTTTTTGTTTGTTTGTTTGTTTGTTTTGTAGCAAGGAGGAAATTTGGAAGTTCTTTGGAAAAATTAATGTGGTGTATAGTTAAAAAAATAAAAGGCTCTCTGGAAGTTTTTTCAATATCTCATATATGTGAGTATAAACATTATGAAAATATTTGAAAGACTATTTTGTGTATATAAAGAAAAGTGCTTAGTTACATGGTTCACAACTCAGGGCATTAAGGTTTTGCCACATTATCCTGGGGTTGTACGGAAGCTGTGCTGGGAATTTTATCATAAGAAAAATGGCCGAATGTGGAAAATTAGCATTTCAGATGAATATCTTATGATCCTAAGATCTGAAACTGTAAAAATACTAAAAGAAAATGTAGGAGAAAATTTTCTTGATGGTGGTTTGGGCAATGATTTTTGGAATTGACACCAAAGAAAAGCAAAAATAGTCAAGCAGGATGGCATTAAACTAAAAAACTTTGGCACAAGAAGGAATACAATCAACTGAGTAAAAAAGGCAAACTTTGGAATGAAATAGAAAATATTTGCAAACCATATATCTGATAGGGGGTTAACATTCCAAAATACATAAGGAACTCATACAATTCAATAGCAAAAAAACAAATAATCTGAAAAGTGGGCAAAGGGCCTTCTTCAAAAGAAGACATACAAATTGTCAACAGGTATATGGAAAAGGGACTCAACATCAGTAATCATCAAAAAAATGCAAATCGGGGCACCTGGGTGGCTCAGTGGGTTGAGCCTCTGCCTTCGGCTCAGGTCATGATCTCAGGGTCCTGGGATCAAGCCCTGCATCAGGTTCTCTGCTCAGCGGGGAGCTTGCTTCTTCCCCCTCTCTCTCTGCCTGCCTCTCTGCCTACTTGTGATCTCTCTCTCTGTCAAATAAATAAATAAATGAAATCTTAAAAAAAAATGCAAATCCAAACCACAATGAGCTGTCACCTCACACCTGTCAGAGTGGTTATTATCAGAAAGACAAGAGGTAACAAGTGTTGAGAATGTAGAGAAAAGGGAACCCTAGGGCACTGTTGGTGGGGATGTGAATTGGTACATCCATTATGGAAAACAGTATGGAGGTTTCCCAAAATGTTAAAAATAGAACTACATGAGGATCCAGCAATCACACTTCTGGATATATTTCCAAAGGAAATGTAATTAGCATCTTGAAGATGTTGCACTCCTATGTTCACCGCAGCATTGTTTAATTGTAAAGATTTTGAGACAACCTAAATGTGGATGGATGAAAGGATAAAGAAATAGATATATGTTATATCCATTATGCTAAGTGAAATAAGACATAGGAAGGCAAAAAAAGAATGATCTCATTTATATATGGAATCATAAAAATAGAATCACAAAAGCAGAGGGTAAATTGATGGTTGCCAGGCGGGAGGAATGGAGAGGTGTTGGCCAAAGGGTACAAAGTCTCAGTTATATAAGACAAATAAGTTCCGACAATCTAATGTGCAGTATGATAACTATAGTTAACAATACTGTGTTGTGTACTGGAATTGGCTAAGAGGGTAGATGTTAAGTATTCTCACCACACACACACAAGAGAGAGAAAATGGTACCCAAGTAAGGTGATGGATATATTAATTGGTTTGATCATGGCAATAATTTCGCAATGTATATGTATATCAAATTATCAAGTCATACACCTTGAATATATACAATTTTTATTTGTCAAGTATACCCCAGTAAGGGTGGTGACAAAATTTTGTGTATATGAAGAAAACCCATTAGCGCACACGGGCTCCTCTGTCTCTCTCTCACAGGTCCTCTTGGCTCCCAGACCCCATTATCTGGACAGAACATCACTGAACTCCTGGACCTAGCCCATCTTCCTATTTTGGGCTTTATGATCTAGTTACTAGTTTCCTGTGATAGTTTCTTTTGGCCTTCAATTCTACAGGTAACAAAGATTTGTGTTTTGTCTAGGGCTCAGCAATCATGAAGATCTCAGTTTCACAGCACCCAAATTGAAGGTGTTTTAGTAAGAGCAGATCATCCTAGAATCCCTGGACCAGCTAGAACTGAACTGTGTGTATGCGCAGGTCAAAAGCAGCCCAAATAGCTGGTCTAAACGGAATGGACAGAGGTGGGGCCCCGGGGAGACTGGGATCAGAGGAAGTCCTGGATTTCCCCTGGCATTTGCTGCTAGCCTGGTCATAGTTTTCACTGTGGCCAAAACAAGTCCCGTCATCTTGAAAACTTCAGTTTAAAAAAAAATAGTAAAGAGGGAAGCCTGGGTGGCTCGGTTGGTTAAGCATTGGGATCCAGTCCCACATCTAGCTCCCTGATCAGTGGGGGGCCTGCTTCTCCCTCTTCCTCTGCCACTCCCCCTGCGTGTGCTCTCTTGCTGTCTTTCTCTCACTTTCACTCTCACTCTATCGCAAATAAATACATTTTTAAAAATCCTTAAAAAATGGTAAAGATCCTTGAAGGAGAGTAAGAAGGAAAGTTGAGTTTCAGAGACAACGTACAACCGTCCCAAGGACTTAAACTCCTGGGCAGGATCGGTGCCAGGATTTCATTCCGCAAGAACTTGTCTTTTTGGCTTATTGCTATGAGTATCATTTCCATTGTGTCATAGAACCTGCTTTGTCTGAACAACTGCAAAGACAAAAACATTTCTTGGATCAGTGATTTTTAAATTCACCTCTTTGACCAGTCTTGCCTCACCTTTTCCATTTGCAGGCTTTATCATAATAGCCATCGAGGGAGGGGGAAGCGACCTAAAAAAGAAACCTAAAGAAAGCGACTAAGTCAAGTAGTAATCCTGAAGCTTGTTGTGGGGTCAATCAGCCAATCGTTTCCAATGATGAATCCACTTAGACTTACTTTTCAATATTGATTTATTTATAGGGCATGAACTAGTAATTAGTTATTGACGCTGTGAAAGACAAATTATTTATAAAGCATTTGTTCTATGATGTCACATGTTACAAATGAGCTTTAGAATGACCGATGACTTTTCTAAATAGTTTAGTTTATTCCTAAGTATGAAAGTCCCTGGTGGTTACCACGCTGCTCATGAGGAATCTAGTTCTAAGGGATTTGAAAACAATGATTCAGAGAACAGACTTTTTAAAAAACAAGCTACTATATGTGGTGAAATAATAGCTGAGAAAGAGAATCAAAGAAGGAAAAAGAAGAACTTGACAAAGCTATTTTGTTCAAAGCCGTATCCAAAAATCTGTGAATTTCTAAGGTTTTTCCATTTACCGGATGCCCACTCACACAGACGTCCTCTAGGCAATGCCTTTGGGCGATTGCTCTGAACCTATTTTTGGTATGTTATTGGACAGGTCCCTTCACCTCTCTGTACCTCTATTATTTTTTTCAATATTCTCTTAAAAGTAGCATGTTTCCAGGTGTTGCTGGTTCTTGGGTAATCAAGATCATAGAACACATCAACATTTCGAGATCGGACCTGAAATTTCAAAATAAAACAATTGCTTTAAAAAGTATTAGAAAACACCTGCCTCCACTTCTGAAGTGGTCACCACACCTGCTGTCCACTTATTTATTTTTTCAATAAGTAGTTCCCCAGGACTTTTTACATGCCTTGCTTTGCATTTATGGTGGCAGATAGGGTCCATACATTCCTCCCCTGCTGGAGCTGACAGACGTCGTCTGAGCTTATATTAGCTCCTCGAAAGACTTCAAAATGTTCTCTGAACCAATAAGAGACCTAAATCTACAAATGGCACCTAAATAAATGTGTCCTTCGATATCCTTAAATAATCTGGCTAAGGGAAATCAATAGAACTCTATAAAAGAAAGTCACTGAAAATAGAGACATTGAAAGCAAAGTTTGGTAATTTAGAGTTTCTAGTGGGAATGGAGTGGCTGTTAATTTTAAGGCTTGGAAAAGGAAAACCTCAGCTCCTCTTGTATATCTCTATATACATATAATATGTATAAATTGTAAATAAATTGTAAAGGGAGGATCGCTTTGCTTTCTGCCCTCTCCTGTGATCACAAGATGGCAGTGTTTCTGAGTTTTCCTGCTATAGTAACTTGACTTCAAACAAAATTGGGCAGAATCGCTGTAGGGAAGTCAGAATAAATATGTGGAGGAAACTTAGCATGTGAAATAAAATCAAGGAGCAAAGACAGATAAACTAATTGTTCAGGAATTTGCATTTCTGAAGTGGCCAGCCAGAACCTAGGTTTTGAATATATCTAGATATTTACAACTTAGTGACCTTTCCTAGAGCTCTCAAAAGATTTGAGCTGGTTGAGGTCTTGAGGGGAAAGAAAGGTGCTGAGGTTCTTCGGAAATAAGCTGGAATTTGATCATGAAGGGCTCTGCATCCTGGACTAAGGAGATTTGATTCTGGTTCTCATTGGGCAGCTTCTGAAGGGTTTTTAAACAAGGGGAGGGGCAGGAATCATCAGGTTATGCTTTGGAAAGATAACTCTGGTGATATTTTAGAGGTTGACAATGGAGGGGAGGGAGAATAATTAGTGCAGCAGGCTAGCTAGTCAAGAAGCAGTCTGATGGTTTAAATAAGACGTAATCATCTATATTAAAACAATGTCATAGAGATGGGGGGAGTAATCTGAACCATATTTAAAAGTGTAGTCAATAGGGTCCAGGGATTATTTTGGTCATTGAAAGAGAGATTCCTAAATTAGGTGACCAGTTAGACAGTCACATCATTATAACTAAATGAATTATATAAGAGAGAGAAAATGGTACATGGGATTGAGTTGCCTTGTCTGTAAAATACCATTTAGAGGAGACTAGTCACCATTGAAAATGAGGAATTAGTGTTTGAGGGGGAAAGAGTGTGATTTTTTTTTTTTCCTTTTAAGAGGTGAAGGAGTGAGCCAAGTAGATCTCTGAGGGAAGAGCATTCCAAGACAAGGAGAGTGCTTTATGTGTTCAAGAAATGGTAAGAAGGCCAGCCTAATCTCCTAACATCAATTGATTCTTTAAATAGTTAATGAGTACCTATAATATGCTAAGCACCAAGCCAGGAGTTGCAGAAAAAGAATTATTCCCTGAACCTCAAGGAACTATTGAAGAGACAACACTTTAAAAACCATATGGGTGTGGTGTGTGTGTGTGGCTCAGGGTGTGGAGGGGGTGGGCCCCTGGGTGACTCAGTCCATTAAAAGTCTGCCTTCAGCTCAGGTTGTGATCCCGGGGTCTTGGGATTGAGCCCCGAGTGTAGTCAGCCTCCTGTGCAGTGGAGAGTCTGCTTCCTCCTCTCCCTCTGTTCCTCTACCCAGCCCCCAGCTGCTTGAGTGCCCTCACTCTCTCTCGCAAATAAATAAAGTCTTAAAAATATATATATGGTTTGACTTTATCACTGTGCCTTCTTTGTTCTAAGACATTTTAAACTCCCTCTCCCCCAGTCTTCCTCTTCCCTACCTCTTTATTCCATCTCTTCTTTCTGTGGCCTCCTCTCTTCTCAGCTGTAACATCACCACATTTCTTTTTCTCATCTCTCCTATCTTTTCCCCCTTCCCCACACTAGTCTCTCCATCTCCCCTTTCTCTCTCTAGTTCTCTTAGTCTCTTTCTCTCAGGAGTTTTTCCTTATTTTGATTTTCTGTAGTCTAAAAATGATATGCCCAGATGTAGGTTTGGGTTTTTTGTTTTGTTTTGTTTTGTTTTGTTTTGTTGGCATTTATCCGGCTGGTTGTTCTCGGAGCTTCCTGTATCTGAGGCTTGGGGTCTGAAATTAATTTGGGGGAAATTCTCAGTCCTATGTCTTCTGTTGCTTTCTTTTTTTCTTCTCCTTTTAGCAATCCTGTCATGCACCCGTTACACCTTTGGTAGTTACCCTAAAGTCCTTGGGAGAGTGTGTGATCTCAGAGTTTGGAGCATCACAGGGTCCAGGTAGAAAGCTGACACCAGAGGACTGGGCAAGGGCATGGTGTATTGAGAATGAGGGACAGTTTATTCCCCCAAATAGTACACACCATGGTAATAACAGTATTCTCTATATGGCAACTAATATTTTCTGCATCTTCTGCAAATCACGAACACATGCATCTGACAGTAATTGCCTTTGTGTAAATTGGGTGCAAGGGCTTCTGGATCATGATGTCCTATTTGTAACATTCTGAAAACACGTAATCTGAGTAAAAAAGCTGTGTTTGTCATGCAAAGGCAGTTTTAAGGCAGATTGTCTAATCTCCTCCCCTCTTCCATCCTGACAATGACCTTTATGTTTTCTAGAAGTTTTAAAGCCATCCCTGGACAAGAAGATGAGAAGAGAAGAAAGCCAGGGGAAGTGGTTGTCAGTCCCACCTGTGTACCAGGATCTCCCATGGCTCTTTAAAAAGACTACACCATGCTTGGGACCTGTGTATGGGGATTTTGACTCAACAGTTTGGGAAAAGGAAACCAGGACAGAAAGTTTTTGTGTAAACCACAGTAGGCATTTAAAGGAGGGGCTGGTCAACCTTGTGTGATGTAGCAGAGGCCAGATAAGGGGCCTAAATGTGGCTTCTGGAAAGCCCCGTTAAGACCTCATAGGAGAATTGCCCTTGGGGTGTGGGGCAGACCCCACTTCGGTTAATGGAGGGGTGGTTCTTCTGATTCAAGGAATAGGATTTGCCAATGAAAAATTTTATTGAAGTAGTGTAGGGACCCAGTTGAGGCTGTATGCATAGATTTGAAACGGTATCAGTCTGCAGTTAATTCATACCTTTATTCAATACCGTTGTAAGCACTGGGGATAGAAAAGTTACAAAATGCACAAAAATCTTACACAGGAAAAGTGGATAATAAATGGATAATCAAATAAAGCTGTTAATTTCACAAAGTGATAAGAAAGACCTGGACAGCAGTGATGTGACCCCGAGTGAAAGAAGGATGCCTGCAGTGTCAGTTAAATGTCTCAAGGAAGACAAAAGCAAAGCAAAAAAGTTCTTGTAGTAATCCAAGAGGGAAGGTTTGAGGAAGAGTCTGGAGCCTCAGAAGGGTCAAGGGCCAAGTATGTTAAGGTTGTTGGTAAGAAATGGTTATAGAGTGAGGGACTCTTAGTCAGATTGGATCTGAATGGAAGTGAAGGCGTCCTGAGTTCTGTGAGGTTTTATCACACCTTACTGTGGCATTACTCATCTGTGAATGTAATGAAGTTTTTACATGTCTGCTTCTCTGACTAGACTGTGGTTTCTTCCAGGTAAGGGATTTTCTTTTTCTTTTTAAATTTTATTTATTTATTTGACAGAGAGAGACACAGCGAGAAACAGAACACAAGCAAGGGGAGTGGGAGAGGGAGAAGCAGACTCCCCGCTGAGCAGGGAGTCCCATGCTGGGGTGGGCCCATCCCAGGACCATGCTTCACCATCTGAGCCACTCAGGTGCCCAGTAAGGGATTTTCTTCTACCAGATTCTTCCTTGGATTCCTGATACCTTCTACTTAGTAGGTCTGTTTGGTTTCTGGAAGGCCGGCTGGAAAAATCTGGCTCTCTCCCCACCTTGTGGTAGAGCAGCATATCCCCGATAATCTGCTTGTATTGGGAGTAGATGACTGAACCTCCAAAAGGCAGGCCACTGGTTCGTCTATACCACAAAAAAGTCATGTTAGATAAATCTTCAAAAAAACAACAAAACTGAATTCGTTGGTTCATCTTTATGTTGGTTCAAAGATTACCAGAAGAAACCAAAAGGCAATCAAGAAAGGGTTTCATATACAGAAGCCCTCTGCAAGCAACGAGGAAAACAATTTTTATCCATATCTGAAGAAAGAGAGGTTACAATAATTTACCATGCTGTAATTTATTCATTCAATAATACAGAAGATAATTATGTATTTTTCTACCCTGAGACGTCATTCTTATTGTTTCATGCTTCTGCCTGCCTGCTCAGCCCACAAGAGAAAGCTTATATTCATTTAGATGCTTTGCCTTGGGAACAGCTTTGTAGTCTGATAGGCAGGCTTTCTGGAATTAATAAAGAGATTTCAGACTTTCTTTTTTTTCAATTATTCTTTTAAACGTCTTTTGATTTCAAAAATTACTCATCATAAATTAAGAAATAAAAAGCTACCTCTGAAAAGAAAACTGTAAAATTTAACAGGAACTTAACTACCTTTTGTATTTAACTGCTATGTCTTTAATTGTTCTGTCAATCAAATGGTCCAAGGTTTGTGTGTAACACCCTCATTTTCAAATTGACTAGATAGGGACTTCTCAGATCTTCTGAGTCCAAATCACAGCTCTGGATGGTTCTGAAACCTCAGTCCAAATTAGAGATGAAAGCCCCCCTCTGACAATGTGTCCTTAATGTTCCAGCTGCTCATAATTTCTTTCAGCTTCATAAATCAACACCCTATTTCCCTTCAGGACTACTAAATCTATATACAGATATTAAAATTTCCCTTCAAAATCCTTATTTAGAATTCCAAGTGCATTTCTCTTTATAAACCACATTTCTAATGGAGCATCTGAACCAGCTTAAATTCTGGTTCTGGACAGAATGGGCAGGTGGGTTTTTTCCTCAGCTCACGACTGATATGTTTCTTTGGTATTGCTGGCTTCAAGGAAATAGGTCCAAAGATTTCTTGGTACTTTCTCAACTGCTGTCTTATGTCCAGTGTTTATTTTCAGCTTCCTATTCGTCCTTCTACCTTTCTATCACTTTCCATTAAAGAGACCATGCCTTCTCCCATAAAACAAAAAAACTCTCAACAGTTTGTTGGGATTTAAAGGCAAGGTTACAAAGTAGTTTTGTGGTACAGTATCATCAAAAGGCTTCCAAAATAGTATGCATTATACATACAAGGGTAATATTGTAAACCCTTGAATTGTGACCCTTCTTCATTTCTAAATGAAGCACTATGGGACTCTGCTTCTCTGTTTTTTCTTTCTTTCTTTCTTTCTTTCTTTCTTTCTTTCTTTCTTTTTCTTTCTTCCTTTTTTCATCTTTCATTTTTAAAATCAGAGTAGCTGGAGTCACTCATTTACATTATAGTTTATTGACTTGCTGCATTTTGCAGCAAGTGCAAAGTCATTTTGATATATTGCAATTTAAAATAATTGCTCTTCTCAAAATAGAAGGAAAATTAGCTGGTCTGGTGCATCAGGCTATTTAGGCAATATGTCTCCATATGTCAGCTCGCCGCTCTCCGCACCACCTGCTTGAGTCCCCATCAGGGACACAGACCGATGAGATCACTACAGCAAGCTATAGATCTTGGGCAAGTTAACTGGTCTGGTTTTGCCTAGTAATAAGAAGAGTGTCTCCGGAAAATGGGAAATTGGAATCTGTCACCGCTTAGCAAACCGATGAGTGATTGCTATTGTTTTGCATCTTTGTAGGTTAGCACAGTTTTATTAACCATTCTTCAGCCCTGAGAGTTTAGCATTACTCCTGGTTTGCAGGAGAGAATCTGAGAAGTGTGTTACAAAGCCCAGTTGTTGAAAACAAAGTGAAGGGGAGCAGTTTTCTGTGTCTTAGGAGTTTAGCATTACCTGCCTTGAGCAAATTTAGCAATGGGGAGTGGTGGGGATTTTTGTGGCTAGGATCCCAAATCAGAACTCTCTCGGGGAGGGGAATGACTCACTTTATCCCTTAGCAGTGACTCTGCTTCCCTAATTCCTGAAATCAAAATTCACAAACATCAATGCCTATGTGGCCCAGACTCTGACAATATTTCCAAGGGTTCCTGATTTCGATTAGGACTTAATCACTACTCAAAAAAAAAAAAAAAAAAGGAATTAATCACTGAAGAATAAGAAGTATCAGTGCTATTTTAGAAAAAGCATTTACTAAATGAACCTACTGGAGGGAAAGTTCCAAGTTGTCAGTCCTAGCTTCATTCTCTTAAAAAGGAAACAGTGGATAAAACAATGTTCTTTTTGAGGAAAAACTATGAAATCATAAAGTTGGAAAAGATCCTCAAAGTAGTCAGTTCCAAACTAGCATTTCATTTTTAAGTTACTACGTAATAATGAAAAAAAAAAAAATCTTAGTACTAATTGGGAAGAAAATACCTGTTTTAGTGTTAAAGAGTACGTACTGCAGAAGATGCGTGTGTGTGCGTGTATGTGTTTAAGATTTCATTTATTTATTTGTCAGAGAGAGAGAGATCACTAGTGGGAGGAGCAGCAGAGGGAGAAAAAGAAGCAGACACCCCGCTGAGCAGAGAGATTGCAGATTTTTGTTGTTGTTTGTTGTTGTTGTTTTGTTTTGTTTTAAGCTGCAGATCATGACCACTTAGTGGGTCCGGCCAGCATTTAAAAAATTAACAATGAAAGATAACAATAAAATTGGAAATATCAGAGTCCATCTCACATTGTAAGGGTAAATGGAATGTCATGAAAGTATTGTTCCAGTTATATTGTGAGTGTGTGTGTGTATGTGTGTGTGTGTAGTGGTGTATGATATTGAAACGTATTTTAATAGAGTGGTTCAGAAAAGTTTGAAAACCACTGCATTTATATCTGAGTATACAGAGATGAAAAGAAACATTGCTTGTGTGCATTAGCAAGTTTTCTACCCCTTGGGCCCCTGACCCCACAGTGAGTAGATTTCATGGCCCATTATATAACACTTTCATTGTTTCCTCAGTCAGGATTTATTTCTCTCCACAATGCAACCAGAACTCCATTTTCTGGCTTTGGGGCCACGCATTTTGCTTTAAAAGTAAACTTGATGTCCCCCCCCTTTTCCCAAAGACTCACTTTCTTCCGACTCTCAGCTGTACCCCAAATGCATTTCCAATGAAGGTTGTAGCCATCATAATTGTGTTTTATTTGCTCAGTATTCCTTTAAGCTTTCAACAGGACTGCTTTTCTGTTGCAGATATATTTTTTAAACATTTTATACCAAGACAAAACTTTGGATAATGCATTCAAATCAAAGAAAAAAATTCATCTTGACGTTTTAAGAAACGTTCTCTGAAATGAAACTGTCCAAATTTCTAGCTGGAGCTAATCCCGGGAGATGCTGTTGGCTGGAAACAAGACCAATGCTGTTGGAGGAGGCTGAATGTTGCTGAAGGAGGCAGTTGCCTCCTTCTTTGCAACTGAGAACTCAGGACCTGTTTGAGAGACAACAGAGGCTCTGGGAACATAGATATCCGCTAGGGAAAATGCCACAAAGAAGACACACTGACCTTGGTACTGTTGAGGAAGGTATTAGTTTCTTGTTGTTGCTGCAAGAAATTACCACAGACTTAGGGGCCTAAAACAGTACAAATGTACTATTTTACTGTTCTGCAGGTGAGAAGCCTGCCCCAGTTCTTACTGGGCTAAGATCAACTGGTCGACAGAGCTGTGTTCCTTTTGGGTGGTCTAAGGAGAATACATTTCCTTGCCTTTTCCCCTTGGTAGAGGCTGACCGAATTCTTTCCCTCATGACCCCTTCACACTGGCCTTTGCTTCCCTTATTCTCTCTCCTTTTCTGACTTTGACCCTCTGTCATTCCCTTTTAAGGGCCCATTTTCAGTCTCCCCTTCTCAATCAAGATCCATAATTTGATCCCATCTGAAAAAGTCCTTTTTGCCATGGAAGGTAACACATTCGCAGGCTCTAGGGACGAGGACTTGGACATCTTTGAGGGGTGGCATCATTTTACCTCCCATGGGGGACTGAGAGGATGCATTTGTAGGAGCAAAGGAAAATGAGGTTCTGAATCATCCCTCAGATTACCTTGATTTGTGAAAATGGTTTTGATGCTGGTGCCATGCTTGAAGAAGAAGGGTTGTGATCCTGGAATCGTTCACTGTGGCACCTGCAGGATTCAAGTGTTGGCAGTTGTGGTCACTCTGCAACTTTGTACAACTCTGCCTCCTTCCTCATGGGTGGCATGATGTGCTTGCTCAAAAATGAGCAATTGCCTCTCTGTTTGCTGGTGGATGCTTCTTGACATTTAATACTCACCTGGGCCTTGTGAAGGGAGGTTTTTGTCATTTGGGTCTTTAAAGCATCTTCTCTATAGTGCCTTTTTTATAGCTGTTATTTGTAAACTTCCCCATTCTTCCTGGAATGGAGAGACCAGGGCTTAGAAGAAAGAAGGAACAGACTATAATGCCCATAGGTGAAACAGGTGAGCGGGGGATAAAAATACAGGAGAAGCAGAGAGCCTTCAAAAGAGATCTTGAATATAAAGCAAAGAGCAAAAACTCAGAAGCTGGATTTACAAAAAAAGATCAGAGATAAAAGCCTGTGAAGGTAGAGGAAAAAAAAAATATATATACATTTGCAGACATGGGAAGCTGTGTTTGAAGAGAAACTTCTGCAAATTCAGCAATGTTGCTTACTGTAGGTACCCTGGAGCTCAGTTTGATGGCGAAAACACTCAGGGTACAGTGGTCAGAATGCATATCATTGGCCATGAGATTTAGGCCTGCCTTCCTGCAAGGCTGTGGTTTATTCATTGAATGCATCTTGCCAGGACAAGAGCTTCTGGGATTTCATCCCTCTGTTTTTCTCTTTTTTATAATGGATATAAATAGTTATAGGAAACAAGAAATTGGCAGTCAGTTGGAGGAAATTTGAGGGCCACTTGAATTCATGAAGTAGTTTCTACCATTGCCTCCCCAGATATGGCAATCCGATTTTCTGGGGGAAGTCATGGTGTCAAAAACTCTCCCAAGACCTCAGAATTTTAGGGTCCTCAGACTCCAAATCTGTGACATTTTAAAGTATAGCTTCTTTCTTCAGGATTAGCTTTGACTGCAATATAAAAACATCTTTAAAAGTATTAAGCACTGTTTGGTGCACCTTGGTGGCTCAGTTGGTTAAACGTCTGACTCTTGATATTGGCTAAGGTCATGATCTCAGGGTTGTGAGATCAAGCCCCATGTCCACACCCAGCATGGAGCCTACTTATGATTCTCTCTCAATCTCTCTCTCTTTGCCCCTCCACTTGCTCTCTCTCTCTCTCTCAGAAACAAAAGTGTTAAGCACCACTATAACACTTCTAAATGATAATAGCTGTGGGAAACTTCTGCATGACTTAAAGTAGGTAATTACAATAATTACTTAATTGTTGTAAATATCAACCTAATTTTTAGGTTAGTTTCTGAGTCAGTAGTGGTATTTGCATCATGAATTGCTGAAAAGTTATTTGGAAAGTGTAATGAAAATGTTGTATTGGATACAAAAGAAGTTTAGGTCCAAAAAATGGAAATATGGAGAAAATGTAAATTGTGATGATAGAGATACAAGTTTGTTTGTTTTTTTTCTCCATTTGCATGCTTTCAAAAAAGGACTAGAACATTCCTATTATGATGCTGCTGCTGTTTTGATCATACTGAGGAAAACCAAAATGGTTTTATTCACTTTTTGCCTTTCTTCTTACATATACAGGCTGCTAAATGTAAAGGATCAGGGCAAGGCACTCTGATCCTGTGTGATCCCGGCAAACTTAATCAAGGGGCAGAGCTGCCAGATCCACATATGTTCCCTGAGAAAAATAACCGAGATATTGACATGGCCAAGAATCTGCAGCATAAGATTTCTTACCAAATGTCTGTATATTGAAGGAGTTTCTTGTAGATAGTATCTGTACCCAGTTCATCCCCATCTGCGTGTGCTAATCGTGAACTGTGCTTGAATCCAGCAGGATCTATTTATTTCCAAAATAACTGTGTCTTGATCAAATAGGATTCATGTGTGCCTGTTACTGAGGAGACACACTGGGCCAGATGTGGCTCTTTTTCCTGACTGCCTTGATTCAATGGGATCCAGGCATTTTCCAACTGAACAGCTGTGGCTTGGGGAGAATCCAGGTGTTTTTCTCACTGAATATTTGTGGGATTGGCAGGGTCCTGGGTATTTCCTTTGCTTTCTCTTACTTGGAATTATTATAACATATATTATGTATATGCATTTCAGTGAACTTTGCTTTGTTCCAGGAAACAGATCGGTTTCCTTTACTTTGCACAAGAGCAATTATACCTAGAAAAATATGGGCAGGATTAACGATTTATCTTTATCTTCACTAACTATATCCTTCATGCTGTTTTATACAAATACATGAATATTCTAAAAATCCCTTTCAGTGAAAGCAAGTAAATTACCTTTCCACACTGAATAATTATCTACTCAAGAAGGTGTTGCTTTATTGAATGGGGTGTCACACCTGTTCCAACATCCACTTGTTAAGAACCTGTTGGACTTGGCTTTGATTACTGATTGAAGAAGTAAGTCAGCACCCTTCCCCCCAATTTGGCAATACATAGACCCTGTTCGAAAATGGTGTGTGGTTTTGGTTTCCACATCTTATACAATATATAGGGAAATTGGAAGGAGTTCAGAGAACAGAAACAAAATGATTAAAGGGTTGGGGAAATAAGGAGCTGGGATTATTTTATCTAAAGAAAAGTTTTGAGGGGAAAGCAAGATGGTGTGTGTGTGTGTGTGTGTGTGTGCATGTGTGTACACACCAAAGACAGAGTCAAAGAAGCCAAATCTTAAAGGCTATGTGTTTGAGCAGGTTTGACTGGCCTTTGTACGCCATCTGGAGTCTGGTGGAGGGAGTGGGGAGAAGTTGGTCTGCCTTACCAATTATTGGGAAAGAGAATAAGCAATTTAAGAGAGAGAGGAGACTTGGCAAAAGTCAGGCAGAAGTTACATTAGCCAGGGGTTCTATCTCAGACCTACTTATATTATAATCTTCAAATATATGGAAAATGTTTGTATATGTAACCCTTATATTCCAGCTTCTACTAGATTTGAAAAATATGATTTGATATAATATATTTAAACCTATTTAATGATAAGCCATGTCATACTTCTCTCCAATCATGTGATGAAATTTTGGGATAAAGTTTTTCTTCATTTTCCCAAAGAATCAAAGGAAATGACTATATGTTGATATCCAAAACAGAGACAAGTACTCTATAAAATTTAATTGTATTTTGTTGGGCTCAGAAAATAGAATGTGTGTTTATACAGGCTGTGCTCAAAATTTAAAAAGAGGGAAAAGACTCTCCTCTCTTTTGGACATTTAGAGCCTAAGGTAGGACAGTAGACTTGATTACCTATCACGTAATCACCTCTCTGGGCAAGATCTCCATCATGTTCAGGATTCTGATTTTAATACTTTCAGAAAATGAAATATATGTATATCAAATACAGACTATAGTAATAGATATTAAATCATCTTCTCTTCTTATAAAACTCTGTATTAGTCAGCGTTCTTTAGAGAAACAGAACCAGTATATACCTGGTAATTGGCACCAAGATTGTGTGGGCTGGTAAGTACAAAATTTGGAGCGGAAGCCAGTGGACTGGAAACTCATGCAGGATTTCTATGTTACAGTCTTGAAGCACAATTCCTTCTTCTCTGGGAAACCTCAGTTTGCTCTCAAGGTCTTAGGCTGAGTATGAGGCCCACTGTATTATCAAGCACACTCCCCTTCACTTAAGGTCAACTCATCGTCGATGTTAATTTCATTCACAAATTACCTTCACAACAACATTTGGTGTAGTGCTCTATTACCTATCACATTTGGAAGCATAGCCTAGCCAAGTAGGTACATTAAATTTAACCATCACAAGCTCCATTTTTGAAAGATAATAACATGTGAACCAAAAAAAGAAGAGACACCTCCTTCCTAGCCTGAGACTGTCTTTTCTGGGGGAAGAGGCAGGAAGAAACCCTCTATATTCCACAGGATCCTCCTCCTTACTTGGCTTTAACGCACATATCTAGTTTCTTCTCGGTGACCTCTCAAGTAGTCACTTCCTTGTGGCTCTTCTCCCATACCGTCCTACCATTCACACAAACATGCTGTCCAGAGTTGTTCCCTCTGCAGTTTAGAAGCAAGGCAGTTTGCCTTAAGCAGAAAATCATAGAGATGATAAATGACCCATGACAACTCCAAAGGCCATGGACCCTGAGGCAAAACTGTCTGGGTTGGGAGTCCAATTCTACCACTTAACCCCTATGTGACTTTGGCCAAATTACTTGCAATGCCCTGAACCTCAGTTTCTCCATCTATATCATGGGATACTAATTATAATTCCTTCTCGAAAGGGTTGGTGGGAGATGCTTTGAAGATTTTGAGTACTTAGTAACTATTTAGACTATTTAACTATTGCAAAGCTATCTACAGTCTGGGAGAAAACATTTTTTGATGATGGACTTCCTGTACTACTTTAACCATGTAACACTGGGTGAAGGTCTGCTCTGTGCTTTTCTGCCCATGATGGTTGCTGCCTGTGATACTGGGAAGTTTTCATCTTCCTCTCCACACACTTGGGCTGAGGGGATGGGGCGGGGCGGGGGGGGGGGGGCTAAGAAATCAGTTTGATATGACTGAGAATCCCAAAGCATTTCAACCCTAAAATATTTCATCCCATAAACAACAGGGGCAAGAGAAGTAATATTTGCTGGTCTTCTATGTGCTAGTCTACATATACTGCCTCACTCAAGACTCATAATGTCCTGTAAATTAGATAGTATAACCCCCAACTGAGAAAGCAGGAAACTGAGGCTTAACAAGATTGAAATAATTTGCCTACAAGTATAGAGCAGAGCCAGGGTTCCCCAGTTTTAATGCCCAAACTCCTGCTAGTCACACCATGTTACTCCTCCCAAGAGGGTCAGAGACCTATTTCTTGCAAGTTATTGGCTTCTGTGCTAGAATCTAAAGTTGTTTTTGCATGTTTGAGAGATGTTCTTTTTTCTTTTAACCTCACCAAATTAAATTCTCAATTTAGAATGCCCTTCAAGGCATCCAATGAAGGGTATGAAGTGGGCAGGAGACCTTGGACTGCACATGCTTAAATTATAAAGCTTTTAAAAACGAATGGGAACATAGATGTTTGAAGTTTTTGATTTTTCGTTTGTTTCTAAACCAAACCACTGTTTACAAAGAATGTCAGTGAAAGATGCAGAATAACTAGCTGCTTTCCCTTTATTTTTAGACTCAAGTAAATATTTAGTAACAATAGACTGCAAAATAAGCTGAAGTTCAAAAATTAGTTCACAAAGCCCTGTAGAATGATTAAAATGAGTATATTATGAAGATACAGTTATCACAATAAAGGATTTCATGGTCAATTAATTCTGAATTATGGCTTTGAACCCTTCCTTTAACAGACTTATCCCTCCATCTACCACCCATCTGCTAAGCCAACTGTCCATCCAGTCATCCAACACATGTTTAGTGAATGGAGACCCATTTACATGATAGGTACTGATCTGGGTTCCGGGATAAAGCAATGCTTCAAGTGCACAAAGAGGATTGAGATCACAATAATTTAATGAACAGTGGAATAAAGCAAGCTAATTTCAGGCACCAATAGGTGTTGTGAATGAAATCTAATAGAGGATAAGGGTTTATGGTGGAGAAGCTACTTGAGTAGAGTGCATGGTCAAGTTCTGGAGAGGCCATGCTTCCTGGTTGTTGACTGCCCACCTCCTGTATCCTCACATGGCAGAGAACCGAGAATAGCAGGCTCTCTCCTGACTCTTAGGACACTACTCCCATGACCTCATCTAATCCAAAGACCCCACCTCCTAATACCATCACATTGGCAGATAGGAGGACAACATATGAATTTTGCAGAAGACACAAACATTCAGTCTGTATCAAATACCAATATCAGAAAAAAGGCAGTACATTTGGATCCAGAGTGGTGGTACGAGATGAGGTTGGAAAGGTGGGTAGGGGCATGTTAGTTTTATACAACTGGAAGGAGCCTGAATTATAATCCAAGTATAATGAAAATATATTGGCAGGTTCTAAGCATGGGGAGACATGATTTGAATTAGCTTTAAAAATAATAATTCAGATGCTTGGTTGAGAATTACTTATAAGGGGGCAAGAGTAGAGGCAGGAGACTAGTTCAAGGGAGATTGAAGAGGCTGAGGTGAAAGAAGATTCTAGACTCACAACTGGCCTCCTTAATGGTAAGGAGACTTCACCGGTGAGAGGCAGCTGGATGTATTTTAATAATGTCTCTATTTACATTTACATGCAACATATCTGCTATAAAATAGTTTTATTATTATTTTGTCAGAGGTAGAGATAATGGTGTAGATTAGCAGTTATATATAACTCCACCAAATATTAAAAGGCATTTTACTGTTGCTGCCAGGAACCATCATGAGCACTGTTGGTCCTCCTTAAAGGAGGGCAACAGTATTTAGGAAATTAATTCTTCCCTTTGGCCTAAATGCAAAATCGCAGAAACCATTTGCTAAATAGGACCAGCCATTCTCAAGAAGGCAGAGAGAGTCCTTCCTCAGGCATTCTTTATTAGAGGCCATTTATCAATTTCTACCTATCATTACAGATAATTGAAGGGAAACCTACGACTGGTAATTTACTGGCATTTTTCTTGGACTCAGACAGAAGCTAGTTTGAAAGTGTTGTCAACAGCTGCCCTGGCTGCAAACTTCCTCGCTCAGGGGAGACGGGAAAGTGCTGGAAGGTGGTCTGGCCTGAACTACCCCATCTTTCTGCCCATAAATCAGCATCATAAAACATCCTGGAAGTGTTGTGATGGCGCTGAATGCATAAAAAAGTGTTCACCAGCCGACTCTATTGTCGTCATTCTCGGTGGCAGAGGGGAGTGACAGGACGCTCACACGTTGCTGAGTAGTAGCGCAACATAATAAAGCATGGTTTGCACCATGTGTGTCACAGATTTCTTGGGGTTTCGCGAAGGTTTTTCCAAGTTCCTCCTCCCACCCCCCCCCACCCCCTTTGCAGTCATCCCGGCCCCAGCTGTGCGTCGGCCTTTGACTCCATCTGTCCTTCCGCTGGGGACGAGTCTTTCTCGCCAAATGGAGAACACAAGTTTGGCTCCCCAAAGTGATTCTAACCCCCACCCTCGGCTGAGCCTGAGCCAAGCGTCAGGCCTGCCGGAGGAACCGTCCAGGGGATGGAGGGAGGAGGGCGTGGAGGGGCTGCTGCTCTCGCCTTCCCCCACCCATTGCCACTTTGCACGCAGAGCCCGGGCAGACAGCCCGCCTGCGCGACCCCCGCCTGCCTCGCGCTCCAAATCTGCTCGTCTTTCCTGCTGCGCTCCCTCTCTCGGGTCCCCGGCCCAGGCGAGAAGGCGCCCTGCTGCAGAGCGGCGACTCGCAGGTTAGAGTTTGCCCTCGTGTGCGCCGCGTCACTGGCGGGGAGGAGTAGGGAAGGGGGGGGCGTGGGCTGGGTGGGAGCTGGAGCCCTGGCGATCCTCCCGCGGGGAGACGCGGCTGGGAGAGGCCGCCCCCGGAGCCGCGGACACGGCCGCAGCCAGAGCCGCCTCTCCCTCCCTCCCCTCCTCCTTCGCTCCGGCCCGGCGTCCGCACTCGGCCTCCCCGCCCTTACTCCACCCCCTTCCCCTGGCCGACCCCCGTCCTCTCCTTGTGTGTGAGCGCTTTAAATAATTTCATCCTTTTTGGCAAAAGAAATAATGCACCTGACTTTACCAGGGGGAAACAACAAGCCGAGCAAAACAAGGAACAGATGTAAAAGGAATAAAAGGAGAGAGAAAAAGAGATGAGACTCGTTTAAAGAAATCCAGGGTCTGAAGAGGTGGCTGCAGCGGCAGAGGCTGCTGGAGCTTTCCTGTCTGCGTGAGCGGTGGCGGAGGACGTTTTCACCAGTTGCAGATTGAACCTCGGGAACTCCTGGGTCTGTTGATTTGCCAAACAAAGTCTTTTCTTCTTTGGCCCCGACACTGAAGAGGCTCCAGACCCCTTCACAAGCTGGCAGTTGCCCGGGAGCCTTCCCGATTTTCTGGCGGAGCAAAGAGTCCTTCTGTGTGGAGAATGGGCGAAGGGCACCATCGGCGGGGGCCTCCCGCCGGGAAGCGCCTTCTGTTCGGCGGGAGGAGAGGGTCACCCCGCGGGCTGCCGGGCGGCGGCGGCGGCGGCGGCGCCACCGGGGCTCAGCGCTTCCTGCTCGGGCTCTTCATGCACGCGTGGCTGTGGGCGGCCTCGGGTTCATATGCCCAGGTGTTCAACCTCAGCCTTTCCGTGGACGAAGGACTTCCCCCGGACACTCTAGTAGGCGACATCCGCGCGGGGCTGCGGGCTGCACAGCAGCAGGAGGGGGGCGGCTTCTTTCTCTCCGAGGATTCGGATGACTCACCGCTGCTGGACGACTTCCACGTGCATCCGGACACCGGCATCATCCGCACGGCTCGGTGCCTGGACCGCGAGCGGCGGGACCACTACAGCTTTGTGGCCGCCACGCTGCTGGGCGCCGTGGTGCAGGTGGAGATCCGCGTCAACGACGTGAACGATCACTCGCCCAGCTTTCCCCGCGACTCCCTGCAACTCGACGTCTCCGAGCTCAGCCCTCCAGGCACCGCCTTCCGCCTGCCAGGTGCCCACGACCCGGACGCCGGCCTGTTCGGCACGCAGGGCTACACCCTGGTGCAACCGTCCGACCTTCCTGAGGACCCCGCAGGACCGTTTTTCCAGTTGCGCTACGGAACCCCGGGGTCATCACCGTCCTCTTCGCCCCTGGAGCCCCTGGACCTGGTGCTGCTGCGGCGCCTGGACCGAGAGGCGGCGGCGGCACACGAGTTGCATATCGAAGCCTGGGACGGCGGCCGCCCGCGGCGCACCGGCCACCTGCGTGTGGAGCTGCGGGTGCTAGACGAGAACGACAACCCGCCGGTCTTCGAGCAGGGCGAGTACCAAGCTGCGGTGCGGGAGGACGCCCGGCCGGGCTCCGAGGTCTGTCGCGTGCGCGCCACCGACCGCGACCTGGGACCCAACGGCCGCGTGCGCTATGGCATCCGCGCCCGGCAGGCGCTCGGGCTCCTGGGCGATGCGGCCTACTTCACGGTGGAGGAGCTGAGCGGCGTGGTGCGGGTGCAGAGGCCGCTGGACCGCGAGGCACAGGCCTGGCACCAGCTGGTGGTCGAGGCCCGCGATGGAGGGGCCGAGCCCGAGGTTGCCACTGTACGGGTGTCCATCGCGGTGCTCGACGTGAATGACAACCCGCCTGCCATTCACCTGCTCTTCCTCACGGAGGGAGGGGTCGCGCGCGTTTCCGAGGGCGCCTCACTCGGAGACTACGTGGCTCGCGTCTCCGTGTCAGACGCGGACGGTGATCCCCAGCAGGAAGAGGAGGCCGTCGGGGAGCCTGGTGCTGGTCTGGGACGCGAGAGCATCTCCTTGTCCCTGGAGGGCGGGGACGGAGCCTTTGCGCTGCGCTCTGGCGGCTCCCCCGGGGTATTTTTCCTTTGTGTCGAGGGGCCCCTGGACAGGGAGAGCCGCGACCTGTATGATCTGCAACTGGTGGCCACAGACTCGGGCTCCCCGCCGCTGAGCACAGAGGAAACGCTGCTGCTCCGGGTTGCCGACCTCAATGACCAGCCCCCTCTCTTCAGCAGGGCGCATTACCTGGCCTCCGTGTCAGAGGCCGCGGCCCCGGGTACCGCGGTCGTGTGGGTCAGCGCCTCGGATGCGGATGAGCCTGGCACAGACCACGCGCGGCTGCGCTACGCACTGGTCCACCTTCCTGTTCACTGCAACGCGGAAGGTGTGTGGCTCACCGCGGGGTGCGGGCGGTCCTTCGCTATTGATCCTGAGAGCGGCGTGATCAGCACCGCCGGGAGTCTGGATCGAGAGGTCCAGGAGGCAGTAGAGTTGAGAGTGGTAGCCCAAGACCTAGGAGAACCCCCACTCTCAGCCACCTGCCTGGTGAGCATCACCGTGGAGGACGTGAATGACAATGAGCCCGTCTTCCGGAGGCAGGTGTACAACGCCACCCTGGCGGAGCACGCGCCGGTTGGGCACTGCTTTTTGCAGGTGAGTGCGTCATGCTGCTGGATCAACCTCTGGATTCTAGAAAGGCCTAGGAAGAGAAGGCAGGATAAAGGGAATCCAGGGAGGGAACATTGTTATGTAGGTGGTTGTACCCTGGCTCCAAAAGCACAGGGGCCTGAGCTTCCGGTCCTCCTCTACAGTGAGGCGAATGGGCGCCCCGTGGGCACCTAACTTTTTCAGTCAGGGGCTTACACTGAGTGATCTCTGAGGTCCTTTCTATTTCACGTGGTATTTGGATCCTGAGTTTGCTTAAGGAATCTGGGTTTCCTTCATACTGAATATGGGCACCCACATTGATTTGGGAGGGACCACTCTCAAACAGTATGCAAATGATGGTGTCTCATATTTTGGGGCATCATTGTTTGTCATCTTAGAGAAATAAGGTGGTTCTCAGAAATTATTTTTTCCCAAATAATAATAATACACCTTAAACACCGAAACTGTTTGAGTAACCATTTGCAGAGATTTTTTTTTTTTTAAATAAATTTTGTACCTTTCTTAGAGGCTTACAAAGGCTAGTTGAAGCCAGTAAGTCAGTCTGTCTGTCTTTCTTTCTTTCTTTCCTTCCTTCCTTCCTTCCTTCCTTCTTCTTTCGTTCTTTCTTTCTTTTTCTTTTTCTTTTTCTTTTTTTCTAAATCAGTTGTGAGTTGAGTTCCTCCAGTGAAACTTCAGGACTCTGAGAAGTAGTGGGGTTCAATTATACAATGGAAATCTTTACCTTGCTTTTTGGAAATTCTGCCTTTAGAATTCTGATCTCTCCTTCGATCTCAGAATGTTGTGATTTGGTCCCTTCTAGCACCAGTTCTCATTGGTTCCAATTTCCTATTTCTTTCCTTGCTTGCTTTCTTCCCTTTTGTTTTTGTTTTTGTTTTTGAAGTGTAGTTGACACACAATGTTACATTAGTTTCAGAAGTACAAGGTGATTTGACAACTCCATACATTAGGCTGTGCTCACAAGTGTAGCTACTATCCGTCACCATAAAACACTATTGCAAAACTATGACTCTATTTCCCTGTGATAACTTTTATCCTGGGGTCTTGTACATTTCAGTAACTGGAACCCTGTACTCCCACTCCCCTTCACCCTTTTTGCCCATCTCCTCACCCATCTCCCTTCTGGGTGGGAATTTAAATTGGTACAGCCAATGTGGAAAACTGTATAGAGGTTCTTCAAAGAACTAAAAATAGAAATACCATATGATCCAGTAATTTCAGTACTGGGTAAAGAAAAAAAACACTAAATAGAAAAGATATATGTATCTTTATGTTTATTGTAACATATTTAGAATGGACAAGATATGGATGCAACCTAAGGGTCCATCAGTACATGAATGGATGAACAGGTTGTGGTACACACACATACACACAGGAATATTACTCAGCCATAAAAAGAATGAGATGTTGACTTTTGTGACAACATGGGTGAACCTAGAAGGTATTAGGCTAAGTGAACAAAGTGAGACAGAGAAAGACAGATACCATATGATTTCACTTATATGTGGAATCTGAAAAACAAAACAAAGGAACAGAGCAGAAACAGACCAATTTCCAGTTTCTTATCCCATGTGAGATAAACAGATTTCTAAGATTGACTTATTTTTCCAAGATAACTTGAATAAATACAAAGAGCCTGAGAGACTAGTGAGTGAATCTCCAATACTTTCTTTAGCTCTCAAGCTGGGTTATTGAAGACCTCTCCTGCTTGGGGCACCTAGGTGGTTCAGTCATTAAGCATCTACTTTTGGCTCAGGGCATGATCTCAGGGTCCTGGCATCAAGTGCCCCATCAGGCTCCTTGCTCAGTGGGGAGTCCACTTCTCTCTGTCTGCCGCTCTGCCTACTTGTGGTCTCTGTCTCTCTGACAAATAAACAAATAAAATCTTTAAAATAAACAAACAAACAACAAACAAAAAGACCTCTACAGCTTATTCCCTGTTTCTCAGGGATAGGGCCTTAACTTCTATAGGTTATGTCTCAAATAATAGCCTTTAGATAATCAAGATGTTATTATATTATACAAAGGAGTTTTGTGACTGCTTCTGTCTTCTGAATCTTTTGGCTCTGCAAGCAGTAATAATCTCCATCTCCTTCTCTAGAATGATTGGCAGCTCTTGGAGTTGCTAGGTTATTCAAAGAAGGCTTGAGAATCAATGAATGCCTGCTGTTGAAACAGACAAATCCACAAATGTCAGTGAGTAGCCAATGGAAGTTCATCTCTCTCTCAAGCAGAGTTTGATATGATACAAATTAGCTGGTATTCCTCCATCCAGTGTAGGGCCAGGCCTGGGCATGACTTGGATCACATCCACCAATGTCCCATTGGCCAGAGCTCAGGTGTGTGGCCTCAGGTGTACCCCAAAGGAGGCTGAAAGATGTAAAGCACTGCATAGATGCCAGTGTGCACTGATAATTTCTGCCATGGATTTCTAAAAATGAAGTCATAATAAGTGAGAAGTTGGACTTGATGATTTTTAAGATTTCTTCCATCTGAAGACCTTGACGGTCTCGGTATGAAATAGTGCAGGTTGGCTCCATTTGAAGGAAAATAAGCAGGGTGGATTAATTGTAATTCTCTTGATTAGAACCTGTCTTTAGAATTGTTTCTAAAATGAGATGATCCTGCCGTGAGGTGTGTTTTCCCCCATTATTATGATTCGGTATGCAGCAGATCCTTTAGGCGAACCAAACTTGGCTCAAGGGGAGGACTGCATCTCCAAAGGCAAAAAACCTTTTCTGGTTGCCAAGTATAGCTGTAAATAGTATTAAGTCATGCTAATTAGAATTTCTGGAAATTCCAGTGATGTAGGCCCTCAAGACTGCAGAAACCCACTTATATACTGGCTTCCCTGGTGGCCTTTCCTCAGCAGCTATGTGAACTGCCCGTGTTCTCTAAGTCCACTAGCTGGCTCTGTCCCCTACTTTCCAGGTAAACCTCACCAGGTGTCTCCTATCTGTTTTGTGTCTCTTTACTCTCACTCCTTCTTTTTACCACTTTGTAAAACCGAACCTTCCCAGCTAGCCCTTGGGTCTCATGGCCTTTCCTTTCTTCCAAGGCTTTCTTTAATTACATTGCATCGATATTTACAACCCTACCTTCTTTCTGTTGCTCTCCACCACTTTTCTCTGTTTGGACTGCGTATCTGTTCAGTTCTCCTTTGTCTGAATCAAACAAAAGCAAAATGAGAAGCAACAGGGGGAAAAAAAAGTTCTTTCCAGTACTTCCTAAAAGGGAATACCATGTCATCTAATGAAATAAAGGCTTGAACCTTCAAGGTGTCTTGGCTGTTACCCCACATTATTGATCCTTGAGGTTCTTCCACTCTTGATACTGTTTCTGCTCCCACCATAGTGCTGGCCATCCTCCTGTCCTCCCGTGTTTCCCGAACCCCTTTATATTCTCATACCCAAATCAGAACTTTACAAAGACTTTAAAGGTGAGGGAGAATGACGGGATTTAATACCAAGTAGGAGAACCAGTAGCAACCTGAGATTGGTGACTTCTAGTCCTAAGGGGTTTTCACAACTTCACAGGCACTCACCTGGATTCTTAATTCCTTGCTCCCCACTGTCCGCCGTGTGGAGAACCCCTTCTTCACAACTCACCCCACAGGAGCTCCTCTCAGTGTCTCTATATGGCCCAGGCAGAGAGGGAGTTCTACTCAGCAGACACACAAGTGTTGCCTCCCCAAATTCAGGGTCTGGCCTAAAAGATGCTCTTTCTCCTCAGATTACTGTCAAAAAGACGAACTTCCACAAGTACAGTGACGTGAACTGTGCTTACAGACTTATCGCCAGCATTTATACCTGAATCACAGCAATGCTGTCACAAGTACTGTCTCAGACTTCCTCAAATATCATTACTGGATTCATTCACTAATTCATTTATTTAATCAAACAGCAAACTCGATTGAATAAACACAGCATTCCATGAGCAAATATCTGTGAAGTACCCCTTACATGATGGGAACTAGTGTTAGTGCTGAGGATATGGCAGTGAGCAGACAAGGCCAGGTCCCTGGGCTACCAGAGCCTATGGTGCTGGTGGTGCTGGTGGTGGGTGGGGGTGGGGGTGGGGGTGGGGGGGCTCTCCCCTTCCCTCCACTGCCAGGGTCCTCAAGAAGGAAGGACACTTGCTCCGCCTCCACTAGCTGATCCTTCCGCAGCACCCTGTTCTGATGTTCCCTCATCATTATACTAAACACTGTCTCTCAAAAGGCAGCTGTGTTTTTAAATTTAAATCCAATCAGCTTTTCTTAATCATGAAGCATTTTGGACTGTGGCCCGCTCACTCCCTCTTTCTTGAGGGCTGCCACATTTGTCTTCTCTTTCTGCCTCTCTCTTGCCGGGTTGTCCTTTTCTTCTTGGACCTCCACCACCGCCCCCCCCAACCCCCAGTGGTGGAAGTGCAGATATGGGCATCAGTCTTCCTCTCACTTTGCTCTTTTCTATGCTTTCCTCTCTATATTCCCAGAACAGCTTTCTCCCCCTACCCATGGGGTCAGCCTCTCTTATAAACTCACATTCACATTTCTCTACCTTGTACGTGTCTCTACCTGGGTATATTTTGGGCACCTTAAATCTAACATTTCCCAAACCAAAGTCACTTCCTTTCTAGCACTAATGTCTTTCTTTCTTAACTTTTGTTCTTTGGCTCCTTTCTGAAACGTTCCCATTTTCGCTAATGTGTCCTTTCCATAGATGTGTTTATGCATTTGGGGTGTGTCTGTGTGTGTGGATCTGCTGTTTGTTGGAGTGGTTGTGTTTGACATTTTTGGAAAGTAAAGGACCAGGGTAAAGAGCAGGTCATTACTCAAACCACTCAATTGGGTAAAAAGCAGGTCTTGAGAGGGCACTTGGCTGTGCTTTTTCATTCGCTCTCGTGGTCTGACGTTGAGGAACCCTAAGTCTAAGAGGGAGCCTCAGCAGTGGCCGTTAAAGATCCTATCTACCCCTGGGAAGACCCTGAGGGATGGAAAGACCCAATTCCTGTTGGGCTCCATGGACCAGAAAGGACTAAAGTGTATCTTGTTTCTGATTATATCTTTATCATTATATCTTTCAGGGTTACTTCTTTTTAAAAAATATCTCCTAGCTGTTAATAAAGTCTTGCTCAGTGTGTTGGCTTTGTCTCAACTCTACTATGGAGGTAAAAATGGAGAACCCCAAACCCCTCTGGGGGTGGTAAGATTTAAGCGAAGGGCCATTCATTGGCTTTAGTCAAACTGTCCAGGGCAAGCAGCCACTCCCTGAAGGTTGAGCGGCAATGAAAGAACAAATCTGCAAGAGAAGCTGAGGGAAAGTGGTTCCTATCTTGGTGGGAGGCCCTTTCTCTTCAGAGCCTTTCCTAGTGCCTTTGAAAGTAACAGACTTGATTAAGGAAGATGTTTCCTAAATTTTGGTGTCATCTCTGATTCCTCTGCACAGCTGACCACAGGAGCTGACCCATTTTATGGACGTCAGTATTTCTTACACCCATCCCTTCATTTATACCCATGGCCCTTACCCTAGTTCTGTCCATCATCACTTCTTGTCTTGTATTGCCCTTTTTTCAAACTGGAGATGGTAGCCATATCTTAAATGTGCCCCCCTCCCACTAAATGTTTTCTCATGTGTCCCGCTCTTCTTTCTCTTTTTCAAAGATTTATTTATTTTAGAGAGACAGAGAGCACGTGGGCATGCAAGGGGACTTCCCACTGAGGGAGGAGCCCAATGTGGGGCTCGATCTCAAGATCCTGCAATCGCCACCTGAGCCACACAGGCTCCCCGTCCCCTTCTTTTCTTAAGTTCTTTGCGGTGCTACAGTTGTTTACTTGTATTGGTAAAACAGTGGATTGTAAGTAGCTTGTGGGGCTGCAGTTTAATGGTATTTTGAGTCCTCTGTAATTCCTCATGTCCTCCGTCGTATGCGTTAAAAGACCAATAATGTTGGATTGTACTGAAGAGCTGCAGGGTGAAAACAAAAGCGAAGTAAGAGCTTCAGCTAGTCAGAGTTTTTACTTTTTAATTTTTCACATTTCATCTTAGTGTGTATTAATTTTATTTGAAAGTGTATTTCCTCTGTATAGTTTATCATCGATCCTTTGGAATTCTGTGGTCTGAATTGCATTGCTTATCCCTCACCTTCCTACTAGCATACCCTTATTGTTGACCTTACTTGCATGCTTCCATACTTACATAGTGTATACTGGCTTTGATGGTCAATGATTGTCCACTTCTAGCTCTTTTATTGATTTTCTTTCTTTCTTTCCTGGCTCTTTTAAGAGGACATGTCTTGTATGTACACACGCATTGAAAGCATGTGAGATTTCCACTGCAGTCATTTGCACCTGTCTCCAGGATATGTCTAGATTACCTGCCAACTGTCATCTTCCCTGATTATCCAACTCCTGCTGGCCTTAGCCCTTAGTTCCCAGCATGTGCTGTATATGCCCCTGCTTTGCTTTAATGACCTGTTTTAAGCACTTGAGATCAACTGTAGAATTCTTAGACTTCATTTTGATATTTCTCTTCTTTCTTTCCCCACACAACTGCTACTCAAGACCCATGAGCTGGCTTTACTTCCTTTTCCCTTTTCCTACTCGGGAAAGGTGATCAGATAATACATATGGATGTGTTACAAGAAGGGTATTGCCTAGAATCTGTGGGATGTATCTTTAGTTACAGTCAATAGATAACTTTCCAGGAAATTGTCTAGTTCTTGGTCTTATAATGAAAGATAACTGACACTACCTGGTAGATTGTTCATAGCTTTGAAGATTAAAATTAAGTTGCATGCAGTGATGAAAAACATAGGCAGACTCTGGGGCTACAGTGTGTTTGAATCTGAGTTCTGCTACTTACTAGCAGTATGATCTTGGGCACTGTACCTCAGACTCCTCCCCTAGAAAATATGGGTAACAATAGTGTCAGCTTGGTAGAGTTTTTGTGTGGCTTATGAATAATTAATACATGTTTGCTTAGAGCGGTGCTTGACTCATAGAAAGTCCTCAATACGTCTTATATATTATTAATGTTAGTAAGCAAGACTTCTAAAAATGTTGAGGGAAACTAGTCTGCCTGATGCAGCAATCAGTCATTAAAAATGACATTTCAAATTAAGATTGTCTTGCACTGAAAGATGGAAGAGGAGCAGAAATACATTTAAATAGTGTATCAGGTTTTAGCTAGATTTCTGTGTTTCTGGCAATGAAAGCAGAAATCTGTTTTACTTAATTTGGACACTTGTAACATCTTATAGGTTAGGAATCCCACCTGTCTTAAGGAAGGTTCAGATGACCTTTCAGTAGCATACCTTCCTATCCCACCCCCCAGAAAGCGCTGTGAGGATCTTAGAGACACTAGGCCCTGTGGTATAAGCAGTGGCCAAGGCCTCTGAGCAGTGGGTCGTGATTCCTCATGGGTCCACCTCAGGGGTGCTGCCCACCTTAGGGGTGCTCCCCACCACACTGAGACTCGGCACCAAACACTGACCCCTCTCAGCTGTGCAGGGCATGAATCTAATTTTTGAGTGGCTTAGTGTCTTTTTTTCTGTTGATCCATTATTACTCTTTGGAGTCTTTTATTGGGAAAGCATGGAATAAGACAGCACTGGACTTGGGGTCGGAATACCTTGGTTCCGACTCTGACTGCACTGCTAGTTCTAACTAACTTTACTGGCCAGTTCCTCATCCATGAAATGTGTACTAGTCAAAAATAAAATGTGTTTCTATATCACGAGGAATTGATTCACACAATTACAGAAACAGAGAAATCCCACAATCCCGTCATCTGCCATCTGCAAACTGAGGACCCAGGAAAACTTGTGTAATTCAGTCCAAGTCTGAAGGCCTGAGAACAAGGAGAGCTGATAGTGTGGGTGCCAGTCAGGGGCAGAAGAAGACTGATGACCCACCCAATACAGTCAGGCCGAGAGGCAGCTCATCCCACCTCCTTCTTTTTGTTCTAGTCAGACCTTCAGTGGATTGGATGATGCCCATATACACTGGGGAGAGCATTCTGTTTTACTCACTCCCTCAATACAAATATTGATGTCCAGGGATGCCTGCATGGCTCTGTCGGTTAAGCGTCTGCCTTTGGCTCAGGTCATGATCCCAGCATCCTGGGATCAGAGTCCCACATCAGACTCCTTGCTCAGCGGGGAGTCTGCTTCTCCCTCTGCCTGACACTTCCCCTCCCGGTGCTCTCTCTGTCTCTGACAAATAGGTAAAATCTTCAAAACAAAATGAAACAAAAACATATATTGATGTCCAGATGACAATATGTGATGTCCTCTGGAAGCCCCCTGCAGACATAACCAGAAATAATGTTTAGCTACATACCTGGGCATCTCATGGCCCAGTCTAGTTGACACATTATTCATCCCATGCTAGTTCATTCTAGCAACACATTATTGTAAGAATTTAAGATAATACATATGAGTGATAGAAAGTAGGAAGAGTGTAGGAAGAATTCAGGGCCTTTGCAGGTAACAAGTTTTTTATGCAGTGGACTAGGATGGAGGTTTCATTAGAAATGCACCTTCTAGGGAGTTCCTGCCCTCTTTTGTGATATTTACAGACTTTTATTTGTAGACTTGTGATAGAAGCATTCTATTGTAACTAGGCACTTTTTTTTTTTTTTTTTTTTTGCATAAAAAAGTGTAAAACATTCCTAGACATGATCACTTCCAAAAGAGAATCATTTAGGATGGATTTCTGAAAGTTGTGTTTAGTAAGATTTCCTTTCTTTGAGGATTGAAGTCTGACAATAAATTAATTTTATTAACATCTTGATACCAGACTTACACTAATGAGCCCCTTGCCTTCTAAATTATAAATTAAAAATGAGCGACTATGAAAGTAATGTATGCTTTCATAGCCCATTAGGGAAATTATGCTAGATCGTTTTTAGAAATGCCAGGTTACTTCTTGAAGTCTTACTGAATTAAAATCTTCATTTTAAAGGATTTTGTGTTTTATGACACAGGTAGATCAGATGAATATCATAACACATATCAATTTTAATTAAAATACTATTTAGGATTGCATAGTCTATGTGATAATAGTATAAATTGGAATAACCACAGTGTGTCTGGCTGCTATATTGAAGACATGGGAAGAGATAGCCCATGAAGGACTTTCAGTATTTGCCTAGAGTTTGGCCTTTGTTATGGAAGCGAGCAAGAGAGATGGGAGGCTTTTGAAGAAAGATTGACATATGTCAAGTAAGGTTTTAGGAAGCCTTGTCTTGGGTTAGTAGCAGGAGATAGGGAAACCAAGTAAGAGAGTCTTGACACTCCTGTCATAATCCCTCTTCTGCTATGAGGGCTTGACCCCAGGGGAATGGTCATGTAAGGTAATGGAAAGGGTGGCCTGAGAGGCATTATAAAGGAAGAATTGGTACAACTTGAACAGGATGTGAGGAGAGTCATGCTGGGGGAAGCAAAAAATGGTGCCGTATTTCAATCTGCTTAGTGGGAAGAATAGGAAAAGCTGGAGGTGAGAGTTTTGGGGGAAAGAATGTTCATTCAGTCAAGTGTCTGGCCTGTTGCGTATGAATTAATGGCCAGTAGTCCAGGAAAAGATGTCTTGATGGCTACTTAGATATTCAGAACTAAGTGCAGGCAAGAGCCTGAGGTTGACAAGAGAAGGTTGGAAGACATTCACGTGGAGGTGAGAATCAAAGCTGTGGAAGCGGGGAGACTGAGAGAAGGGACTAAGAGAAGAGTCAGTGGCTCAGGATGCTGGCTGGCTCAAGGGTCTCGCCACTCATCTGCGGTGGGAGGGCAGGTCTCTGTGTGGCTGCTTCTACTGCTGTTTTGTTGGCTTGGTTTCCTCAGCCTAGTGGATCAGAGCCCAGACGGATGGCCGGCAGCTTACCCCATTTCCTGAGCGAATCCGCACTGCCTCTCAAATACTTGGCATCCCTCACCATGCTCCCAGGCACTAAGTAAGCTGCACACTCTGGCTCTGCTATTTTCTCTTCCCCACCATCTTTCTTTACTACAGACATCCTCATCAGTCCCTCATATGCATTTTATTTCTATTTTTTTTAGAGATTATTTATTTATTTATTTTCTTATTTGGCAGAACATGAGAGAGAGAAAGAGAGTAGCAGAGGGAGAGGGAGAAGCAGACTCCTGACCAAGCAGGGAGCCTGGTGAGGGGCTCCATCCCAGGACCCTGGGATCATGACCTGAGCTGAAGGCAGAGGCTTAACTGATCGGGCCACCCAGGTGCCCCCCTCCATACACATTTTAGCCATTTTGTGTCTGTTATAACTCTTGCCATTCAGCCAAACTGGTCTTATATTCTCCCATTTGGCCCAGTATTGATTTGGCCCAAATTGATTTTGTTGTTACTTAGATTCCAGGAGCCCCATCCCACAGCCAGACTTTACTAATCTGGAGGCATCTAGAACTTCTCCTCTCAGCTTGTATTCTGGCTGATCATAGCCTCCTGACATTTCAGCTCTCTCAGTCTTTGATTTAATTTATATTTATTTTTTGAACCTAGATTTTCTTTTAGGCCCCTTATTCTTCCTTTTCTTTCTTTAGCTATCAGCCCCTTCCTTGCTTTAGTTCCTTCTTTGTCCAGCTAGAATTCTCAGAGGCATGCTGCTAACACTTGCCCTTTCATATCTGTGTCCATACCACTTGTGGCGGATCCATCCAACGCTATGCTCTTCCCCCATACTTGTACCAGGAAATGCTTCTGGAATAATTGTGCATGGCGGTTGATTCCATTGTAAGTGTGTGGTATCAGCTGGGCCTTCTGTTCTGCTGGGCAATCTTGTCTTCACCTTGGCATCTCTCCCACAGCTTCACTCTCTTTCAGCATCATGTCTTGCTCCCTTTTCTCTTACAGGTAATCATGCCTCCTACTCAGTAGACTCCAGAAGGTGAAAACATGCTTGCATTTTGCCTCCCATTATCAGACTTTCCTGTCTCTCTGCCATCCAGTCCCCAAGGACTAGGTGCTTCTCCTCCATCCAAATCAAACCCACCCATGGCTTCTCCACACTTCACCTCTTCCATCTTTTCTGACATTGCTTCTTAGTTATACCCTCTCTCCTCTTTTATCCCTGCTTCTCTACTCTTTCCTTCTCTTTAGCATGTACTGTGCCTCTCCTATTGTTGGCAGTGTTTCCAAACCAAGGCTGTGGGCATGCTGCCTCTGTTTGCTCAACTTACTTCCTCAGTGCCCTGTAATGATCCAGTCTAACACCTGTTGGCCCATCTCTTTTTGCACCTAACCTAACCATATGTTAAGAGCCCTTTTTCACTTGAAGGAAGGTTCTAGAAAATGCTGCTACGTCCTCTTTAGGGTCTGGTATCCCTTGATGATGGATTCAGTACTTCTAGAGCTAAAGTGGTCTTCTTCAGCATCTGCTAGTATAATGAAGTTGTGGAGAAAGTGTAGCTCCGGGTATGTGGAGGCATTTTAGCTCTCATTATGTCCAGGTGTCCTTGAGTTGAACAGAGGAAGAAGGATCTAGTGGACAAAAGTGTGTACTTTGGAGCCAGGCAGAACTGGGTTTAAATTTTAGCTCTGTTCCTTAGTAGCTTGACTTGGAGTAAGTTGCCAAAGCTTTGGAAGCCTCAGTTTCTCATTCATAAAATTGGGATGATAGGAGAATCTACCCCACAAGGCAGTTGTGGAGATTGAATGAGAGGATGAATATCCAGTGCAGAGGGCAGTGCCTGACACATAGTAAACTCCCAGGAAAGTTTATTATGTGGACCTTCACCTGTGTTTGATTAAACTGAGAAGCCAAGGGAGAATGGAAGAAACAAAGGTCAGTCTTTTGTTTGAAAAATCCCAATGACTAGTCGTGTTAAATGACTAGAAATATGATTCTGAACAGCAAATGACATTCTAGGAAAGTGCCCTGGCTTAACTGCAATGTAGAGTTTCAGTCCCAAATATGGCCTGGGTCTTAGCAGGGAGAACCACAGGGGCCATGTGAGCCATGAGGATACCTTCACCTTCTTGTTTTAAAACAAAGATTAGCCTGAATCTCCTGTTCCTGACAGTCCTTCACAGCTCACCTCTGGTCATTTTTGCCAGTCACAGGGCTTTTACTCTGGACACTTCTCTGGCCTTCCAAGGTCAAGGGAAGGGCATTTTTAAAGAAAAAAACACCACTTGGTTTTGTTTTGCTGTACATGTCTCTTGTGATATGTTATCCCAGTGAAGGGGAAAGGCATTGAGTCCCTAATATGGCTGACTTTTGTCTTCATTTTTAAATGTTATTGTCCTAAGAGATTCTTCTCATTCAGGAGTAGAAGTGGGGCAATGGGAAAAAGAGGGATACTTTATGTTTTCTTTCAATTAAAGAGGAACACTATCATTTGTATCTTTTGTATCAAATGATAGTGTTCCTTTAACCAACATTTATTGATACACACTACTTTAAGCATGGACTGAAAGTCACAGTGATTTTGAATATTTTAATTTATTGTTGGAAATTTACTAACAGAAAAAAAGGACATCAGTTAATTTATTTGGATACCTTCTTTAAGAAAGCCAAACAACCAAAATTATTCCTTAAAACTTCTTTGCACATCAAAATAGGAGACTTACTGTTAAGATATATTATAATTAGAATATTAATGTAAAACTTTTCAGTTTTATTTTATTTATTTTAATTTTTATAAAAAGATTTTATTTACTTGAGAGAGAGAGAGAGAGAGCTTCTACTTCTACGAGGGGGGATGGAGGGGCAGAGAGAGGGAGACACAGACTCCCTGCTGAGCAGGGAGCCCATGAGGCTCAGTTCCAGGACTCTGAGCTCATGACCTGAGCCAAAGGTAAATGCTTAACTGACTGAGCCACCCAGATGCCCCTGGTTTTATTTTAATGTGCTGTGTGTAACTTTGATATATTAAGATCAAGTAAAATTTTTTTGTGCTCACTTTTAGAAATTGAAATTTACATTTTCCATCTTAAATCATGGCAGTAATTTTTAATTGTTGCATTTTTTTTGATGTTATTGTTGGTTTACTTCATATTAAATCCTCAGACAAGAAAATAACATCCACTTGATGCTTTTGGGAAATGTATTGTGGCAAAAAAACTAGGAAGACCTATAGCATAGCTTTGTGTTCACAAGGATAACAAAGAGAAAAGAATAGGGAGGGCATGGTTGTCTGTCGTTAAGTGTCTGCTTTCGGCTCAGGTCATGATTCCGGGGTCCTGGGATGGAGTCCAGCTTCAGGCTCCCTGCTCAGAAGGAAGCCTGCCTTTCCCTCTCCTACTCCCCTCACCGCCCCCTGCCCTCCACTGCCGCTTGTGTTCCCTCTCTCACTGTCTCTGTCAACTAAATAAATAAAATCTTAAAAACTAAAATGAAGAGTAAGGAACAAAAGAGAACTTGAGGCAATTTCTGATCAGTTTGGTTAATGACAGGTGATCCCCAAATTCTGTTAAAGACTGTTCTCCACCTTTAAAAGCCCTTCTGTTCAGATTATTCTGAGTGTTCTTTTGTTCTTCATTTAAATCAGTTGCGTAGGAATAGCCATTGTTATAGTTATATTTTCAAGAGATTAAAGATTATTTCTAGCCTTACCATAAATGGCCTTGAAGACCCTTTGATTTTTAACGAGTTGTCTAGTAAGAAACTTCCTGAATTGTATACTCTGCTTGATGTCTGCTTTTGGGAACACGGAGGACATTATTGTTTACATAGAGTGACTTGTCTAGTTCTTCTGAATGTCTGTTCTAAAGGAACTAAGGCATGAGGTAAAGAGCAATCGAAGCATGGGCACTGTTTTCTTTCCTTTGAAGTATAGATTGTTTTAAGTACTGAGCTGTTAAAAAAAAATACAAAGGCTGTTCTGTTGCATTAGGGCATAAACAAGAACACAGTATTTCAGTGGTGGCAACTACTTTGTTTCCTGGACTCATCTCACAAGAATTTTTGTATGCTATTTTCCCTGTGTAGAATCCGATTGGCATGCTTATGTCTATTTCATTTCCATCACCTCAATCAGTGACCAGTGCAAAGAAGAGAGGTGACAGGAAGTGCGGTTTATAAATTAATGTTTGACAGTACTTTAGATAATTTGCTTACTTGCATAAAAATATAGATTCTGTGTATATTACAGAGAATATTATTATATTACCCTCATACCACTAGATGAATTTGATGTTTGTCTTGAGTCTTGAATCTTAGTACATTTTATTTTATTTTATTTTATTTTTTTAAAGATTTTATTTATTTATTTGACAGAGATCACAAGTAGGCAGAAAGGCAGGCAGAGAAAGGGGAAGGGAAGCAGGCTCCCTGCTGAGCAGAGAGCCCTATTGGTTGGGGGGGGGGCTCAATCCCAGGACCCTGGGATTATGGCTTTAGCTGAAGGCAGAGGCTTTAACACACTGAGCCACCCAGGCACCCCAAATCTTAGTACATTTTAAAGGAAGGGCAGTTTTTTGGGAATATGTTAATACTCAGTTTTGTTCTATCTACAGAGGAGCACGGTAGTACTCTTATCCAAATTCATAATATCTTAAGGATAATTTGCTATTATTTCTCTAAATGAATTTTAACATTTAAGTGCAGTTAGTACTTTCATCTATAATTTGTGAAGATAACTGTTCTATTTTTTTAAAATGAGAAAGTTAACACTTATTCCATGTATAAAGAGGAATCTTTCTAGAGGCTGCTTTCCCTTTATTTTAAAGTTGTTGTTTTTTTTTTTTTTCTGCCTCCTTCTTTTTTTTCCCTGTGTTCTTGAGCTTCCAAATATCCATATGTTAAACCTTTTGATCTGAAGCCTTGAGGTGCTGCTCATTCTCCTTTTCAATGATTTTCCTTCTGTTCTTCAAACCAGATGGTTTCTGTTGCTCTATTTTCAAGTTCACTCTCCTCATATCCATTCTGTTAAGTACATCCAACATTTTAAAACAAATTTCAGATGTTGTTTTTTTCATTTGTAGAATTTCCATTTTGTTCTTTTATAATTTCTGTTTCTCTGATGATATTTGCTATCTTTTCATTCATTATAAGAGTGTCTTTCACTATAATAGCTGCCTTAAGGCCATTGTTTGCGCATTTTGACATCTGGACCATCTTGGGTTGGGTTCTTTGTTTTTTTCCTCTGGAACATAGAGCACATTTTCCTAATTATTCATATGCTGAATAATTTTGCATTATATTCTGAATATTGTGAATGTTATTATGGAAATTCTAGATTCTGTTATATTCTTCTGAATAATGTTGATATTTTTTTTTTAGCAGACAATTAACTTGGTTGGACTCATACTGCAAATTCCTGGTGACAGGACAAATCTCGCTTCAGTTCTGCTTTTTCTTAACTGGGTTATTTGCAATTTGCTCCACTCATATGTAGTTTAGGGTTGGTGAGAGATTTGGGAAGAGTATATATACAGAATTTGGGGCTTGCCCAGAAGGCTTTCTCTTATCTGGGATTTTCCTTCCACTCTCTAATGGTTGTGGTTGCCTGAATTCTGTGTTAAAGTTTTTCAATTCAAAAAGACTGTGTTTCTATTGGTAATTTAGTTACACTGCATAATGCCTTGAGGAATACCTGTCCTTAGGTAGCAGGCCAAAATAATAATAACAACAACAACAACAACAACAACCACCACCTATCCCTTAGTAGCAGGTCAAAATAATAATAATAATAACAATAACAATAACAACAACAACCTGTCCTTTAGTAGCAGGCCAAAATAATAATAATAATAATAATAATAAAATAAATTAAACTTAAAAAATGGGAAACCCATTTTATGTCAGTCCATTCTTCTAATTTTTGACCCCTTGTGAAAATCTGACTACTTTTGTTCAGTCCCTGGAATCATCAGGTTTTTTTTTTTTTTTTTCCATTTTACTCAGAGTTTATAGTCATTACATACAAAAGAGTAGGTTTTTTGGAGCATACTGAGTCATACTAGAAGCATAACTCCTGTTCTTTCCCTACACTCAAATCTCTATTAATTTCAATGAGATTCAGATGATTAAGACTTGATGGTAAAAGCCTTTTGAAAATAAATCCTTTAGAATTTTGTTCTCCTTAGTAGATTATGATTGGGTGGCAGCTAATGTGTTCAACTACAAAGGTTTACTGATTCAGTGTTCCATAGCTTAATTAATGTTAGCAGTAGTGAATGTTAACAATTTAAATCATTTAAATGTATTTTAGTTTTACCCAGACTCAACAAAAAATTCATGTATTTATAATTCTATAATCGTAATTGAACAAATGATAATCCTTCATGAAAATGTAGTGATGAAATCAATTCCAGGAATTATCTGATAGTATTTCCTACCTTTGAGTTTGGCTGAGCAGTATAGGGAAAATAATTTACAGTGACCCATTTGAAGAAAATCAGTTCTTAGCAAGCCTTGTCCAAATGCAAACAACCAGCTATGATCATTAAGACCAAGTTTTTATATGCTATGCCAAGAGAATTTTTTTAAATCTATTTTTACCCATACCCTCTCCCACTCTTCACCTGGGAAACACAAGTTTGTTTTCTGTATCTAAGAGTTTGTTTTCTTGTTTGTCTCTTTTTATTTTCTTTGTTTGTTTTGTTTTAGAAACTTTTGTCTAAGTAGAAATTCGTTTTCCTATGTTTCTCTTTTTGTAAGTCAAGACTCTGAGCCCAAATACTTCACAATCATCTTTTACCAAGTACATTGTCCTCTTACCCTGTATCAGACAGAAGCTGATATTTCCTTTGATAAATGCTTTCTTTCAAAATCATCTGTAACACAGATCTGATTTCATTACTCATGATTTAAAGCCTTCAGTGACACTCTACTAGTTGTAAGACCAAGTTCAAAATCCTTGTTTAGTCCATTCTGCCTGCCTTTCTATCCTTGTTTCAAGGAACCCTCCCCAATTCCTTCATATTTCATGAAGGCACCCTGCTCTTTCTTATCTTAGGCCTTGGCTTTGTATTATGGACTGAATGCTTGTCTTATGTTGAAACTCTTACGTTGATGGTTCTTGGAGGTGGGGCCTTTGGGAGGTAACTTAACTTAGATGTGGTCATGAGAGTGCCCCTGCCCAATGGGATTAATATCCTTGTAAGAAGAAGATGACATAGCAAAGGAAACCATCAGCAAAATGAAAAGGCAGCCTACTGAACAGGTGAAAATATCTGTAAATCATATATCTGATAAGGGGCTAATATCCAAAATATATAAAAAACTCATACAACTCAATAGCAGAGCAATCTGATTAAAAAAATAGGCAGAAGAGCTGAACAGTCATTTTTCCAAAGAAGATATGTGGATGGCCGACAGGTACATGAAAAGATGCTTAATATCATTATAAGGGAAATGCAAATCAAAGCCACAGTAAGATGTCTATCACTTCATACATGTTAGAATGGTTAATATCAAAAAGATAAGAAATAACAAGTGTTGGCAGGGATGTAGAGAAAAGGATGGTACCCTTGTGCTCTTTTAGTTGGAATGAAAATTGGTGCAGCCACTGTGGAAACAGTATGGAGATGCCTCAAAAAATTAAAAATAGAACTACCTTGTGATCCAGTAATTCTATTTCTGCATATTTATCTGAAGAAAACAAAAACATTAACCTTAAAAGATATCTGCACTCCGTGTTCATTGCCTATTATTCACAATAGCCAAGCTATGCAAACAGTGTAAGTGTCCATCAACACACATGAATGGATAAAGAAATTGTAGTATACTTATACACAATGGAATATTATTCAGCCATTAAAAAACAATGAAATCCTGCAATATGCAACAATAAGGATGGGCCTCGAAGGCATTATGCTAAGTGAAATAAGTGGAGAAAAACAAATACCATATGATCTCTCTTATATGGGGAATCTAAAAAGCATACAAAAAACCAGCCCATCGGGCTCCCTGCTCAGCGGGAAGCCTGCTTCTCCCTCTCCCACTCCCCCTTGCTTGTATTCCCTCTCTTGCTGTCTCTGTCTCTGTCAAATAAATAAATAAAATCTTAAAAAAAAAAAGCAAACAAAAACAAACAGAGCTCTTACAGAGAACAGATTAATGGTTGCCAGAAGCAAGGGGTGGGGGTGGGAGAGATGAGTGAACTTTTTTTTTTAGCTTAAATAAGTTGAATAATTTATAATTAAAGAAGAAAAAAGAAAGATCAGAGCTTGTTCTCCCCACCATGGGAGGAAATACGGGTGTACGTAAGTCAGGAAGGGGGCTCTCACCAGGACTGGACAATGTTAGCACTCTGATCTCAGCCTTCCAGTTGCAGAACTGGGAGGAATGGATTTCTCTTTTTAAAGTCAGGTAATCCATGGTATTTTATTAGGGCTGACTGAACTAAGACACTGGTTCCCCTCTTCGCTTGAAATGTCCTCTGCTCCAGGTCTCCCTTCCCCCACCTCTCTTACTGGTTCCTTGAAAATATGGTGTCTTTAGGAAGGCTTCCTTGACCATCTAAGGCTCCTACCTAGTCACTGTTAAGTCCTGTCTTATAAATACCCATAGAGTGTAAGGACCTATTTAGCCAGAGCGCTTCCATCCATTAAACAATAACCTTGTTTTTAACCCTTAAACTGTCCCTGCTCTCCTTCCCCCAGGGGACTTACTTTAAAAAACAAGTCCCAGAAACCAGCCCCAGGTAACAAAGCCCAGATACAAGGGTGGGTCAGGCCAGGTGGAGACATCCGATCAGTGGGGGGTTGCATACTAGTTAGTTACCAAGTTACCAAGGAGTCTCCCTAGTTACCAAGGAGTATGGGCCCCACCCTCTGGGCGCCTTGTGGGCACCAATTCTGACCAAGGTGATAGGCTAATTCAAATATCTACTAGGGTAAATTGTAATTCAATTGGTCACCTAGCATGACTGTGCAGCTTTCTCTGTGTTACAATTTCATTGGCCACCTGTGTGTGGCCAGGCCCAACCACATGGCCTTTGCCCTAAAAAGCTAGTCTGTGAAGCGCCTCTCTGTAAGAGGCGTGGCCCCGAACGTTTGGTTTGATTTTTGATGCTTGGTGTGAAATAAAGCTTTGCTTGACCTTCGCTTTGTATCAGTCTCGCTCCTTTAATCACGGACCCATTATTGGGGGACCTAACAAGAGTAAATGTGTTATACAGTAAATCTCTTTTGTAGCACACCTCATACAGGTAACCTGTGTAGAATGTGCCTTCCTGCTCATGATAAGCTTGACAAGACAACGGTAGAAGCCTTATCTGTCTTGCTTACTGCTAAATGCTTACGAAAATGCCCCGCACGTAATAACAGTAAGATTTGTTAAATGATGAAATGAAATCACCCGCATGGTACCCACCTAGATGAGCGCTGACTGCTTCAGGGATTGAGAATACCCTACCAAGTTCTTAGGACTTCTGAAAAGCAATGCTGCATAAACATTATAATACAGTAAGTCAGTTAATATCCTTTTAATGTTGTAATTTAGTACCAGACAGTTCTCATTTCATGTAAAAAACATGATCTTTTTCAGTGCCTCTTTTTACTCTCAGAATATGAAGCCATGAATTTTGTATATTTTCAGAAATAGTACTAGAGTCTTTTTGATTCTTAAATGTTAATAATCTACTGGTTAGTCCTTTAACCAGTCTTTAAAGATATTCTTTGATATATAGATATATACATATCTATATATCAAATAGATGTGCATTATTATTCTACAAAGAAATAGGGAACTAATTTGGAAGTGTAACAATATTTTAATTCTTTAGTTTATTCTGTCTACTCTCTAGCATGAAAAATAAACAAACCAGTTTGAAACTTAAAAAAAAAAAAGAGCAATTCCAGTAGATGTATTTCCTCTTCTTTTTTTGGAAGAGTGCCAGTATTGTAAAGCACTTTTCCAAATTCTTTCAAGCAGAATATGAGCTGGCTTATTAATAGTTATATGCTCAGTGGGAGCAAGCAAGAGGAAAGAATACAGATAGACTGGAGTCTCTGGCTCTGCATATTATAAGCTGTGTTCTTCGAACCTCATTGTATTTCATCTGGTAAATGGGATAATAATATGTACTTTGAAGGGTTATTATTTCAAACTCTAGTGCACAATAGGTACTTAAAAAGTCAGAATTATTTCTTACAAGTGGAGAACTCAGCCACACATTATTCTTAGGATTGTTTTCCCCAGACTGGGTGATTTCTGCACAAAGCAATTCAGGAAATAACTTACTACGTAATGACAGGTGGAATACAAGTGCTCTGTCTGCAGGATTAGTTTTCTTTGTTTATATTGACTTGCTTATCTTGTGCTAACAAATAATGAGATTGGACGTGGCCGCAAATGATACGTCATAATCCTCAGAAAAACGAATTCAAGATATGGCCTCATTATATGCCAGAAAATGTGGCTAATTTACTCCTTTACGATTTCAACCTATCAACTGTATTAACCTACCCTTAATTTTATGTTGTTCTTCAAGAGTTACTTTATAACTTTGATGGGCAGAATTCTACAGTACTGGTGTGTAAGATCCAAAGCTATTCTTTTTTTTTTTTTCTTAAAGATTTTATTTATTTATTTGACAGAGAGAGAGAGAGATCACAAGTAGGCAAAGAGGCAGGCAGAGAGAGGAGGAAGCAGGTCCCCCGCTGAGCAGAGAGCCCGAAGTGGGACTTGATCCCAAGACCCTGAGATCATGACCTGAGCCGAAGGCAGAGGCTTAACCCCCTGAGCCACCCAGGCGCCCTGATCCAGAGCTATTCTTATATAGCAAGGCTTCAGTTTATTATTTTTTAAATTTAATTCCAGTATGGCTAAGGTACAGTGTTCTGTTTGTTTCAGTTGTGCGATACGGTGATTCAACAACTCTTTATATTACTTGGTACTCATTATCATAATTGTATTCTTAATCCCCTTCCCCTATTCATCCATTCCCTCATCCACCTCCCCTCTGGTAACTACCAGTTTGTTGTCCATAGTTAAAGTCTTCAGTTTAAATTGTAGTTTTTCCTCTCCTTTTTGATTTTGTTGGGTTTGATGTGTTAAGTTTAGAATAAATGTGTGAGTTTATAGGAGTTAAGCACATTTCATTCCTTTGATATTCATAAGGAGTAAAAAACCAATTTTATCCCCATGCTGAAAAATAATTAAACCTGGAAATTATGATAATGTAATAGTGATTTTTTAAAGTATTAGCATATTAATTTCATTATAATTGGAATATCAGAATGTAATGTAAACTACAACTTATTGCTTTTTGTTTCCTTGTTCTACTGACTTACAACTTAAAGAAAGCTGAAAAAATATTAATCTAAAAATCAATTCATTCCTTAATGAATATTTTCCCTACAGAAGAAAACATGTCCATAATAATAGCTCATAATAAACATTTATTGAATGCTTACTCCGCGCCAGGCAGTGCTCTAAGAGATGAGCATGAATGAGCTTGTTTATTCTCACAGCACCCCACATAGAAGGCACCAACATCATCTCCAGTCTGTGCAGGAGAAAACTCAGGAGCAGAGAGCTTATGTATTTTGGCCAAGGTTCCAGAGCTAGTGAGAGGCAGTCTAAGGTTGAGCTCCCCAGAAGTTTGGAATTAAGGACTTTGCAGATGTAAGTTAAGGCTCTTGGGATGAGATCCATCATACTGGAGGGGTGGGTCCTAAATCCAATATTTGGTATCATAAGAGAAAAGAATATGAGGTTTGACACACAAAGGGGAAGCCCATGGGAAGAAGGAGGCAGAGACTGAGTTATGCTATACACCAAGGAATTTTGGAGTTACTAGGAGCTAGAAGAGGCAAGAAAGGATGGTTCCCTAGAGCCTTTAGAGAGAGTGTGGCCCTGTGGATATCTTGATTTCAGACTTCTTCCAGAACAGTGAGAGACTAAGTTCCTGTTTGAAGCTCTTCTTTGGAGGGTCTTTATTACAGCAATTCAAGGAAGTATTATACCCCTTGTGCTTCTTGGGCCCACTTGCTTCCTATAATAATTTTATCCCATCTGGGAACTGCTCCTCCAGACTTTGGGTTGGGTTCTTTCACTGGGGAGACTTAATTAGGAAGATCAGAGGGAGAAGCTAACCCTACTTGCTGCAGCTGAGTTTCTTACTGTAACTCATACCCAACACTTCCCCTTTTCGACTGCCCATTCTAGAATTAGCTCATGCTTGGCAAGGGCCCCTCTTGGTCAAGGTGCTGTGACCCAGCTTTCCATCCCTGAGGGGTCTTGAGTCTCTGACTCTCATAACCCTTTTCAGGCTGTATCTGCTGCTTCTGTCCTTTTATTATCAAAGCTGGGCAAGGCAGTACCAAGAAATAGTTCAGTTTAATTCCTGAGGGGCAAGGGTCCCCCCCCAACCAACCCCGTCCTCATTGTATAATATCAGCTCTGCCTCCTTGCCATGATCAGGGTCAGTTACTTCTGTCAGGATGGTAACTTCTTTCCTTGCTGCTGGTCACTTGGTACCGGACACTAAAGTAACAGAACATCAACCTCAACTTAGCTTAGTGGGGTTATTGCTGTATCCTATGAGGACATGCTCCTCCATTCAGGGGAAATCTCTAGACATGCGGAGCCCAGGGTTGTGGTGGTCAATGTTTCTTTTACTTGAAGGTGGACTGGTCAGTAGAGCCAGCTATACTGAAGGAGTGCTTTGAAGTAACTGTAGACTTAGAATTTCTGGAGCAGGGGCTGAAGAGGTGATCATGTCCACCTAGTCAAACTTCCTTATTTTAAGATTTTTTTTTAATTTATTTTTTTTTGGAGACAGCATGAGGGAGGGTTTGTCAGGGACAGAGGGAGAGGGAGAAGCAGACTTCCCACTAATCAGGGAGCCCCAGGTGGGGCTTGATCCCAGGACCCTGGGATCCTGACCTGAGCCAAAGGCAGACACTCAACTGACTGAGCCACCCAGGTGCCCCTTGTAGGTTCGGGGAAGTGCCACAGATTATCCAGGAGAATCCAGCAGAGCAGGAGTTGAACCGAGACTAGAAAACACCTTTTCCAGTCAGGTGTCCTGCTACTTCTCATTACTTTATGTGGATTAATTTTACTTAATTATTAAAATAAATTAGCTGATATTTAAAATATTGAAAGATTTTCATATTTGTCTTCTAACTGAAATGTTATAATGAAGCAGCTTTTATTAGTAGTGAGAGTGTCCCATTCTGTGTATGTGTGTGTGTGTTTCAAACAGAATTGGATCACCTCTGAAAGTGTATTTAATATCATTTTTGAGATCCAAGGTGGTTGTGTCTTCATATTTCCATCCATGTTAGCTACCCATTTAAAAAATTACATTATAGCCTGGATGGCTTAGTTGGTTGAGCAACTGCCTTTGGCTCAGGTCAGGATCCTGGCTGGGATCCTGGGATAGAGCCCCAAGTCAGGCTGCCTGCTCTGTGGGGAGCCTGCTTCTCCCTCTGCCTGCTGCTCCCCCTGCTTGTACTTTCTCTTGCTCTCTCTCTCTCTCTCAAATAAATAAATAAAATATTTTAAAAAATTACATTAAAATGCATTACATTTTAGACATTTGAATAAGAATAAAACCTTTCCTTTGCAGTCAGTCAATAAAAAATTTCTTCTATGTGATGCATATGCCAAAACTTTAGGGGGAAAATGAGGACTTTCTAATATGTTGATTAAAAAAGGCAATGCTTAAAAATGTACCTGTAACACTAGAATATGTGCATATACTCACCAGTTACTCCATTTTAACTTTGGTGTGACCTGCTTGGTTGAAACCACAGTGGATTGACATGCTGACTGTGGTTTGATTTGTCTTTAAGAACATAACGGAACTTGTTTCTGGGATCATTTTATTATTGTGAGATTTAGAAGAAAGTAATTGGAATCAAGATTACTTTCATACTGTCCTGTAATCACAAATGTTAGACTTGGAAGAGATCTCAGTACAGAGTGTTACTGTCAAGGGGATAAAGCATAGAAGAAGAAAGGGCCTTTTAAAACTGTGGATTATTTACATATGTGTGACAATCGGCCAGAGAGCTGCTTTGTGGTTTCATGTCCTGAAGGTTTGCTGTCACGTTAATTAATAACTTTGTGCAATCCAAACCACCTTCTTTGCCCAGAGCTGTACTTTAAATAGCAAGTTGTTTTTGCTAGCGACTCACAGAACGTAAGATGTACAGTATTTTCAGTGGAATCCTTAATGGTATCCTTAATGTTATTACAATGGTAGAAAGTTTTCAGTCTGAAAACTCCAGCACGGTTCACATCACCTACAGAAATGAGCATCGGCTTCAAGACCTGGACTGGGACCTAATCTATTCTCTGTTTCTGCTAGTATTTTTTTCCCTCTAAACCTTTTGTGAAGATTTAGCATTGATTTGCAATAATAAGAATTACTCTTCCAGGGAAAAAGTTTGGTCTCAGACTCAGAAGCATTCTCTAACGTTTAGAGAATGGAAAAGACACAGAACTGACACCGTGCATGTGACTGTGACGAGGCTCCAGTTCTGGGGATGGTGGAGATGTTTGCTCCCTGAGACCATTGTTCTCTCAGGCTTGTGCACAAACATCTCAGAAGGGTCAGTGCCTCTCAGGAGTTATTAATTGAAAAGTGAAAATCATCTGTGATTGAGGACAGACAGCAAGGTACTAAGATAAATCATTTCTAACTCAATTAGAAACATAGCTCCTTTTACAGCTGACTTTGAAAACAAAGGAAAGCGTAGTTTGATCAAAAGTGAGCAGGCGTTCACACCAGTTATTCTCATGCTGTGATTTGAAAAGAGCATTATCAGGAACACATTTTTTGTTTTTTTAGCCATAATTTATTTCAGACCTGTGCTGGAATAAATAAAGCACATGAACCTTAACAGATGCAAATAATAGGGAGTATTCTGTGTATGAGTAATTTAACACATTGCATAGATCGTGGAATCTATCTGATACAAAACCGTGCTGTCAGAGACAGTGGAGTTGAGACGTTTTTAATGTGTAACCTTAAGTAAGTCAGTGTGTCCTGAAACCATTTGGCAATGGTTATACAATCCAGACAACATATAAGGAATGAATGAATGAATGAATGAATGAATGTTAGGTTCTTGACCAGTACATAAAACCATTTGTAGGCTTCTGGTCAACCACTGTGAATGGCTGGATGAAGGTTTTGATGGTAGATTCTTGTGTGCTGCAGCTGCAGAACCCAGTAGTCCTGAAAATCCTTTCCCAGGTCACTTCTCTTGACTTTTAGGTATGTTTGTCCAAAGCTAGGTGTGGATGAAATTCCATGTATATTAGAATGAACTTTAGTTAACTTTAACCAACTGTTAACAAGTTTACAATAGAAGTTACAATGGAAAAGTTTGATAATAAAAATACTTTAGAATCCTTAGTCTTTATTAATGGAGGGGGGAGTGAAGAATGGTTTGAAAAACATAAATTCATTACAAATCAAATTTAAATTCAGGTGGTAATGACACTTTTAGGATATTCCCAGTATGGATTTTCTTAAGATACATAACTTGTGAGATGAGTGACTACATATGCAATGCAGCAAAATTTTTGGCCCTGAGCGCTCTACATCTGAAAGTAATACAGCTGATCCTTGAACAACATGGGGGTTAGGGCCACCAGCCATGGTGCCTGTGGAAATCTGTGTAAACTTTTGACTCCATGAAAACTACTAATAGCCTACTGTTGAATGGAGCCTTACTGATAACATAAACAGTCAATTAGCACATAGTTTATATGTTATGTGTGTTATATCCTGCATTCTTACACTAATGTAAGCTAGAGAAAAGAAAATGTTATTAAGGAAATCAGAAGGAAGAGAAAATGTATTTATAGTGCCATATTAATCATAAAAGGTGTTGTCTAAGTGGACTTGTGATGTTCAAGACTGTGTTGCTCAATGGTCAGTTGTATAATACTGTAAATCAACTGTAATTCAGTTAAAAAATTATAAAACTAGAAATGAAGAAAAAAAGAGTGATTTAGAGAAACAAACAAAAAAACCCATCATCGCCACCAACAAAAAACTCTGGGCCCATCCTAACAGTAGTTGAAAATTGTGCATAAGCTATTGATGTATAAAAATGTTCTGTGAGGAAATATCAGAGTGAGCTGACGGATCTTACTTAATATTAACCAAAGAAGTTTGGTTGGTTTTGAGTTTTAAAAAAAATTCCTTCCTCCTCTTTCTTTCCTGCTTCCATTCTTCCTTTCACTTCCTCTTTTCATTTTTTCTTGTACTCGCTCATTTTTTGTCATTTACTCATTCACTCAGCTAATATTAATTGGCCATCTGCCATGTTCTAAGACCTTGTCTAGGCACTGGAAATACAAGATACAAAGTGAACAACTTTCAGGAGTGTTTCTGAAAATGAAAATGATAAAATAAAAGTATTAAATGCCACTGAGAATATAAAATTCATTCATTCATGGGTTACAGAGTGGTTGGGTGCAAAGTGGTGCTTCTTTAGTGAGGACAGAGAGGGAGGTTTTCTCCTGGAGGGTGGGATTCCAGCAGAGGCCTGAATGATGAGCAGAAGGTGCTCATGCTACTACCTGGGTAAACAGCACTGAAGGCAGAAAGAAGCAGGAAGTGCAAAGGCACTGAGACAGGTAGGAGCCTGTTATGGTCAGGGTTCAGAAGGAAGACCAGTGTGATTGGACTTCATGATTGAGGGGAACTTGGGAGGAGAGATAGGAAGGGGTTGGGTTATGTAGGGTGTCACAGACCATGGGAAGGGTTTGAATTTGTTCTGATTCAATGAAAGGGCATTGGAGAGTTTTAAGCAGGGGCAGGATTTGAAACATCATGAGTTTGTGTTTAAAAGATGTTGCTAAGATTGTCATTCACTAAATCACACAATGGCCAATCAATGAGCACATGGTGGAGAAACTCCTGTCACATCTTAAATTGGGGAAACAGTTTTACTTTTTTCAACCTATCTCTGATTCTTGAAACCATTTCTCCTTTTGGTTTGACTTGTAGGAAATTCAGAGCCAATTTGCAATTTTCCTCCAGCAGTTATAGCTTATTACTTAACATATGTTTTTTCTTTTAAAATTTTATTTGAATAGATATTTATGATACTTAGTAAAAACAATATAGAAATTTATATATTGATAAGGTTTTCTCCCACTCCTGTCGCTGCCCAACTCACCAACCACCCCCCCATAGACAACCTCTTAAATTAGTTTCTTATGTGTCTTTCTAGTGTTCCTTTATGCCAATACAAATCAGTATAAATATATATTCTTACTTCCCTTCCTTTCTTTCTTCACCGAGGGTAGTGTGTGTGTGTGTGTGTGTGTGTGTGTGTGTGTGTTCTTCTACATCTTGTTGTCTTTACCCAAAGTTGAGTCCGGAGATTTTTCACTTCAACACACACTGCTTTTTCTCTCTATTTGAGAGTAGGAAGGTTTTTCATTGAGTAGAAGTGCTATTTAACCAGACTTCATTCCTGGGCTTGAGTTATTCCTTGTCTTTTGGTATTACGAACAGTGCTGCCACAAATAACCTGGTCATATGGCACTCTGTATTTGTGAGATATAACCATAAGGTAAGATAAGTTCTCAGAAGTGGAACTGTTAGATCACAGTGCCTTTTTCATAGTATATAGTTTTGGTAGCTGTTTCTGTTTTGCTAAATATTGCCGAATTTTCTTTGGAATGAGTTGTGCCTTTTCTGCACATGCATTAGCAGTGTATGGTAAGTAATGGTGCTCTGATGGGTGGCTTTACTGTTTCCTTATCATTTATCCACAGTTTTTCTTAGTCTCAGCTTCCTAGTTTATGTATTTCTATGCTTCTGTGTTGTATATATTTTTGTAGGGTATTTTAAGGCCACTTTCAATTATTGCTTGAAGGAGAAATTGAATAAATAGATAAATTCAGCATGCTTTAGTTTTTGCACTTAATGTCCTCTGTTATTCTTTTGCATTTCCACACCTTTTCCCACTAGTCTCCGAGTGGCTCCATAATAACATGGTTCATATTTTATTAGTTTTAAGAGACCAATGTCTGGCAGATTACTATCTGCAATAAATATTTGGTATATTCATGAATGAGTTAAAGTATAGTAGTATTGCTACTAAGCATACTAAAGCCAGGTAATACCTGGTATTCAGAAAGTAATCAGTGAATAAGTCAATGAATGGGGATGCCTGGGTGGCTCAGTGGGTTAAAGCCTCTGCCTTTGGCTCGGGTCATGATCCCAGGGTTCTGGGATTGAGCCCCACATCAGGCTCTCTGCTCGGTGGGGAGCCTGCTTCCTCCTCTCTCTCTCTCTCTCTGCTTGCCTCTCTGCCTACTTGTGATCTCTGTCTGTCAAATAAATAAATAAAATCTTAAAAGAAAAACAAATTTAAAAAAATAAATAAAAAAAATAAGTCAATGAATGAGTTAATGAATATAGGGTTTTTCTTTTAAGAGATGCCATTGTATCAATAGCAATGAAGAAATATTGTTATGGAATAGACTAATCTTGTTTTATTTAAATCGATGCCATTATAACAAGAAATAAAATGATATTCCATCAGTACATGACTTTAGAGCAAACGTAATCCTATACTACATGGCAGATGAGAATTTTAATGAAAACATTCATATGGAAAAATGTCCACCAAATAAATTGGAAGCTTAACATGAGAATTGGCCAGGCAAAATAATGATTCTGAGGGAGAAAATTCTGCATGAGGGAGCTTAAGTGACATAAGCATGCTAAGAAAGTTCTGGAAAACTTTGAAAATTAAATGCTTAAACTTTTCTATGTGTATAACCTGTGATTATAACTTATACATTCGGCAATCTTGCTGCATATTATAATCTTGGTTGTTTTATGATTTGTATCTAGATGGGCTGGAAGAAACATTCTAAAACATTTAAAATGTGATATTACTGCTCATGAAACATGTACGTGCAATAAAAATCTCTTGTCATTGGGTAAGAATGTCCGGCCAGAGTACTGTTCACATTTAATAATCCTTTGTATATGAAACAACTAATCATGGAAGACCATGGACACCAAATAGGATAGCTGGCAGATGAAGTTTTGCTTTTAGGATAATGATGGTCAGGCATTAAAACAAACTCTACCTAGTCAAACTAATTTAAATGTGTACCTGCCAGATATTACACACCACAATGACTATGGGTGCACGTATCTTCAAAATTTTTCCATGCTTATTTAGTAATCTTGGCATGAACATATGACAGAATGATTTCATCAGACTTGGGGGATTATGATATTGACTAGCACTCTGTAAGCATTCAGAAAGCATGTACAAAGAGATAACCTTGCTTTAAACAAGTCCAATTTACAAAAAGTCACACATTTTACCCAAAGATTATTTCCTTTATAAATGATTTCTTCAAAATTACCTTTAAATATCATTTTCATCATACATTCGAATTATAATCCAACCTATAAGTATCTATTTTCATGAAACTTTTTTCCAGAAACCTGTACATATTTTAAGTATTATTCTTGGAAATAATGATATCACTTAACTTATGGTAACCTACAAGTGTTTCTTAAACTTTCAACATTCTGCAAATGCCATACTTCTGAAAAGTTGGCTAATAAGTCTCTTGAATACTTTTATTATTTTAGCAATTTTAAGAGATGAGCTTCCATGGTCAAATGACTATGATGGCTACAGACTATGTAATATTTTAAATTTAAAATATGATTTTAACAAAATAAAATATTGAAATATGTCTTATTTTGTTAGTAAGTACTATCACATAGTTTCATTTTATGCGTTGCATTACTTCCTTTCTTGTGTAAGACTCAGATTAGAGATAGAACATTAGAGTATGAACTCTATCCAGAGTATCAAACATTCAAACCAGCACTTTCATGGTATATTAAACTTACAAGTTACTTTTTATTCTGTACTCTTTTTTGTTCTGTACTTTTATATTAATGAACAAATATCAGTCTTCTCTTCTAAAAAAGATGTCAAGAAGGTTAGTCAGAATGATCTCTGATGTAATTTGACTTTCTCTTGTGGATTTTCTTTAAGTTTTTTAAAATCAGCAGTATTGGGTAACCTTCATAGATGTTACAGTAAATGCTTGGAAAACTTTCCTTTTTGTATTGCACATTGAGTCAGACACTGATAAAGTATCTGTGCACAATGTTTAATACTGTTTAATACCTGTTAATATGGGAAAGAAAGGTAATTAAGCTCTCAACAAGGTCAAGGGTTTTGTCGATTATGTATTACTTATATGCTAGCAAAGGAAGCTGTAGCAAAAAAGGAATTAGGGAGTAGCTAGGTCCTAAATTGCCTTTAGTATAAAAACACCGTATACGCTACCTATTTTTCTTGAGCTAAAGAAGTGAAGTGTTGGGTCAATTGCTTAAGCTCTAGCAGTAGCTCTCTTACTTGATTAAGAAACATAATTGAGTATAAACCATACGGCTTCTTAAGTTGGCAAAGAGTAGTTCAATTTTTAGAGCTATAATTCTGACCCAGCTCCATGCTTCAATTCGATGAAAGGTACTTAGATATAGACGAGGTCACTTTCCCACAGGTCCTACAGGACTTGCTGGGTAAGCCAAAAATGCAGGGCCTGGACTCTTTGCTTAGGTTAAGGATGAGGTAATGTCTCCATTCAGAACAAAAGAGCAGGCTTGCTTACTGCTTGCTCTAAAACAATGGGTCTTCAAGCTCAGTGTTCCTCTCCTGTGAAGCAGCCCACTGCCTGTGCAGGCATCATCTGTCCTTCTACTCCCCCCTTAAGTACTGGGCATGGGAAACTGACATGGATATGTTGACATTATGACAACTGCTTTTGCTGTGAGTAAAAGAGTCTTTCATTTCTGTCTGAGAGTCTTGTGTTTTGTGTCTTCTCTCAACCTCTACACTGTGATTGTACCAATCATATTGCGTCTCTCTGCTTAGGGATCACAACTTGAGTAGAGTTGTTTCCTGTATTTTGTCCAGCTTTTCAGTTGCTCATGACAAATTGGTAAGTCCAGTCCTGGTTGCATCAGGGAAGTACATCCTGCCTAGAAGTAAAAATGTAGGGCTTTATTTTTTGGTGTAGATTTATATGTGAAAATTCATCATCCTTTTAGTTTTTGTTCTCCATGAGAAAAGCAAATATATAGCTTTTAAAGCCTTTGACACCTCGACTTTAATATCTGGGACTTTGTGGATCTGTTTTTGTACATTCTTTCTACCACATTTTCTTTTTGATTTCTATCTTGTATTTCTTCATATCTATAATTGCATGTGATATTGCATTTGATGAACTGTTTATAAAAATAATTTGAATCTTGGGGCACCTGGGTGGCTCAGTGGGTTAGGCCTCTGCCTTCAGCTCGGGTCATGATCCCAGGGTCCTGGGATCGAGCCCCGCATTGGGCTCTCTGCTCCGTGGGGAGCCTGCCTCCACCTCTCTCTCTCTGCCTGCCTCTCTGCCTACTTGTGATCTCTGTCTGTCAAATAAATAAATAAAATCTTAAAAAAAAATAATAATTTGAGTCTTGGGGCCATGAGGCAGCCAGGCTGAAAGATGGTCCTTCCCTGTGACCTTATTTTTGTGTAGTGTCCTTTGTTGAGTGTGGGCTGAGTTTAGTAAGTCAATAGAAATGACTAATAGAATAAAAATTAATAGACTAATAGACTAATAGAAAATGGCTAATAGAAAATGGCAGAAGTAATGGTATGTCACTTTTGAGATTAGGTTATAAATTCATTTTTTTTTCCTTTCTGACTTCAAACTAGACTACAGAGTTATAATAATCAAAGCAATATGGTGCTGGCATGAAAATGGACACATAGGGGGTGCCTTGGTGGCTCAGTGGGTTAAGCCTCTGCCTTTGGCTCAGGTCATGATCTCAGGGTCCTGGGATCGAGCCCTGCATTTGGCTCTCTGCTCAGCAGGGAGCCTGCTTCCTCCTCTCTCTCTCTCTGTCTGCCTCTCCGCCTACTTGTGATCTCTCTCTCTCTCTCTGTCAAATAAGTAAAAAAAAAAAAAAAAAGAGGACACATAGATCAATGGAATACAACAGAGAGCCCAGAAATCAACCCACACATACACAGCCAACTAATCTATGACAAAGGAGGCTAGAATATACAGTGGGGAATGGATAGTCTCTTCAATAATTAGTTTTGGGAAAACTGGATAGCTACACACAAAAGCCTGATAATAGAGCACTACTTTGCACCATATGAAAGAATAAATTCATATGGATTAAGAACTTGAATGTAAGACTTGAAACCTAGAATAAAATTCCTAGAAGAAAACATAGATAGTAAGCTCTTTGACATTTGTCTTAGCAATATTTTTCTTTTTTGGATCAATGTCCTTAGGCAAGGGCAACAAAAGCTAAAGTATGTAAGTGGGACTATATCAAACTAAAAAACTTACACAGTGAGGGAAACCACCAACAAAATGAAAAGACAACATACTGAAAATATTTGTTAATCATACATTTGATAGTGTGTAAACATCCTAACTATATAAAGAACTTACACAACTTAATTAAAAAAAACAAACAAACCCAAACAACCTGATTTAAAAATGGGCAGAGGACTTGAACAGACATTTTTCAAAAAAGACATGCAGGTGGACAACAGGCACATGGAAAGAGGTGCAGTATCATTGGTCATGAGGGAAGTGCAAACCAAAACCTCAATGAAATACTGCCTCACATCAGTCAGATTGAAAAAGACAAAAAATAACAAGTATATGGTGAGGATGTAGACAGAGAGAACCTTGTGAATTGTTGGTGGGAATGTAAATTGGTACAGCCACTATGGAAAACACTATGGAGGTTTCTCAAAAAGTTAAAAGTAGAATTACCGTATGATCCAACAATTCTGCTGCTGGGTACTTATCTGAAGAAAATGAAAACGCCAATCAGAAGAGATGTATGCACTCCCATGTTCATTGAGGCATTATTTACAGTAGCCAAGATATGGAAGAAACCTAAGTTGAATTGGTTAATAGATGAATAGGTAAATAGGTAAAGAATTGTGAGATATATATATACATATATATATGTATGTATATATGTACATACATATATATATCCATAAAGAAGGATGAAATTTTTTCCATTTGTGACAACATGGATGGACCTTGAAGATATTACGCTAAAAGAGATAAAATCAGACAGAGAAAAACAAATATAATATGATTTTTCTTAGCTGTAGAGTCTGAAAAACAAAACAAATGAACAAACAAAACAAAATGGAAACAGGTTCATAGTTACAGGAAACAGACTGTTCCCAGAGTGGGTAGGAATTTAGAAGGTAAACGAAACAGGTGAAAGAGATTAAGAGGTACAGACTTCCAGTTACAAAATAAGTCAAGGGGATATATATACAGCATAGGGACTATAGTCAATAATATTGTAATAATTCTGTATAGTGACAGATTGTAACTAGACTTATCATGGGGATCATTTTGTAATGTACAGAAATATTGAAACATTATGATGTACCTGAAACTTATAGGATATTATATGTCAATTATACCTCAAGTATAAAGAATGAAAGAAGAACAACAAAAAGACTGTAGCTCCCACATTCAAGAGAGGGTCTCATCTCTTGCTCTTGGATCCAGTAGAAGCCATGCTGTGAGCTGCTCTATACAGAGGTCCCATAGTGAGGAATTGAAGCCTTCTGTTAACAGTCATGGCAGTGAACTTGGAAGTGGCTCCTTCACCCCAGTCAAAGCTTAGATGACTGCAGCACCATGTGACCTTTTGGATAAAGCCTATTGGAAATCCTGAGTCAGAAGCACTAAGCTAAGATGCTCCTAGATCTCTGATGGCCCAAAGAAACCATGAGATGACACCTATTTATTATTTTAAGCCACTAAATTTGGAATAACATTTCACGCAGCAATAGGTAACTGATACAGATGATGATCTCTTTTATTTATTTTTTCATTTCATTTTATTTTATTTCTTTTCAGTGTTTCAGAATTCATTTTTATTTTTTTTACATTTTATTTTTTCAGTGTTCCGAGATTCATTGTTTATGCACTACACCCAGTGCTCCATGCAATACGTGCCCTCCTTAATACCGACCATCAGGCTCTCCCAACCCTCCAACCCCTCCCCTCCAAAACCCTCAGTTTGTTTCTCAGAGGACACAGTCTCTCATGGTTCATCTCCCCCTCCAATTTCCCCCACTCACTTCTCCTCTTCACTTCCCAATGTCCTCCATGTTATTCCTTATACTCCACAAGTAAGTGAAACCATATGATAATTGACTCTCTCTGCTTAACTTATTTCACTCAGCATAATTTCCTCCAGTCCTGTCCATGTTGATACAAAAGTGGGTATTCATCCTTTCTGATGGAGGCATAATACTCCATTGTATGTATGGACCCCATCTTCCTTATCCATTTGTCCGTTGAAGGGCATCTTGCTTCTTTCCACAGTTTGGCCACTGTGGCCATTGCTGCTATGAACATTGGGGTACAGATGGCCCTTCTTTTCACTGCATCTGTATCTTTGGGGTAAATACCCAGTAGTGCAATTGCAGGGTCATAGTGTGGCTCTATTTTTAATTTCTTAAGGAATCTCCACACTGTTTTCCAAAGTGGCTGCACCAACTTGCATTCCCACCAACAGTGTAAGAGGGTTCCCCTTTCTCCACATCCTCTCCAACACACGTTGTTTATTGTCTTGTTAATTTTGGCCATTCTAACTGGTATAAGGTGGTTTTGATTTGAATCTCTCTGATGACTAATGGTGATGATTTCTTCTAACAGTTATGGTTTCTGTTTGCTTCTGCCAGTTGCCTGGGGGTGCTAGAACTCTAGGACACCTAGGGAGACTAGTAGCCCAGGACTGCCTGTTTGCAGTCTCAGGAACTGAGATGATTCAAAGCTGAATTTTAGCCTCTTCGAGGGCCTACCTATAGTTCACTGGCTCCTAAGAGATAGCCCTTAGGAATCCCAGCACAAAGTGTGGGAGTTTGGCAGGGCTCTCCCCAACCCTTTATACCCTGGAAAGCAGTCTCCAGCTATCTAAGCACTAAGAAGCTGTTGGAAATCGTGCTCAGTCTCTCAGGCTTCCAGCTTCCCCAACCCTGGAGCTGGTATGGTTTCCAGGTGAATAAGTTGCTCCAAACTTAGGGTGTATTAAGTTGGACTCCTTTCCCAACAAATCTTTATTATGTGTGAGCTCTTTGACACCATCAGTTGGATATTTCTTTAAGTATCTTTTCTTCAATTTTTCTAGTTGTCCAGTGAGAAGACTGGGTGGAATTACCTCATCTATCATTATTAGAAGAAGAAGTCAAACTCCATCTTCATTTATCTATCAGAGAAGTTACAAAGCAATGAAGGAAAAGTTTCTTCTTGCTTATAGTTATAAGTGCTTACACTGTGCTTATACAGTGATGTTTCAGTATGGTGTTTTAATGAATTCTCTAGTAATTCTGTGTGTACCCTCCATCTAACACTCTGGAATTTACTCATCTGGTGACCAATCTGATTAGATCTGTTCACAAATTTTATGTAGTGACTTTGCTAGTTTTCTAGTCCACCCGGATGGGTTACTCTGATATTAATTCATTTTCCAAGTTTTACTCTGCCAGGCAAGTGTTTTGATTTCTCTTGGATAATGGGAAGCTGAAGAACAAATTTTATAATATATTCTATCTCTTTGAATATTTGTTATTCTATGCATAGCTAATCTTGATGGTTTTTATTTTTATATGTGTTTTCTAGTGAAGAAGTAAGTAAGCTTGTGTGTACCAAGTACCAAGTAAGTAAGCTTGGTACCAAGTACCAAGTTGGTACCAAGTACCAACTCTAAATCCCATGAAATACATATGTCCCTGAAAAATACCATGATAACAATTGGGAATTGTAGGACCTTATGAAGGGAATAAACCTGTGTAATTTTTGTAGATCTACATATGTTAATTTAGAAAAAAATGTCAAGATATATTATTGCTGAAAAAAAGTAGCTGTATATCCACAGCTCAGGGTGTGTGTATGTGTGTGTGCGTATGCATGTGTACATACTTGTAAATGTATACAAAATGTTTTGAAAGATGTAGAAGACACTGGGGAAGGGGATTGAGAATTTGGTAAGGGAAGCATTCTTACTTTTCCCTTGTATATCTTTGAATTATTAGACTTTTTATCATTTCATATGTTGTTTTCCCAATTAGTGACTTTAAACACTAAGTGGACAAACAATAGTAGTATAATCTTACGTTAGTTACAAAGAATGATATGAAATTATTTCCTTCTATCACCCTCTTTTATTATCTTTCTTTCTCATGGTCTCTACTAGATACCAGATTTACATATTTATTTGTTTTAAATTGTGAGTAGTTGGCATACTGTGCCTCTTAGATTATTATTTTCCTTCATCAAAATGTTTAATGCCTTTTGGTTGTACATATATTAGAGTTGCTAAATCTTCCTAAGTCACATTTCAGACTTGAACAGTTGTCATTTGTAGATACAAAATCCAGAGTGAGAAATCCTGGAAGGAATTTAAATTCTATCACTTAATAGTTGTAAAACCCTGTACCAGAAATTTAAACAACCATTTCTCTCTTGTGTATCCCTCCATTCATCCAAGAACATAGAGTCAATATTAACAACTATTTTCCAGACACTTAGTTTTCTGTCTGAGAACATGAATACCGATAAAATTTTTTTCCTCTTACCTTATAGGTTTGTGATGAGGAGCAAGATTTGGTATGCATGAGAGCTTTTGTAAGCTGTACAACATGCAAACATAAAGTATGATTATATTCAGTCCTTTTGCTTCATTGTGAAATGTTAAGTAAAGAACACTGAGTTGAGATGTCAATTTTCCATATTTTGAAGTAGGAAAAGATGTTGAAGGAATCAGTATTTATGAAGCCAAAAATCTAAGGAAAAATATTATTAGGTATATCATTTGTAACTTTTTGGGGGTGGGGGAGGAAGCAGCAAAAGATATTGTATGTCAAGGGGATAAACATTACAGATGATAAAATATGGTTGTTATGTTAAAGAGAAAGTAATGGAAGCATCTCATTTTTTGAGGGTGGGATGGGGGGTAAAGACAGGGTGGGATAAGAGTGTTCCTGCCAGATGGTTTCTGTCCCTTTCCTTTCTCTGAATTTTAAAAGTGTGACCTACCTCTTATACCCTTGATTATTAGCATCAAGTGTAGGATTTTAAGTATCAGTTCCTGACCGTAGGGAAAACTTTCTGGGAAACTGGAAATTGAACAAGTATGGTTAAGTCTTCCTTTGGGAAACTTCCCCCTCCCCTCACCTATCCCTTGGACACTCCACTGAAAACATCTAGGTTCTTGGTCTATGTTTCTCTAAATGATAATTACAGTTACTGAAGGATCCATCCGATGTAACCATATGGTTATAATCTTAAGAGCACAAAGGGAAAATAAAAGGTTTTAGCCCTTCTTACTATATACAGATTTAAAGAAGAATATTTGTATTTACTTCATTTATAATGACAATTTCTTTTTTTCTTTGAAGATTGGTTTGAGAGAGAGAGAGAGGGCACACATGTGAGTGGGGGGAGGGGCAGCAGGAGAGACTCTTCAAGCAGACTCCTCACTGAGTGGGGACTCCCCCCTCCACCCACCCCCAGAACGGAGCCTGACTCCAAGACCCATGAGATCATGACCTGAGCTGAAACCAAGAGTCAAACACTTAGCCGACTGAGGCACACAGGTGCCCCTCTAATGATAATTTCTATTTAATTACCTATATATGTTATTCTGAGTTATGATGTACCATTATACCATGTCACAATCTTTTCAATTGTATGTATATTTATATATTTTCTCTCTCTCTCTTTTTTTTTCTTTTTCTTGGAAAATGTCTCTAATAGTATAGAGAATTAAATATTAACTTTTAAAGATGGGTAAATATAAATTTCCTGCTGAGATATACTGAATACTGATATATTCCAAGATAGAAAGTAGAATTATTTGTTTTCATGGTTCAAGAATGACATTTTTTTTTTAGAACTCTGTCCATCAGCTTTATTTAACTAGGTTCTGGGCAGCTATATGCTGGACATATAACAAAATGATACTGAAAGAGAACAGAAAATGATATTTCCTTTTTTTTTTTAAGATTTTATTTATTTATTTGACAGAGAGAGAGAGGTCACAAGTAGGCAGAGAGGCAGGCAGAGAGAGAGGAGGAAGCAGGCTCCCCGCTGAGCAGGGAGCCTGATGCGGAGCTCGATCCCAGGACCCTGGGACCACAACCTGAGCCGAAGGCAGAGGCTTTAGCTCACTGAGCCACCCAGGCACCCCAGAAAATGATATTTCATAGAAGAAAAGGATCAATACATTTTTAATGAAAAACTCTAGGTTCTTAGATAAGACCTAAATTTCTATTTGAATTTTGTCTTCGCTCGGGCTGCCATAACAGGTACCCTAGTCTGGGTGGCTTAAACAACAGATATTTAGTTCTCACAGACTCTCAGGTTGGAGGTTCAACTGTAAGCTGCCAACATGGCTGGGTTCTGGTGAGAGGTCTCCTCTTGGTCTGCAAAGGGCTGCTGCCTTGCTGTGTGCTCACATGTTAGAGAAAGAGAAAGATGTTGTGTCTCTGGGTGCCTTGGTGGCTCAGTTGGTTAAGCGACTGCCTTCAGCTCCGGTCATGATCCTGGAGTCCTGGCATTGAGTTCCGCATCGGCTCCCAGCTCCATGGAGAGTCTGCTTTTCCCTCTGACCTTCTCCCCTCTCATGCTTTCTCTGTCTCTCTCTCACGTAAAGAAATAAAATCTTAAAAAAAAAAAGATGTGTGTCTCCTTTTTATAAAAGCACTAATGCCATTAAGAGGGCCCTACTCTCATGACCCAATCTAACCTAATTACTTCCCCAATTCCCCACCTTCACATCCCATCACATTGGGGCTTATAGCTTCAAACATATGAGTTTTGGTGGGACACACAGTCAGACCACAGGAAATTTTAGTGATGCTATTCCTTAGCTCCACTGGTATTGGAGAAGCTCCCACTTGTGCCCCCCTCAGGGCTCAATAGCGCCGGTGGATATAGTTTTCTGGGGATCTGGTGTTTCTCAGAACCGCATGGTTCGTATCTTAATGCTTTATTCACTGAATTATTTATCCTTTCTCCCTTTTAACTAATTTTAGTTTTTTTTTTGGTCTGGAAGCTCAGTGAGGTCACACTGACATACAATAATTCAATTATGGCTTTTAGTTGAAATCTGAGAGTAAAAACAGTGTTTGCGCATGTTATCCAGGTATTTTAGGCTGATGGTTTATTATTCTTGTTATTTTAATCAGATAATGTATAGGCCAGTGACTTTTTCCTCATTGTATTAATTCCCTGTGACTGGCATGAAGTTGTAGCAGGCAATAAAATAATAGCTAACACTTACAAAACTCTTAGCATGTGCTAGATAATGCCATACACTTTATATGAAATAATCTGATTTAATCTTAACAACAACTCCATGAGGTAGGTCCCCTTATTAAGCCATTTTATAGACATGGAAACTGAGTCTGATAGCAGTAAAATAATCCATGTCAAACAGATCATAAATGGCATTGTTAGGATGCCTTTGTTGGGCACATTACAGAGGTTTACAACTCTTTGGTGACAGGGAGTTTCCCTTCAGATGCATGGAAAATTTTTATATTAGCACTGAGTAAATCATTCAATAAAATATATATCTGAGAAGGGGAAGTTGGAGGTCAGCAAAGCAGCACTTGGCATTTACATGGTGGCACTTTGTTATAGTTTTTGTTTTTGCTTCCTGCAAGCATCTCTAATGAAACTATTGGAAACGTTAGTAAATTAAATGAGTATGATTAATTTCAGATACATTGAGGAAACTGAAAATCAGAGTTTTAGATAAGACTTTAACTTATTTACGACAGCGGAATCATCCCAAAGAATTTACATTTAGATCTGGATTGGCTTTTTTAACTTGGAAATGATGACAGAGTGAGAGAGAGGGAGAGAGCATGCATGAACGCCCAGACAAGCGAGTGTATGTGTTAGAAGCTAAAACCACAGGGAAGCAGCAGCCATTGCTAGAGACACCACTGGAGGCAGTGAAACATTTTGGGGTTTCCAGTCTGGGGCCTCCAGTCTCCTCCACATCCCATTATGCGAACTTCAGGAAGCTAGGAGGCAGGGGAGCCTGTGAAAGAGAGCTTGTAGGGTCATCCTGTGAGAACACAGCAGAGCTAGGGAAGGGGAAGCAATGCCATGGGGATGCAGACATGCAAATGACTAGCCCAGCATTTGTGGGGACAGTGGTAGGCACCTTCTGCCCATCTTCTCCCTTTTGTGACAAGAGAAGAGAACCAACTCCTCCTGGTTTTGAGAATTTTTCATGGTCTTTTGAAATGTCATTTGTTTCCTTTTTAATGAAGCAGGAATTCCTCTTCGGAATGGGGAGACCAATGAAAGCAGAAGTCTTATTATTTGCCTATCTGCATCAAATCTAAACTTCCTTTTCAGAATTTTTAGGAGAGAGTTTCCCAAATGGACCATGTGCGTGGGAGAATTCTATTTTGGATGAGAAAATGCTAGCAGAAGCATAACTTCCCCTGACATGTCCAATTGTGAAATATTATATCATCAACAGGAGCTACTACTCCTGATCCAGCTTCTCATTACATGTGAAGAAGAATTCTTCACAGTTCTAACCTCACTATGGTATTTTCTGCTGTTGAGTCTCCATTGACATTTTTGGGGGAAAAGATTTAGTAACTCAGGATATTATCTTGTGTTTTTAATCATTTTGTAGTATTAGATTTGCTTTGCACGCCCATGAGGAGTATTTGTGCATTAGGAAATGGCATCTTTATGGCAGTGTTTGGAATGAACACAATTAGTCCAATGAACTTTAGAATCAGTGAGCATTGTAACTTAGGCGTGTTTTATTTTCCTGAGACTTTCAGGCATATTCATATATACGTACATATTCGTGCATTATGCGTGGATATTCTGATTGTAATATGGATGATCATTTGATGACTATCCAAATTCAGATTCTAGATATAATATGGTATGTGCAAGAGATGGCATATATCGTAATGGAGCTCATCAGTTTCTCAAACTTCGTGAGCCCTGATTTGAATGGCTAATTATTACCTTTAGAGCTTCAAAACAAAACAAAACCAAAACAAAAACCAAGGTGAATTTCATAATGGAAAACACCATAAAGTGCTTATAGTTTGAATAATAAAAATTAGCTTTTCTCAGGTCACCTGGGTGACTCAGTTGGTTAAGGGTCTGCCTTCTGCTGGGGTCATGATCCTGGGATACTGGGATTAAGCCTTGGGGCTCCCTGATCAGTGGGGAGTCTGATTCTCTTTCTCCCACAGCCCTTATCCTCCACTTGTGCTTACTCTCTGTCTCTTTCTCCCCTTTCCCTCGTTCTCAAATAAATAAATAAATAAATCTTTTAAAAAATTAGCTCTTTTCTGGGAAGTTAGGGCTTAGAGGGAAGAAGGGAAGTTAAAGCCACTGTTTTCTAGTTTGGCCTTTGGAAGCATGAAGCATCTATGTACTATTTATGAACCAAGTAACTTGATTCTATAATGAAAATTCCATTCCTTTGAAAGTACAGATCTGATTTTCTATTTTCTTACTTATTTATTCATTTATTTTTCTAATTTTATTTTATTTTTTCAGTGTTCCAAGATTCATTGTTTATGAACCACACCCAGTGCTTCATGCAATACGTGCCCTCCTTAGTATCCACCACCAGGCTTACCCAGCCCTTCACCCCCCTCCCTTCCAGAACTCTCAGTTTGTTTCTCAGAGTCCACAGTCTCTCATGGTCCAACTCCCGCTCCGATTTCCCCCAATTCACTTTTCCTTTCCTTTTCCTAACATCCTCCATGTTATTCCTTATGCTCCACAAGTAAGTGAAACCATATGTTAATTGACTCTCTCTGCTTGACTTATTTCACTCAGCATAATCTCCTCCAGTCCTATCCATATTGATATAAAAGTTGGGTATTCATCCTTTCTGATAGAGGCATAATACTCCATAGTATATATGGACCATATCTTCTTTATCCATTCATCTGTTGAAGGATCTTGGCTCATTTTACAGTTTGGCGACTGCGGCCATAGGTGCTATGAACATTGGGGTACAGATTGCCCTTCTTTTCACTTCATCTGTATCTTTGCGGTAAATACCCAGTAGTGCAATTTCAGGATCATAGGGTGGCTCTATTTTTATTTTCTTAAGGAATATCTACACTTTTCCGAGGTGGCTGCACCAACTTGCATTCCCACCAACAGTGTAAGAGGGTTCCCCTTTGTCTGCATCCTCTCCAACACATGTTGTTTACTGTCTTGTTAATTTTGGCCATTCTAACTGGTGTAAGGTGGTACCTCAATGTGGTTTTGATTTGAATTTCCCTGATGGCTAATGATGATGAACATTTTCTCATGTGTCTGTATTTTGTATGTCTTCTTTGGAGAAGTGTCTGTTCATGTCTTCTGCCCATTTCTTTGACATCATCATCTGTTTTTTGGGTGTTGAGTTTGAGGAGTTCTTTATAGATCTTGTGTATCAGCCCTTTGTCTGTAGTGTCATTTGCGAATATCTTCTCCCATTATGTGAGTTGCCTCTTTGGTTGACTGTTTCCTTTGCTGTACAGAAGCTTTTTATCTTGATGAAGTCCCAAAAGTTCATTTTTACTTTTGTTTTCTTTGTCTTTGGAGACATGTCTTAAAAAAAAGTTGCTGTGGTCAATGTCAAAAAGGTTGCTGCCTATGTTCTCCTCTAGGATTTTGATAGATTTCTGCCTCATGTTAAGGTCTTTTATCCATTTCAAGTTTATCTTTGTGTATGGTCTAAGAGAATGGTCATGTTTCATTCTTCTATAAATAGCTGTCCAAATTTCCCACCACCATTTATTGAAGAGACTGTCTTTTTTCTAGTGGATATATTTTCCTGCTTTGTCAAGGATTATTTGACCACAGAGTTGCAGGTCCAAATCTGGGCTCTCTACTCTGTTCCACTGGTCTATGTGTCTGTTTTCGTGCCAGTATCATGCTGTCTTGTTGACCACAGCTTTGCAGTAAAGCTTGAAATCAAGCAACATGATGCCCCAACTTTGTTTTTCTTTTTCAACTTTTCCTTAGCAATGAGGGGTCTTTTCTGGTTCCATACAATTTTTAGGATTGTTTGTTCCAGCACTTTGAAAAATGTTGGTGGAATTTTGATTGGGATGGCATTGAAAGTGTAGATTGCTCTGGGCAGTATGGACATTTTAACTATGTTTATTCTTCCAATCTGTGAGCATGGAATGCTTTTCCATCTTTTTGTGTTCTTCAGTTTCTTCCATGAGTCTTCTGTAGTTCCTCGAGTACAGATCCTTTACCTCTTGGTTAGGTTTATTTCCAGGTATCTTATGGTTCTTGGTGCTATAGTAAATGGAACTGATTCTATAATTTCCCTTTCTATATTTTCATTGTTAGTGTTTAAGAAAGCAACTGATTTCTGTACATTGATTTTGTATCCTGCTATATTACTGAATTGCTGTATGAGTTCTAGTAGTTTGGGGTTGGAGTCTTTTGGGTTTTCCATACAAAGTATCATGTCATCTGTGAAGAGAGAGAGTTTGAATTCTTCTTTGCCAATTTGAATACCTTTTTATTTCTCTTTGTTGTCTGATTGCTGTTGCTAGGACTTCTAGTCCTGTGTTAAACAACAGTGGTGGTAGTGGGCATCCTTGTCATGTTCCTAATCTCAAAGGGAAGGCTGTCAGCTTTTCCCCATTGAGGATGATATTTGCTGTGGGTTTTTCATAGATAGATTTTATGAAGTTGAGGAATGTTTCCTCTATCCCTATAATTTGAATCGTTTTAATCAGGAACAGATGCTATGTCTTGTCAAATGCTTTTTCTGCATCAATTGAGAGGACCATGTGGTTATTCTCTTTTCTCTTATTGATTTGTTCTATCACACTGATTGATTTGTGAATGTTGGACCACCCTTGCATCCCATGGATAAATCCCACTTGGTCATGGTGGATACTCTTTTTAATGTACTGTTGGATCCTATTAGCTAGAATCTTGTTGAAAATCTTGGCATCCATATTCATCAGGGATATTGGTCTGAAATTCTCCTTTTTGATGGAAAATTTTACTTAAAATTTTAGCAAGGGTTAGTGCTTTAGATTGGACAAAATAAATGTGTTCTAACTTAGAATATATAACTTTTTAAAGATTTTATTTATTTGAGAAAGAGATTCAGCAAGAGAGAGCATGAGTGGGGGAGGGGCAGAGGGAGAAGGAGAAGCAGACTCCCAGTTGAGCAAAGAGAATGGATGTGAGCTCCATCCCAGGACCCTGGGATCATGACCTGAGTGAAAGGCAGATGCTTAACTGACTGAGCCACCCAGGAGCCCCTTGAAATATGTAATTTTTAAAAATAATTTGTGTTACCTTAATTCTCTACAGTTATTCACCCCCTTTTGTGTTGTGTATTTTTGCTTCTTTTAACTTATTTTTATTACCAAGAGGATAAATGAAACTGAAGTTTCCATAAAATAATTCATCAGAACAAACCTTTATTTCTGTGTTTGAGGATTGACGTGGGGCAAAAATGCTTACTAAAGACAGTTAAACATAAAAGCCCAGATCACACTGGGGTAACTTCAATCATGAACCTTGCTGGTGTAATATTTTTGCATCTGGTATCAATAGACTCATTTTCCAGAGCAGTGGTTGTCCAGGGGTAGGTTGCAGACCAGCAGCATCAGGATCAGTGGACTGGTTGGAAATGTAGATGATTGGGTCTCTTCCCAGACTTTTCTGTTAGGAGGTAAGGTTGGGCATATTTATGTGTTTTAACACACACTTCTGGTTCTGAGGATCTGGATTAATTACTGTAACTTGCTATCACTTTTTAACTCAGATCACCCTATTGTAAGCCAGATGCAACAGATGGCATAGTATTCGAAAAAACAAAATCATGGGCGCCTGGGTGGCTCAGTTGGTTAAGTGTCTGCCTTCCGCTTGGGTCATGATCTTGGGGCCCTAGGATTGAGCCCTGCATAGGGCTCTCCACCCAGGAGGGAGTCTGCTTCTCCCTCCACCTCTCCCTGTCAACCCCGCCCCCACCGTGCTCTCTCTTTCCCTCTCCCTCTGGCAAATAAATAAAATCTTAAAAAAAAAAAAAAAAGGAAAAGCAAAATCATTAGGACTAAAGATGTTGGTTATTTAATTTGTAAAAGTCCTTTCTTATGGAGAAAGCTTTGCATGAGAGGTTTTGGTTTAGGGCAGTGGTCGTTTTTCAGGCGGGGCAAATGCACTGTTTTTAAGTTTTGCCGTCATAGCAGTAAGGCTACAGAGATGGGAGCTGGAGGAACCAGGCACTGCACAGGGGAGTACTTACTGATTCAAAGTGGGGCTTATTTTCATTTGTCTTGGGCTGGTTGGATAAAAGAATTAATGAGAATGACTTGCATGTTGTAAAGCATTATATAAATGTGATGTATGCGTTTGTTCGGTCAACAAACATGGGAGGGCTCTAAGTTCTGGGGAATCAGCAGTGAGGAAAACCCAAGGGCATACCTTCACAGAACTCACCTTCTGGGGAGTTGCAGTTGTATTGAAGTAAGTGTGTTATCATCAACGAAGCCACAAATGGATACCTACAAATAAGCTGAGGTCGATTAGTAGAAAAAAATTACAATTCACAATAAGTCCATGGAACACTGACAGTTTACCTACTTAGAACTCAGTTACTTGACAGTTTCAAACACATCTTACCAGGGAGTAAGAAAACAGGCCTCTGCAAACCCCACATACCTGGCAGCGGGTCCATTTACTCATGCCCATGCCTTTTACTTGTAGCTCTGACACAATTTATTTTACAGTGTCTTATCTGATTCAGAATTTTTTAAATTGTCTACGCTTTCTAAGTCCATCAGCTCTTTTCATTACTTCATGCTTTTCCTCCTCTTTTTCTTTTGCACCTGTACTGCCCTTAAATTTCTCTTTTAGGATTAACAAAATTGTATATATTCTTCAGTGCAAAACCCTCTCCTGGGACCCATTCCCAGTCCCCCAGTTTGAGCCACTTGTCTGGTCTGCACTCGTGTCTGGAGTCCCCTTACTGAATTCCTCCCTCCCTCTGCTCCTCTCCTTTGGGGCCAGGGGTCACATCTCATGCAACTGTGTCATCAGCACCTGCTGGCTATTGGTGACAAATACAAGGGGCTCCAAAAGTATTTGTTGCATTAATAAATTTAACCTGGTAGACTGATTTCTAATCTTAAAGCCTTTTAGAAATAATACCAATTAAAAGAGACTTTCCTGGTGGAGACGTAGGATACCAGTGAGGAGACGTAGGATACCAGTGACAATTTTACAACAAAGGACAGGAGAAAATCTGTTTTAAAAGAAGATCATAGAAGTACAGCAATCTGGAGAACAAAGGTTAATTACTTAATAACACAGAGAAGTAGTGTGCAGCTTTAAAGGAGGACTAAAATATATTCAAGTATTTAAGATTTACAGAAATGGTTGCCTAAAGTTGTAAACCATTAACTCCCCAGGACACTTGGCTCTCTGGAGTTTCCAGATACCCAGAGCCTTAATGGCTTTGTTTTGTTTTTGTTTGTTTGTTTTTAATTAGAACATTGTGTTGACTCACTATAGATTTCAAATAAATTTTAAGTAATAATATTTATTATACTAGTCTATCTAATATTATCATTTTCATTAGCTTTAGTTTGGTAGCCTTCTCTTTCAAAAGAAAACACTATGTTTTATAATTTAGCTAGAGAAAATGAACTAAGTTTTTGAGAGATGCAAGTATTTTTTTCTCATTTATGTTACTTTTAACCTTTTAAATCATATAATGTGGTCATTTTTGTGGCTAAGAAACACTTTCTTGAACAGCCTTTAAACTGTGGTGGAGGAAGGAAAGACTGCTTGGGTAATGCAAAGCTGAGTAGTAGAGCTCTTACTTGGGATCTAGTCCCCAGTCTGCCACAGAGTAATGTAGGTCTCATCAAATCTCTAAGATTCCACCGAGAGTCTTTTCCTTATCTGCAAAGTGAGCCACTACCAACTGATAGCATAGGACTGCTTTGACAATTAAATGGAATAGTGTGTGTGAAAAGCGTTTTGAAAACAAGGATCACTTACAGAAGTGGTGGGAACTTGTATCGTAAAATATCCTATATGTTAAAAGACAGGATCTTAGTAATTGCCAGAAGTATTTACATTTTCCGTTCCCAATCTCTTCCTTCCTATGATATTTCCCATGACAATTTATAAAGTCAGATGATTCTTTGTTTATTTAAAATGGCCCACATCCAGTTGTTCTCATAAGCTGGCCTGGAGCTTTCTCAAGTAGGTTTGCTATTGAGCTTAAATGATTGGTAAGTTAATTATAAATTACTAAGAAGGAAATCAGATGTTATTAGATGAGCATCGACAGCAGAAAGTAAGTCTAGACCTGGTAAGCTGAACAGTGGCTGGGGTTTCTTAAGACTTGTGGAGGAGTGTTTACTGCACTGGGCTTCTAACATACAGACAAATTGAATGTTTATTCATACATCTCTCTTATTTGAAGTTTTTGTCTTTACACAATTCTTTACCATCTGCCTCACATTAATGTCTTTGGAGACAAAGTCTACAGTCACACATTCTGACAAAGAATAGTTAGAAAGCTGTGGTTCAGCCTAACAGTGGAAGCCAGCTTTGTTTCACTTACCAAAGCAATGAGGCTTTGCCTTTAATCCCCTTGGATTAAAAGGTCAGGGTCAGCTTGACAGGACAATTTTTATTATGGCCCAGATTGTTTTCTTCCTGAAAAGCAGTTGTACTATGAGTTCATATCACTCGTCAGTACCTTAAAGGACACCCATTATCCTCACTTTTATCAAAAATAAAAATATTCAGAAGAGAGTGGGACACCTGGATTTGGAAGTTGCTTGAAGGTAAAAGCCTGAAGTCTGAGCGTGCGTTTTGGGGTGCTAAGGCCAGAAGTGAACACTGATGTGTCTGAAGAGGGAGAAGAGCCTGGTTACAACCCCAAAGTAGCAGTGAGATGGGGGAGGGGCATTTAGGAAAAATGTTGAAAAACTAAAAATGAGTAGGATCGGGTCCTAGGCCCCTTTCCCTGCTTTGCAGTTTTGCCCGATTGTAATGTCCTGGGTGTAAACTGATCAAATATATGTCAGATACATGGTAGTTCACATAATTCAGATTACAAATGTAGTAATTACTCAGTTCCTATATAGAATCCTATTATAAGCCTAGATTTGTGATTAGCCAGGAGATTGTTGACTTATTTCTCTGATAAAAATCATTTCCTTCGGAAGACCTGGGCATGTTTTGCTGAGTGCAATCATACCCCAGAAAGCAGACGTGTGCATGTGTTTTAGCGCCATTTGAACGAGGAGGATAGTTACAGTCATTGCCCTCGATAACAATTGTAGTTTCCACTTAAGGTTTTGTCCTTATCAATTATATTGTGAAATCATTTGGTAATTTTAGTGTATGAAAGCTAAGAACTGTATTAATATTTGTCAGATGAATACTTTTAAAAATAAACAATTGCTTAGCACTCATGAAATGTATTGTGCTATGTATCTACACTAACAGTATTCTCTTCTCCCAAAACCATACACAAACCAATACAAAAGAGCACTGTGATTATTACATTGGTTGTGCTCCGAGAAGCAGTCTCTGGGATGAAACGAGGCCTGAGAAGATTCACTGGGAGACAAACCCGAAAAGGACAAAGGACAAGGGAGTGAGGATAGGTGGGATGGGACTCAGATTATGGTTGAGGTAAGATGCCCGTGAAAGGAGAGGGGAAAGGAAGAAGGATTAGGTAGAAAGATGCTCAAATTGAATACAGCTCTGAAACAAGTCTTGGTTAGTCTGATGGGGTGCCCTTGAGTGAAGACTTGCCCTCACTGGGCAAGAATTGCCAGCTCCCCACTCTGCTCATTCATTGGCTGGCAGCAGTTGGGGCGGATGACATGACCTTGGCCAAGGTGCAGGGACAGATACTGAGGGGCAGCAGCTGGAGACTACCTCGTTCCTCCCAGCAGCTTCTTCCTTGAAGGGCGGGCTGAACAGTCCAGGGTCATGCTACCACAATCACGTAGGACTTTAAGCTTTCAACTGATCATCAAACTTCAAAGTTGACATTTGAAATATTCATGCATACAAATATTACCACTGGTAATCGGAGATTATTACAAACACACTGAGGTTATGTAGAATTATAGGATCACCAATGTGAAATAGTACTTTCTTTGCAAACGCAGGGACTGATCTTATTTTATTTGAAGATTTACAACCTTATTACATTTTCATATTTATTTTCACCTATATCTATGATCTAGGAATCAATTCTTGTTTTCATTAAAAGTAGCGTTGGTTGCTTTCTCTAATTTTAAATATGATACATAATCATTTAAGACAAACTGGAACTATTTATTTATTTAAGATTTTATTTATTTATTTGACAGAGAGAGACACCGAGAGAGGGAACACAAGCAGGGGGAGTGGGAGAGGGAGAAGCAGGCTTCCCGACGAGCAAGGAGCCTGATGCGGGACTTGATCCCTGGACCCTGGGACCATGACCTGAACCGAAGGCAGACGCTTAATGACCGAGCCACCCAGGTGCCCCCAAACTGGAACTATTTCTAAAAACGTTAAAAGGAGGAAGTAGAAATCACTCTTAATTCCCACCACTAAAAATGAGTGTGCAGTTAACTTTTCATGGTGTCTCCTTTGTGACCTTTTTAAAAAAATATGTGGATCTAACAGGGATTGTTAGTAGTGTCTACAAATACCCATTGAATTAGGGAATGGGCTGTTTCCTGCAAGAAAACCCCAGCCCCACACCATGTGCGTCTCAGCTAGGAGCTGGTGGCCATCGTCTGGGCTAAGTGGTGAGCTTGTGCTGAGAGAAGAGAGACCCAACTAAAGTGAATTTGTCCCCATTAAAAAAGCCTCAGACTCCCTCAGGTGGGTGGGACTCCCTTGGTGACTGCCATTTATAGGTGTCTTTCAGTCCCATACATATGAAACCCATGTCTGGGGACCACAAAGACCTGTTTCAAAAATGCTTTGGCCCAGAGTATGGCTATGGGATCATATCAAGTGTACCCCAAGAGAGAGAATGGGGCAACTTCTGTTGGGTCACCATGGTTCACCTCGAAAATGGCATTTGTGCTGAGTGTGTTAGTGGAATAGTGCATGCAGGGGCTGGCAAGACATGATGGTACTTGGAGGGTGTTCAGCAGATGCTCAGAAGATCAGTGGAAGTGCCTAGTTGGAGCAGGAATATTTGGAAACACACAGGCAAGCTGGTGATGCCCAGAAGTCATGCAGAGGTTTGCACTCCTTCATGAATGGCTGGGCTGGCCACTGAAGATGGGTTGTTCCTAGTCGACCCCATAGGGAGCCTGAGAGGTTTACACATGAAGAAATATACTCTGTGTATGCATGTGTGTGTATGTGTGTGTGTGTGTGTGAGAGAGAGAGAGAGAGAGAGAGAGAGGAAAGGGGGAAGAGAGAGAGATTTCTAGTTAATGGAGACCATTTACAATTTTTCATTGTCCATTTTTTAGCCAACATTACAATGAATTGGTATTTGCCCAAATCATTAATTTTCCTTGAAAACATCCTTTTAAAATGGATGCAGGATGCTTCATGGTATATGTGTGGTATTATGTATTTAATTCTCGCATTGATGCATGCTTAGGTTTTTGTTTTTTATTTTCATTTAATCTTTTATCATGTTATGATTATTTAAGATGAATCCCTACAATGAGATTACTGAGTCAAAGTTTATTCTCATTGCAAGATCTTTAACACATATTTCTTAATTGCTTTTAAGGTATTTGTTGTTTTTTTTCTCTCATTAGCAGTGTATGATATTATCTATCTCAAATCCACCTCATCATTGTATTTGTTTTTAAAACAATCTTTCTAATTTGATATGTAAAAATATTAGATGACTTAAACTTTTGAAAAGCAATTACAGTGGACATTTCTTCCTGTGTTTTTCTATTTAGTCTTCTGTAAACTGTTCTTATCCTCCACTTGTTTTTCTTATAGGAAATGAGCACTGTTTATATTGATTGGAGAGTTCTTTTTATCAGTATCAAACTTTTGTATTTGTTCTTTTTTCCCCTCCTTATATATCTTTGCCTTTTCATTTTATTTGCAGTTTTTTTTTTTAATGTATTGAAGTTTAAGGCTTTTTCTGCAGTCAAAACCCTCTCTCTTTTCCTTTGTGACTTTTGGATTCCCCATCCCTGAATGAAAAAATCGTTTCAGTACTTAGAATAAAGTCAAGTTGGAGTTTCAAATTAAACCACATGCCAAAATTAATTCCAGCTGGAATAAGAAATTAAATATAAAAGGAGCCATAAAATTCTGTTTGCCATAGCAGGGATTTGTTGGTCCCCTTCACCGTCTGGGTTGCTGCTGTTAAAGTAATCCTTACAGCTCACAGTGAGAGGACACTGGGAGGCACGCAGTCCTTCTTTGACTAGATTTGAACTCTGGCCGTAGGGGTCTGCTAGCCAGAAGAGCATCTCCAGCTCCTGTTACATGATCCTGAGCCAGTACTGGAGGAAACTGTTTCTGGAAACTTGGTTTGAAGCAGTCTCTAAGTTTTCTCTTGCTAGAAGAGGAGGACAAATCTTTGTGATTTCCCAAATATAATCCTCATGAGGTCATCTTTGACCCCACCCCCGCCTTTTGCACGCATCTAGGATGCAGCAGGGCCCCTGTGTCTGTTGTGTTACTAGGCAGGGCCCGAAAGCCTCTAGTCTCTGTCCCCTCGGAAATCTACACGGCACTTCCTCCAAGAGTTCTTGAATGCCGGCTTGATGCTGACTTCTCAGGTTTGGCCAGGAACAGTCTTGGGTTTTGCTGCCTCCAAAGAGCAGTCTCCTGTCTCCTTGCTTTTACTGCCCTCTAGCCCCAGGCGTGGACTTCAGTTTAGAGCTCTTTATAAGACCTGCAGTGCATTAGGCTTGTTTTAATCAGCCCAGTTTCTGTTTGAACTGTTGCCCAAGGAGTTTTGGAATACCTAGTCTTCCATACTGCTTGAACTGGAAGTGCTTACCGCGATCCTTCACAAGTTTATAAAGCTAGTATCCTGAAGATGATACTTTTATGATCAGCAAATAAAAGGACCTCCAGCTGCCTAGATCCATCACATTATTTATTTGTAATAAATAACAAATACTGCTTTTTTTCCTCAAGATGTTTTTTCCTAGCACACTCAAGTAGATATTGTTTAGTTTCAGCTATTTGGATTAATTTAGATTTTTCACTTTTGAGATATGTGAAATGAAACAACTTTTGATTCTATAAGCTTCTTTCATAGATATCATTTAGGTTCCTTTTTTTAAATTTTATTTTTTATAAACATATAATATATTTTTATCCCCAGGGGTACAGGTCTGTGAATCGCCAGGTTTACACACTTCACAGCACTCACCATAGCACATACCCTCCCCAATGTCCATAACCCCACCCCCCAACCCCCCTCCCCCCATCAACCCTCAGTTTGTTTTGTGAGATTAAGAGTCACTTATGGTTTATCTCCCTCCCAATCCTATCTTCTTTAATTTACTCTTCTCCTACCCCCTTAACCCCCCATGTAGCATCTCCTCTCCCTCATATCAGGGAGATCATATGATAGTTGTCTTTCTCCGATTGACTTATTTCGCTAAGCATGATACCCTCTAGTTCCATCCACATCGTCGCAAATGGCAAGATTTCATTTCTTTTGATGGCTGCATAGTATTCCATTGTATATATATACCACATCTTCTTTATCCATTCGTCTGTTGATGGACATCTAGGTTCTTTCCATAGTTTGGCTATTGTAGACATTGCAGCTATAAACATTCGGGTGCACGTGCCCCTTCGGATCACTACGTTTGTATCTTTAGGGTAAATACCCAGCAGTGCAATTGCTGGGTCATAGGGTAGTTCTATTTTCAACATTTTGAGGAACCTCCATGCTGTTTTCCAGAGTGGTTGCAGCAGCTTGCATTCCCACCAACAGTGTAGGAGGGTTCCCCTTTCTCCGCATCCTCGCCAGCATCTGTCATTTCCTGACTTGTTCATTTTAGCCATTCTGACTGGTGTGAGGTGGTATCTCATTGTGGTTTTGATTTGTATTTCCCTGATGCCGAGTGATATGGAACACTTTTTCATGTGTCTGTTGGCCATCTGGATGTCTTCTTTGCAGAAATGTCTGTTCATGTCTTCTGCCCATTTCTTGATTGGATTATTTGTTCTTTGGGTGTTGAGTTTGCTAAGTTCTTTATAGATTCTGGACACTAGCCCTTTATCTGATATGTCATTTGCAAATATCTTCTCCCATTCTGTCAGTTGTCTTTTGGTTTTGTTAACTGTTTCCTTTGCTGTGCAAAAGCTTTGATCTTGATAAAATCCCAATAGTTCATTTTTGCCCTTGCTTCCCTTGCCTTTGGCGATGTTCCTAGGAAGATGTTGCTGCGGCTGAGGTTGAAGAGGTTGCTGCCTGTGCTCTCCTCAAGGATTTTGATAGATTCCTTTCTCACATTGAGGTCCTTCATCCATTTTGAGTCTATTTTCGTGTGGGGTGTAAGGAAATGATCCAATTTCATTTTTCTGCATGTGGCTTTCCAATTTTCCTAACCCCATTTATTGAAGAGGCTGTCTTTTTTCCATTGGACATTCTTTCCTGCTTTGTCGAAGATTAGTTGACCATAGAGTTGAGGGTCTATTTCTGGGCTCTCTATTCTGTTCCATTAATCTATGTGTCTGTTTTTGTGCCAGTACCATGCTGTCTTGATGATGACAGCTTTGTAATAGAGCTTGAAGTCCGGAATTGTGATGCCACCAACTCTGGCTTTCTTTTTCAATATTCCTTTGGCTATTCGCGGTCTTTTCTGGTTCCATATAAATTTTAGCATTATTTGTTCCATTTCTTTGAAAAAAATGGATGGTACTTTGATAGGAATTGCATTAAATGTGTAGATTGCTTTAGGTAGCATAGACCTTTTCACAATATTTATTCTTCCAATCCAGGAGCATGGAACATTTTTCCATTTCTTTGTGTCTTCCTCAATTTCTTTCATGAGTACTTTATAGTTTTCTGTGTATAGATTCTTAGTCTCTTTGGTTAGGTTTATTCCTAGGTATCTTATAGTTTTGGGTGCAATTGTAAATGGGATTGACTCCTTAATTTCTCTTTCTTCTGTCTTGTTGTTGGTGTAGAGAAATGTGACTGATTTCTGTGCATTGATTTTATATCCTGACACTTTACTGAATTCCTGTACAAGTTCTAGTAGTTTTGGAGTGGAGTCTTTTGGGTTTTCCACATATAGTATCATCTCATCTGCGAAGAGTGATAGTTTGACTTCTTCTTTGCCGATTTGGATGCCTTTAATTTCCTTTTGTTGTCTGATTGCTGAGGCTAGGACTTCTAGTACTATGTTGAATAGCAGTGGTGATAATGGACATCCCTGCCATGTTCCTGACCTTAGCGGAAAAGCCTTCAGTTTTTCTCCATTGAGAATGATATTTGCAGTGGGTTTTTCATAGATGGCTTTGATAATATTGAAGTATGTGCCCTCTATCACTACACTTTGAAGAGTTTTGATCAGGAAGGGATGCTGTACTTTGTCAAATGCTTTCTCAGCATCTATTGAGAGTATCATATGGTTCTTGTTCTTTCTTTTATTAATGTGTTGTATCACATTGATTGATTTGCGGATGTTGAACCAACCTTGCAGCCCTGGAATAAATCCCACTTGGTCGTGGTGAATAATCCTTTTAATGTACTGTTGAATCCTATTGGCTAGTATTTTGGTGAGAATTTTTGCATCTGTGTTCATCAAGGATATTGGTCTGTAGTTCTCTTTTTTGATGGGATCCTTGTCTGGTTTTGGGATCAAGGTGATGCTGGCCTCATAAAATGAGTTTGGAAGTTTTTCTTTCATTTCTATTTTTTGGAACAGTGTCAGGAGAATAGAAATTAGTTCTTCTTTAAATGTTTGGTAGAATTCCCCCAGGAAGCCGTCTGGCCCTGGGCTTTTCTTTGTTTGGAGATTTTTGATGACTGTTTCAATCTCCTTACTGGTTATGGGTCTGTTCAGGCTTTCTATTCTTCCGGTTCAGTTGTGGTAGTTTATATGTCTCTAGGAATGCATCCATTTCTTCCAGATTGTCAAATTTGTTGGCGTAGAGTTGCTCATAGTATGTTCTTATAATTGTCTGTATTTCTTTGGTGTTAGTTGTGATCTCTCTTCTTTCATTCATGATTTTATTTATTTGGGTCCTTTCTCTTTTCTTTTTGATAAGTCTGGCCAGGGGTTTATCAATCTTATTAATTCTTTCAAAGAACCAGTTCCTAGTTTCATTGATTTGTTCTATTGTTTTTTTGGTTTCTATTTCATTGATTTCTGCTCTGATCTTTATGATTTCTCTTCTCCTGCTGGGTTTAGGGTTTCTTTCTTGTTCTTTCTCCAGCTCCTTTAGGTATAGGGTTAGGTTGTGTACCTGAGACCTTTCTTGTTTCTTGAGAAAGGCTTGTACCGCTATATATTTTCCTCTCAGGACTGCCGTTGTTGTGTCCCACAGATTTTGAACCATTGTGTTTTCATTATCATTTGTTTCCATGAATTTTTTCAATTCTTCTTGAATTTCCTGGTTGACCCATTCATTCTTTAGAAGGATGCTGTTTAGTCTCCAGGTATTTGGGTTCTTTCCAAATTTCCTCTTGTGATTGAGTTCTAGCTTCAGAGCATTGTGGTCTGAAAATATGCAGGGAATGATCCCAATCTTTTGATACCGGTTGAGACCTGATTTAGGACTGACGATGTGATCTATTCTGGAGAATGTTCCATGGGCACTAGAGAAGAATGTGTATTCTGTTGCTTTGGGATGAAATGTTCTGAATATATCTGTGATGTCTATCTGGTCCAGTGTGTCATTTAAGGCCTTTATTTCCTTGTTGATCTTTTGCTTGGATGATCTGTCCATTTCAGTGAGGGGAGTGTTAAAGTCCCCTACTATTATTGTATGATTGTTGATGTGTTTCTTTGATTTTGTTATTAATTGGTTTATATAGTTCGCTACTCCCATGTTAGGGGCATAGATATTTAAAATTGTTAGATCTTCTTGTTGGACAGATCCTTTGAGTATGATATAGTGTCCTTCCTCATCTCTTATTATAGTCTTTGGCTTAAAATGTAATTGATCTGATATAAGGATTGCCACTCCTGCTTTCTTCTGATGTCCATTAGCATGGTAAATTCTTTTCCACCCCCTCACTTTAAATTGGAGGTGTCTTCGGGTTTAAAATGAGTTTCTTGTAGGCAACATATAGATGGGTTTTGTTTTTTTATCCATTCTGATACCCTGTGTCTTTTGATTGGGGCATTTAGCCCATTAACATTCAGGGTAACTGTTGAGAGATATGAATTTAGTGCCATTGTATTGCCTGTAAGTTGACTGTTATTGTATATTGTTTCTGTTCCTTTCTGATCTACTACTTTTAGGCTCTCTCTTTGCTTAGAGGACCCCTTTCAATATTTCCTGTAGAGCTGGTTTGGTGTTTGCAAATTCTTTCAGTTTATGTTTGTCCTGGAAGCTTTTAATCTCTCCTTCTATTTTCAATGATAACCTAGCTGGATATAGTATTCTTGGCTGCACGTTTTTCTCGTTTAGTGCTCTGAATATATCATGCCAGCTCTTTCTGGCCTGCCAGGTCTCTGTGGATAAGTCTGCTGCCAATCTAATATTTTTACCATTGTATGTTACAGACTTCTTTTCCCGGGCTGCTTTCAGGATTTTCTCTTTGTCACTAAGACTTGTAATTTTGACTATTAGGTGATGGGGTGTGGACCTATTCTTATTGATTTTGAGGGGGGTTCTCTGAACTTTCTGGATTTTGATGCTTGTTCCCTTTGCCATATTGGAGAAATTCTCTCCAATAATTCTCTCCAATACCTTCTGCTCCCCTCTCTCTTTCTTCTTCTTCTGGAATCCCAATTATTCTAATGTTGTTTCGTCTTATGGTGTCACTTATCTCTCGAATTCTCCCCTCGTGGTCCAGTAGCTGTTTGTCTCTCTTTTGCTCAGCTTCTTTATTCTCTGTCATTTGGTCTTCTATATCGCTAATTCTTTCTTCTGCCTCATTTATCCTAGCAGTGAGAGCCTCCATTTTTTATTGCACCTCATTAATAGCTTTTTTGATTTCAACTTGGTTAGATTTTAGTTCTTTTATTTCTCCAGAAAGGGCTTTTATATCTCCCGAGAGGGTTTCTCTAATATCTTCCATGCCTTTTCTGAGCCCAGCTAGAACCTTGAGAATCGTCATTCTGAACTCTAGATCTGACATATTACCAATGTCTGTATGGATTAAGTCCCTAGCCTTTGGTACTGCCTCTTGTTCTTTTTTTTGTGGTGAATTTTTCCGCTTTGTCATTTTGTCCAGATAAGAGTATCTGAAGGAGCAATTAAAATACTAAAAGGGTGACAACAACCCCAGGAAAATATCCTTTAGCCAAATCAGAAGGGATCCCAAATCGTGAGAGGGGAGAAAGGGGATAAAAATGTTCAGAAAGAAAAAAAAAAAAAAAGAAACAATTAAAAAAAGAAAACCTATAAAGAAAAAATATAAAAAGAAAAGAATATATATATATATATATTAGATAAACTAGTTAAAAAACGTTAAAAAAGAAAAGGGTAAAAGTTAAAAAAAATTTAGCACAAGAAGAGAAAAAAAAATTGAAAAAGAAAAAAAAATTAAATTAACTGCAAGGCTAAAGAATCATAGGGAGAAAGCCATGAGTTCTGTGCTTTGCTTTCTCCTCCTCTGGAATTCCGCTGCTCTCCTTGGTATTGAAACTGCACTCCTTGGTAGGTGAACTTGGTTCTGGCTGGGTTTCTTGTTGATCTTCTGGGGGAGGGGCCTGTTGTAGTGATTCTCAAGTGTCTTTGCCCCAGGCGGAATTGCACCGCCCTTACCAGGGGCCAGGCTGAATAATCCGCTCGGGTTTGCTTTCGGGAGCTTTTGTTCCCTGAGCACTTTCCGTAGAGTTCTGGAGGACGGGAATGAAGATGGCGGCCTCCCAGTCTCTGGCCCGGAGGAGCCGAGAGCCCGGGGACCCACTCCTCAGAGTGCCCTCAGAGAACAGCGCCCAATTACTCCCGTCACCCTGGCCTCCGGCCGTGCTCCGAGCTGACCGAGCCTGTGACCTGTTCAAGGTAACCCCGAGCTTAGAGCACACTCCTCGGCTCTGTCTCTGTAGCCGGCTTCCCCGTTCTAATACCTGTAAGCTCTGCGACACTCAGCCACCCCCGATCCTTCTGTGACTCTGCGGGACCTGAGGCCACGTTGACCCCGCGTGGGCTTCACCCCGGTTAAGCCTCTGGAGCGATGTCCCTCAGTGGAACAGACTTTTAAAAGTCCTGATTTTGTGCTCCGTTGCTCCGCCGCTTGCCGGGAGCCAGCCCCTCCCACTGGGGTCTATCTTCCCGTCGTTTTGGATTCACTTCTCCGCCAGTCCTAACTTTCAGAAAGTGGTTGATTTTCTGTTTCTAGAATTGCTGTTCTTCTTCTCTTCGGTCTCCCGTTGGATTTGTAGGTGTTTGCAATCTTTAGATAAGCTATCTAGCTGATCTCCCGCTACCTGAAGTAGTCTCAGCCTGCTACTTCTCCGCCATCTTGACTCCTCCCTCATTTAGGTTCTTGACAAGATAATATTTTTAGACTTGCTTCTGACTTTTATTAAATATGTAAATGGAAAATATTTGTATTATTTCTCTACTATGTAGTGATTGTACTAAATTATAATATCAAGTTATATAATATGCAGTATATACCAACATAGACACAAAACTGTGATGACAACTGGCACTATAGATTTTGCGTGGTGCATCACAAGAATTAGATTATGGTATTAGTACTTCAGCCATGTCATTCATGAGCTCTTCAGGCAATGACAGGAATATCTCAGAAAGGCGTTGGGTGGTATCTACATAACAGATCATTCTATCCACGTGATAAAGATTCTCCTCTGCTGAAGCAGCTCTTTGGTGAATGTTCACATAGACGCAAATATCAAGTTTGTTTCTTTCCCATACGGAGAGGTGTGTCTACATACCTCTTCCCCCCTTACCCATTTTTCTAATCATATTTCAAGTTCCTGATGATCCAGTCAAACCATTGGCCACAGCCCATGAATATAGATTCCTATTTCTGGCCATGTCTTCCAAGCAAAATGAACCCCTGGAGGCACTACATGAAATTCTGCCCTCTGGGAAGATTTCCTTCATCACTGTCCTTCATGGATGTTCCAGGAAGGGAGTGTAGTGTTGTAGCTGTCCACTTTCAGGTGGTGCCTGCATAGCATGCAGAATCATGTGTAAACCAGGCCCTGCATCCTTCTTCCTCATCAGATGATTGAATGGAACTCCCCATGAGATCAGGGGTGTGGGCTGAAAGAGAGGAACTAACATAGCAGGAGTGGAGACCATGAGCATTTGGCACATTTCATGAAACTCACTTGTGCCCTCAGGCAATTTTGATCTTGTCTATAACACTTGAATTTGATAATGGAGTGCCACTGTACAAACCCAAACTTTATAGCTTGGAAGGCCCAACAGCATCCAGCTCATGATGGGCAGCTTGGGTCACATGGTAACTTTGTGGCCTACAGTTTATTTTCTAATTTTAAGACCCAGTGGCAATCTAAGCGCTATTTCTCAAAAGGATGGTATGTATCTGCAAAGAGTTGCTTTAAAACCCTAAGGGTCTGTGCCTCTACCTCACCTGTAGAGGCCCGTTCAAGCTCCAGACAACATCTCTCTCTGCCATGGACACTATAAGCACCATTCACCAACTGGCTCATGTGGCACAAGTGGCAGAGCAGCTCAGATAGCAGCCTGGAGCTGTTGCAGAGCCTTCTCTCATCTGGGCCCCATTCAAAACTAGCAGCTTTTTGAGTTACTCAGTAAATGGAGTAGTACACCCCAAATGAGAAATATGTTGTCTCCAAAATCCAAAGAGATTTGCTGGGCATTGTACTTCTCTTTTGGTTGTAGGATGCAGATGCAACAACTTGCCCTTCACCTTAGAAGGGATATCTCTACATACCCCACCCTTCTGGACCCCTAGAATTTTACTGAGGAGGAAGCTTCCTAAATATTTTTTGGATATATTTTCTACCCTCTGACACACAGATGTGGCATACTAATTAGTTTAGAGTAGTAGCTAGTACCAAGAGCTTTCTGTGTGTATTTAGAATAGTGCCCATGCATAGTAAGTGCAGAGTAAGTGTTACTATGATTATTATTTCTAGGAACTGTTGGAAAAACTTGGTGGGAGACTGCTTCATTCAAAGAAGCATTGTCAGGGAAACTGGGTGATTCAGTCAGTTGAGTGTCCAACTTGATTTTGGCTCAGGTCATGATCTCAGGGTCATGAGATTGGGTCCTGCATCAGGCTCCACACTCAGTGGGGAGTCTGCTTGAGATTCTCTCTCTCTCCCTCTCTGTCTGTCCCTCCCCTCCTCAAATAAATAAATCTGAAAAAACAGAACAAGAACAAAAACAAGCATGGTCTGAGCTGGAATTCCAATCTACTTAAAACTCTCCACTTTTTAAAAGAATACATATGCACAATCTCAGGCAAATGTCAGTAAAGACCATGGTTCCCTCCCTATTCCTTGACATCTCATAACTTTGGGAGACTGGACCTCTCCTGCGCCAAGAATACATTTGCTTTCATCTATGTAATTTTTCCCTCCTCACTGTCTCTCTCTTAGGATTCCCAACAACCTCTAAACTATTCCCCAGGATGACCTTCTTTCAATAGCTGTCCTGGCTCCCTGCAGCCTATGAGAAATACAATTCCTCTAAGTATTTTCCTTTGGAAGATCCATTTTCATAGATTTTGTCCTTTCTGTAATCAAAGAAGGGACAAAAGAAAGCCAGGTTGTTCATTGTCTCATGTTGATGGAGGCGTGCGGGGAGTGAAGTCTGGATTGTTTGCATGTCAATGATTTTTGTATAGTTAAAAATGCTATGAAGGGGCTAATAAAAATACAACAATGATGATCAAAAAATCCAAGGTGAACAAGTTGCCCTAAAGGGAATGATCAGTATTGCCATTTGTTTAGTAACAAGTTAAAATCTGAAAATCCTACTTATTATTATTGTAACAATATAAAACATCTTATTTATGCACATTTTTACCCTTTTTACCTGTGGCTATAAGGTTTGGGAGGAAATGAAGATTAACTTAAAAATGATTTTATTTATGCCTTTTAAAAAATCTTATGAATATCTATGGAATGAAGATACAGAAAACAAATAAAGATTATTCTAGAAAAAGATAATTCAATTGAAACAGGTATAGTGACATTTAAATGACCATAGTAACAATATTTAATTTATGAGAAGTTTAAATGACAAAGTATATCATGCATATATTTGTAAAACTCCATCCCCTTCCCCAACCAGTGTGTGTGGAAATAGGAGGAGATAGGAAGATAGAAGAACCATTTTTAAATTCACTTTTTATAGTTGATGTTATCAGAACTGGTGCATCACTAGGAGTGTCTGGCTTTGGTAGGGAGTACATCTAAACATGATTCTTCTCTTGTGGAGTTTATGGTCCAGGGAGGAGGCATATATAAGCCAACCAATCACGCAAGTAGAAATTAAATTTAAGTTTGTGAGTGCCACGAAGAATGTTTTGTGGCGATGCATGAGCCTACCTTGGAGGATAGCAAGGACAGGCAAATCTTGCCCAGGAGAGTATCATTTATGGAGTTGGAATCTTGAAGTGTGAGAAGTTCATTAGGCAGAAGAATTGGAAGGATTGGTTCAGCTCGAGGGAACTGGGGCAGAAGGAAATGTATGTATGGCTGGAGTAGAGAGCTGGGGGCCACAGTATGGATTTTTGACCTTATTATAAAAAGCCACAGAATCTTTTAAGGAAGAGGTCACAAGAACCTTACTTGAAGGTAGGGAGCAAGAGTGATGACAAGGAGATATGTTAGCAGGAGTTTTCTGAAACTCCATCTTGTTAAGAGCAAGACATGGTTTGAAAGATCATTAGGGGAGAGGGTTAAGATAACAGAGTAGGGCAACCCTGTTTGCCTCAAACACAGCTAGATTTTATATTTATCAGATCATTCTGAACACCCCAGAAATTGATTGGAAGTCTTGGAGAACAAAGTTGCATGTCTACAAACAGAGAAAATGATCCATGGAAGCTTCTCTTATCGAGCGGACCAAAATACACCTAACTTCCTTTATTTACTTTTTTTAAAAGTCTTTAAAATTTTTATCTTATTTTGCCTTTTTTCCCCTCCAAAATGACTAGGTGGAGGAATTCACCCCAAAAGAAGGACTAAGAAGAAATGAAGGCCTGGGATTTAATTAATACAGATATAAGTAACATGTCTGAATTAGAACTTAAGACAATTCTAAGGATATTAGCTAGGCTTGAAAAAAGCATAGAAGACACTAGAGAATCCCTTATTGCTGAGATAAAGAGCTAAAAGTTAGTCAACCCAAAATTAAAAATACTATAACCAAGATGCAAACCCAAATGGATGCCAAAACAATGAGGATGGATGAAATGGAGGAATGAATTAGTGATATAGAAGATAAAATTATGGAAAATAATGAAGCTGAAAGGAAGAAGGAAACAAAGATAATGGATCAGGAAGGTAGACTTAGGGAACTCAGCGACTTATTAAAAAGGAATAGTATTTGTATCATAAGCATCCCAGAAGAGGGAGAGGGCAGGTGGTTTATTGGAACAAATTATAGCTGAAAATTTCCCTAATCTGGGGAAGAACACAGACCTCAAAAACCAAGAAGCACAGAGAACTCCTATTAAATTCAACAAAAGCCTGCCACCACCAAGTCATATCACAGTCAAATTCACAAAATACACAGACAAGTAAAGAATCCTGAAAGCAGCAAGGGAAAAAAAGCCCTAACCTACAAAGGAAGAAAGAACAGGGTCACAGCAGATCTGTCCACAGAAACTTGGCGGGCTTGAAGAGAAAGGCAGGATATATTCAAGGTGCTGAATGGGAAAAATATGCAGGTAGGAATACTTTATCCATCAAGGCTGTCATTCAGAATAGAAGGAGAGATAAAGAATTTCTCAGATAAACAAAAACTAAAGGAGATCATGACCACAAAACCAACCCTGCAAAAGATATTAAGGGGGACTCCTGGGGGAAAAAAAAGACTCAAATCAACAAGGACTAGAAGGAAACAGAGAACATCACCAGAAACACCAAAATTATAGGTAACGCAGTGGTACTAAATTCACCTTTCAATAATCACTCTGAACATAAATGTATTAAATACTCCAATCAAAAGACACAGGGTATCAGAATGGATAGAAAAATAAGACCCATCTATACACTAGCTGAAAGGAGACTCTTTTTAAGAGTCTAAAGAACAGGGCACGTGGGTGGCTCAGTGGGTTAAGCTGCTGCCTTTGGCTCAGGTCATGATCTCAGGGTCCTGGGATCGAGTCCCACATCGGGCTCTCAGCTCAGCAGGGAGCCTGCTTCCCGCTCCCTCTCTCTCTGCCTGCCTCTCTAACTACTTGTGATCTCTGTCAAATAAATAAATAAATAAAACCTTTGAAAACAAACAAACAAACAAAAAACACTAAAGAACAAATCATAGCTTGAAATTCAGTATGGAAAATCCAGGTATGTTCAAAAGTAATTTTTCAAAATACCAAAAAAACCCTGAATATATGTAGTTTTAATAAGTTGTAATTTAAATTTTTTCAGAGATCATTGTAGATGTATACATAGTTGTGAGGAATAGTACATAGAGATCCTGTGTACCATTTACTCAGGTTCCCCAAATGGTAACATTTAGCAAAATTGTAATATCATAACATAGTCAAGATGTTGACATTAAATCTAACCCACTTACTTAGATATTCCTAATTTTACTTGTACTCATGTGCATGTGTATTTAACTCCGTATGATTTTGTCACATATGTAGGCTTGCATATCCACCAGCACAGTCAAACATTTTTGACTAGAGAAAAAACCCTCTAATTTGGAATAGTTTATAACAAATTATTTGTGAAGTGGTCAAAGAGGAAATATAACCAATTTATTTGCCTTCTTTGCACTAGCTATGATTTCTTTTACTTTTGAAATCTGGTCATTTTAAAATGTCTTTGAGAGGCGACACTGCAGGTCCCACCATGGAACTGTGGTGTGGTAGGGTGCTTACATGGAGTCTGGAGCTAGGCTGCCTGGGTTCAGGTTCCAGCCCTATGCCCTTTTCTCTGTGTTGTCTCAGGCGGGTTATGTTGCCTCAGTTTTCTTATCTGTAAAGTGGAGATGGTAAAAGGTCCTACCTCTCAAAGTTGTTCTGAGAATAAAGTAGTGCATTGTATAAGCAAGAACTATCCTCCCTATTACTTTAGAATTAATTCCTTCAAGGCTATAATCTATATGTCAGTGAAAATTTCCAGAAACAGGTTCTGGGACTTATCTTCTTCACTCTGTGGAAACCAAGACATTCTCTTGACAGAAGAGCGGTGATAACTTTAGTGTATGTTTATCTTTCGGTATGACTATAAATATATTGCTGTACGTTTGCCTCCCAGAGATGCATCAACTATGGTAAAATATTTCCATTTCAGAGCTGTGATGAAACTTTCAAAGATAACCTCTTTAACTTTCATGTTTTTAATGCAAGATTATACTTTTAAATCTTTTTTATTTCCTGAGAAATCTTTTTGATTTATTAAGAGGTGATACCCCATAGAAGACTACTAATATAGGAGAGTTAGAGTGGTTACTAGAAGAAAAGATGAAATGTTCTTTCTGACAGGAAAATGGTGCTGAAATTATAAGCAATTTTTAAAGGAATTTACTTGTTCTCTGTAAAGTTTTGAATCTTGTTTCCAGATTGTATCCAGAGAGATTTTGGAATCATTGTTCAGAGATAGCTAAAGACATTCCTACATTTAAGATTCTATAATCAGGAGTTACCTGGGTGGCTTAGTTAGTTGAGTGTCTGCCTTTGGCTCAGGTCATGATCCCAGGTCCAGGGATAAAGCCCCACATCAAGTTCCCTGCTTAATAGGGAGCCTGTATCTTTCTCTTTCCCTGCCATTTCCTCTGCTTGTGCATGCTCTCTCTCTCTGTCAAATAAATGCTGAGTGAGATAAGTCGAACAGAGAGAGTGAATTATCATACGGTTTCACTTATTTGTGGAACATAAGGAATAATATGGAGGACATTGGGAGATGGAGAGAAGTGAGTTTGAAGAAATTGGAGGGGGAGACAAACTGTGAGAGACTGTGGACTCTGAGAAACAGTGTTTTGGAGGGGAGGGAGGTGGGAGGTTGGAGGAGCCTGGTGGGGGCTATTAAGGGGGGCATGAATTGCATGGAGCACTGGGTGTGGTGCATAAACAATGAATTCTGGAACACTGAAAAGAAAAATAAATAAATAAAATTTAAAAAGAAATCTTAAAAAAAAAGATTCTATAATCAGTTTTTGTTCTCTTCAGGGGATATGGACTAGTTGGTCCAGGTGGGCAGGAGGGCAGGTGACCTGTGCTTTCATTGTAGGGGGAAGTGTACTTATAAAACAACTGAATATTAGAGGTTATTCTAGGGTGTCTAGGGAGGAACATGAAGAAATATATAGAAGGAATATGGGTATACCAAATATATATATACCATATTATATATTTAATATATTATTTGTATATTATAAATAAAATATTATATATAATATATATAATTATAAAGTATATATTACAATTTATAAATTTATATAAAATATATAAATATACATGTATTATATAAAAATATTATTAATTATATCATATGTGTTATATATTATAATTTATAGTATATACAATAATTATATTTTAATAAATAAATATTATATATAAACATAAATTTATATAAAATATATCTTACATAAAATATGATATATAACATAATAATATATTTTATATATATATTTATTTGTTATACCCATATTCTTCAGTTACTTACAAAAGAGAGTCAGAACTTTCTCCTGTTCCTAATACCCTGGAGAAATGGAGTTCCTGTTCACATGAAGTAGGTTTTCTCAGCACACAAAGACAAGGAAGTTTCACACATTTATTCATTCAGCAAGTATTTATTTACTGTAGCATTATTACATCACACACTCGATCCTAGGTCCTGGAGACATCAGTGAGTCAAATCTCCTCCTTTCTAGAAGCCGTTCTAGTGGGGGGAGAAAGATAATAAGATAACAAAATAAATGACATGTAGTGGCAAATGCTACAGAGAGAATTTAAGCAGGACGAGAAGCCAGAGTGACAGATACTACTCTTTCAGATGAGGTGGTCAGGAAAGGCCTCTCTGAGGAGGGGACATTAATCAAAGACCAGAGTAAAGTGGGGAGCCAGCTGCCATGCCCATCTCTGTAGGACCAGTCATCTAAGGCAGAAGAGACAGCAAGGGCAAACAATCTGAGGTAGGATCCTGCTTGCTCCTTGTGGGACCACAAAGAAGCCATTGGGACTGGAGCTGAAGGAGGAATGAATGGCAAATGTGGGAGAGATGACTTTGGAGAGGTGGACAAGGACCAGTTGGTAAAAGGCCTCATTTTTTATTCTACATGTGATTGGAAGTGAGTGGACGCTTTCAAGACCAGCAAAATTCTATGATCTGACTTATCTTATCAGAGATACATATATAGTCATGATATATATTTTGCTCTTTGTATGCTTTAAAATGGACTTCACATGTATTAAGTAAGCTGGGAAAAATACAATCATTTCTAGTATTTAGTTAATTCATAAACTATTGTACTCTCTTTGCTTCCAAGTCTGCTGATCCAGTGTCTTATCTTTCTGGCTCTCAGGGCATCAGTAGGTTTGCTATAGTCAATGTGGAAATCTTTTGAACATACTGTATTATCATATTGAAGAAATTTTGGCCAAAGTTTAAAATATTATCAAACCAATTTCCATTTAGCTTTTAAGTTAGTGACGTTTTCCATTCTATTTTAGTGCATGATTTCAACAAAGAGTTAGCATCTTTTCTTTAAAAAGGACCCTAATATCAAAGGACTGTCAGAGCTGCAAGGCCTCTTTATTTCTGCCCTTGCCAGCAAAAGTCTGAGTCATTTTTCTAAAATGCTGGCAAAGTTCAAAGATACTTCATAGTAACTCTCAACTTACTGGTGATATATGTGTGTGTGTGTGCCTTTTGCACATTATAACTCCAGGCATCCCATTGCTTTTTTTCTAATGACATATGGTGTAATAAACATGTGAAAAACATTATTTGGTGAAACAGAGAAAGTCTGAATTATGTGGCAAGATGAGGTTCAATTGTGATTTTTTAAAATGCCTCTCTTAATATCCTCTTTATGCTGTATTTGGCTTTATACCTTCTTAGCCTGTAGGGATAAAGAGGGTAATTTCTAATTGTTTCTAGAATGATTTATAGTTTATATTTCTCAGAATTCAAATATGCTTAGTAATCTGTAGAATTTCATCTGACCTATGAATCTTTAATGGGGGGCAATAATTGGTTTTGCCCAAGAAGGCAAAAATTGTTTTTTTGGGGGGCATAAAGAAAAACAAAAACAAAGCCTTGCGCCAATGTTCTTTTGGCACTCCAGAAGGTCATTGTACATAAGTAGATATATAATATATCTCCAGATTTCAGGGGAAGGGAGGTTGGGAAAAAATGCCTAAAAAGTTTCATTAGAAGTACAATAATTTTAAAAAAGATTGAGAAACATAGAGTTAGTCTTTGATGATAGAAGGCCCAGGACCAAAATAAAATGAGGACCACTGGCATGCTGATACAGATAGATTTTGAAAATAAGTTCCGATTGCATATTCTTTCAGTACAATATCATTTGATTTGCTAAGCATCAGTCTTACACTGAGCTTTCAGTCCATCAGCTTATTTATAACTCATGTTGGCTCCTTACATGCCAGGGTTCTGAGGTAGAACACTGGCTAGCTCAGCTTTGCTTCACCCTGTCCTCTTTTCTAGGAACTGACTGTCTTTTGGGGGAAATGAGATAAGATAAGTAAAGCATTTGTCATGGCATGTAAGTGCAAGTGTAGAGAGCTGTGGGATCCCAAAGTTAGAAATAGTTAATGTTGCTAGAAGGTGATTGGAAAATATTTAATAAAGAGACGACTTTAGACCAAGAAGCTTATAAACTTGGATGGGAAAATGGTTACGACTTTATTTTCAATTAAATCCATCTGCAATTTACTGTTTCCTTCGATTATGATGTGGCAAGCTACAGAATTAGCAATATCTGGACTTTGTCACCAATAGAAATCATAAATATTTTATAACACATTATAGTTGTTGCAGGTATCTTAAAATATAGTTTATAGTCATCCGTACTTCGAAATTGCAGTAGTTACGAGGCCTACCTCTAGATCTTCTTATTTAATATGTTAATAATGTACATATCTTGTAAATCTTACATTTAACTGTATAAATATTCCAAACTTGGTTGGACAAGAGGCACCACAAGGTTGAAAAGGAAATGACATTCTGTGATGCATATGTAAGAGATGAGATATATATTCATAATAAAAATAAGGGTCTTATGGCAAATTTATAAAATTAAGGAGAAAATTCATGGCTTATCAAACAGGGGCTATGCAAGACAGATTATAAGGGAAGATTCTGATATGGCCAATGCAAATAAAAAATGCCTCTTGGGTCCTCAGGGAATTAAGAATTTAAAAATTTACTTAACATTTTGGCAAATTGCCAAAAACTGAAAGTGAAAATGTAAAATATAAAGGGCATGGGAAAATGGATGCTTTTAGAATGTTGGTACAAAGTGGCAAAGCCTTTTTTTAGGGGCAATTTGATGGTAGCTTTTGGATTTTGTAAGTGCTTGTTACCAGAATCCTAGAATCCTATCTTCAGAAATCTCTCCTACAAAAATATGCCCATAGATGTTATGTATAAGAATACTTGGCAAAGTAATTTTTTCATTGTGAAATATTGGAAGTGACTTAAATGTCCTTTAGTGGAGAGATTTATTGAATACATTATCAGATTCTGATAATGATATAATATGCAGCTATAGGTATATCTATTTCTATGGACACAGAAAGTCTTTTAAGACATAGTGCTCTATGAAAAGTCATGGGGAAAATATGAAGTATGATCTTGTTTATGTAAAACATAACAAAGCCAAAAACTCAACAAAATTCAGAGAGCATGGAAAATAGTCTTTATGGATACAAGCCCAACTTTTCATAGATGTTCCTGCTGGTGGGAGGGGTGAGGGTTGGCAAGATGAGTGATGAGAGTTTTTTGTTTTTACTTTTCTGTAATGTTTGGGCTTTTTATTCATGTATTACTGCATGATTAAGTAAAAGGAAAAGAATTCTAGGAAATGATTGCATTTACAATGAAAACAAAAGTATAAACTACTTGAGAATAAACCCACCAAGAAATGTGCAGGACTTGTGGAAAGAGAACTATTAAATTTTATTGAGATATATAAAAGAAAGCCCCAATAAATGGAGAAATGCACCATGTTCTTGAATTGGATGATTCGATATAAGTTTATAGGTTTTAGTGCAAATCTAGTCCAAAGCCCATGGGAAATTAAACTTGATAAAATGTCTTAAAGTTCTTCTGCAAGATAAAAAACACAGGCAAGAATAGCTAAGAAAATCTTAAAAAAAAATATTGAGAATGTGCTTGCACAGTCAGATATTAGAGAATATTCTAAAATTAAAATAATGGAAATAGTGAGCACTTGGCCCATGATTAGACAATGTTTAACAGAATGGAAAGCCAGAAATTAGTTGGCTATCCACTACAACCTCTTGAGGATTGATTGGTATTTTTCTACTAGAAACTCGCAGTTAGCCTTCCTAGCTCTTTACTATCACTCGAAACAAGCCAAAATCATTCTTGACTCCTTTGTTGCCTTTTACAACACCTTGTGCCAACTCAGTGTTGGGTACTCTGTTGGGCAACTATGGCAGACAGAGGGTAACCATTTGATGGGATTTACCTGACAAAGTGATTTTAGGGGCAAAAGTCTTGTTACTGTAGTTCCCTTGGGGAGGGTGATGTAGGTGTCTGCCTGGGGCAGTGGGCATTTACAGAGGAATTGAGGAGGATCAATTTGAAATAAAATTTGACCCTGGGGCGGGGGAAGGATTTTTAGCAATGTGTTTCCTAGTAAGAAACTGAAGAGTACTTTTTGGAGCTTTTCTCATATATGGTGATAAAAAATATTTTAGTAAATAGTTGAGAGGTATTTGCTATTATATAAGTCATCAAGTAAAAACAAAATAAGTCAGGTTCAAAGAATGTGCTTCTCAAAATCAAAGTTTATTTGCTGTAGCACAAATTGGTTATGTAGATTCTGAAATTTTACTCTTCAAGTGAAATGGTAGGAGAAATAGTAGGAGAAAAACTAATGATATTTGCAGTGTCTGATTATAAACATAAGGCTATGTCTTAGTCTGTTCAGGCTGCTATAAAAGAATACCACAGATTGGGTGTCTTAGAAACAATAGACATTTACTTCTTAATGCTTCCAGAGGCTGGAAGCCTGAGATCAACGTGCCAGTATGGTCAAGTTCCAGTGAGAATCTTGTTTTGGGTTGCAGACTGTCAACTTATCTTTGTGTTCTTACATGGTGGAAAGAGCAGAGAGAGCAGTTTCAGGGCTTTCTTTTATAAGGACATTAATCCCATTCATAAGGGCTCCATCCTCCTGAACTAATAACTTCTTAGAGGTCTCACTTCCAAATACCATCATCATACTGTGGGTTAGGTTTCAACATAAGGGTGTTGGGAGGGAGACAATTATTCAGTCCATAGCAGACTAATCGGCAATATCTTTTTTTTTTTTAATTACTTGATTTTAGAACATTGTTCTAGGGAGTTCCCAGAGGTCCATTTGGGTGGAAGTTTGCCTCCATCTCTACCCAAGGAACACCTGGATTAAACTTGTTTTATTTTAGATTTTCAATAGATTGCTGCCCCTCTTCCATGTCACTGAATTTATTTTTCCTAGACTTCTTTCATCATGAGGGTGATCATTGGTAAGATCTACATGGCGAAGTTTTGGATGTTAATTAAAGCAGTCATTGTGACTTTACTGTATGTTTAGGCATCTTCTAGAGAGGTCTCTTAAAATGAAGATTCTGATTTAGTAGTTCAGGAGTGGGCCCTAAAATTCTATATCTTTAAAAGCTCCTAGTAAACTCTATGAGACCGGTCTAGGGACCATACTTTAAGTAGCAAAGACCTAAACTGAAAAGGAGCCAATTAGGGTTAATTTGACTTTAGAAACTAGATCAGCACTATCCAATAGAAATGTAGTATGTGTCACGAATATAATTTAAAAATTTCTAGTAGTCATATCAAAAGAAGGAAAAGGAACGGGTGAAATTAATTTTAACAATTTATTTAAAGCAATATATCCAGAATCTTATGATTTCTACATATAATCAATATAAGAAATTATTGAGATTTCACATGCTTTGTTTTTGGATTAAATATTTGAAATCTCTTGTATATTTTATACTTATAGCACAGCTTGATTTCTGCTATAATACAGATATATTTCAAGTATTCAATAGTTATGTGTGGCCACTGGCTACCATATTGGACTACAACAGGACAAAAGGAACCTTCCTGGCTTATACAAATTTTAGCCTAGATGAAGATTTGGACCTATTAGTTTCTACTTTATGTATAAGAACTGAATGCATGTTTAAACTGTATGTTTAAATATATGTATATTACCTCACATATTCTCAAATAAATTCCTAATGGACTAAAGATTTTAAATGAGAGCATACAACATGTATATAAAATAAAGATGACAGATTTTTCTGATCTTGAGAGTGCCACAGGCATTTATTAACATGAAAATGTAAGGGAAGAGAAGTCATGAAAGAAGAAAACAGCTAGATTTGGGTACATGCACAGCTAAATTTTAATTAATGAGAAACACTGCAGCCAGAATTAGAAATCGTGCAACAGAGTGGGAAAAAGATTTATAATCTCCACTGTGGTATAGATTATTTCCTTACCTTTTTATAAAGAGCTACTTCTTATTTGTAAGAAAAATGAGAAGTATACATGGTACATAAAGACAAACAAGGAGCCAATAAATTTAAAAAAATTCAACTTCATTATTAATAAACAAAATTAAAACTAGCAGTGAGGTTCAAATTCTTCCTATCAATTGGGCATCAGTGGGGGGAAAATAACATGGTGGTAGAGGTGGTAGAGTGGAGACTAGTGCAATCTTTGGGGAGCCCTCTGGCAGAATGTTTCCATCAAGCACCGTGAAGATGGTTACCCCTTGACCCAATATTTTTTCCAGTTTTGGGAATTTAGCTGAATGAAGCAGAGAGGTTCACAAAATTTGGGTAAAATGACATTTATCACAATGTTATAGAAAAAAATTGGAAGTTTCCTACATGTCAAGTATAAGGAATTAATAAAATGTATTGTGGTTCATTGTTAGATCAATATTTATTGATAAGGAAGGTTGTCAAACTGTCAGGCAAAATATAAAAGCTAGCTTATAAAACTGTAAGGATAGTATGAGGAAATTTTCTTGCTTATATAAAAACATATAAAAAATAAAAGATTCATTAAAGTGTTACTACTCTATGAGTATTGATGGAATATTTGATGTTTTATTTTTTTTCTCTGCTTAACTGCATTTCCTACCTTTTCTACAATGAACTGGTATTATGAAATAAAATAAATCTTGGAAAGTATCAAAGGCCACAAGGAAATGATCATCATACATTAGATGTAAAATAACAGGTTATAAATGCAGTGACATGATCCTAGTTTGTATTTACAAAGATATATAATACAAGATAAATCAATATATCAGCAATGAAGATGTTGGTTGTGGGTTTTTTGTATTTCTCTGTTATTACTAAATGTTCCATCATGAAAATGATTATACCTATAAGGAGACAAAATGCTATTTCATCATTTTTAGGAGAAATACTCTTCAGAAAACATGTACTTGTGATTTTGACAAAATAGTTCATTTATTCAATAAGAACTTCAGTTATTAATAATTGCTTTATACTTTCTAAAACTAACAATAGACTCTTTGTATGTAACCTTAACATAGTCATGAAATTTAGGTTGACAGGATTTAGCCAATAGTAGTTTGATGGATAGTTTGGCCAGATGTAGAATTCTTGATTGAGTCTTTTTCTTTCAACATTTTAAGTATGCCATCTCACTGTCTTTTGACATCCTTGGTTTCTAATGAGAAATGAGCTGTTAATCTATTGAAGATCCCTTGTATGTGACAAGGTGCTTCTCTCTTGCTGCTTTCAAGATTCTCTTGTTGTTGTTGGCTTTTGACAATTTGACTATAACCTGTCTTAGCATGAATTTCTTTGAATTTATCCAATTTCATTGAATTTACCTAGATCTCACCTTTCCCTCGAAGTTTGCTGTTGTTGATTATTGAAAGCTTCAGTTGACCATTTGTTCAATGGCTTTTAAAAAAACTATTTTTTTCAAAGACTGTGTTCCTTCTTCTGTGTAGTTACTGAAGTCTCTGTTCCTTTAGTTTCTGTTCAGCAGATGTTTTGACAGAAAGTTCCTTGGATTCCAAGAGCCTAATGAAGGTATGTGGAGGGTAGAGACAGAGATAGATCTGGAGGTAAAGATAGACATAGAAGAAGGGTAAATAGGTAGATAGGGAAAATACTTCTCTCAGAGTGTCTACAGATTGGCTTTTTTAAGGTTTCTTATATATAGAATCAAACACCAATATCACTAACAATAAGACAAATTTTGGCACCTCATATTTAACATTTGGATAACAAGTCCAAAATAAAATCTTTGAGATTCTAACCTAATTTATCAGGTTTAATTTTTGGTAGTTAGTATGTCTAATTTGCATTATTTTGCTAGCAGTTAACAGGGGAGTTATAAAATCTGTGCTATTTGTCTTCGAGTGGTCATTACTTCTAAAGTAGTATTGGTTTTATGATTCCTGTGATTTTTTTTTAATGTAGAATTTTTTCTTAATTTATTTTTTAAATTTCTTTTCAGTATACCAGAATTAATTGCTTATGTACCACACCCAGTGTTCCATGCAATACGTGCCCTCCATAATACCTACCACCAGGCTCACCCAACCTCCAAGTGTTATCTGGCATGGCACCTGTGATGGCCAAAAATTTGCTGTTCAACCTTAAAAACTTAGTTTTGTTTTTGCTTTTAATAATTTCCAGATCACTTTAAAAAAAAAAGATTTTATTTATTTGTCAGAGAGAAAGCACAAGCAGGGGGGACAGCAGGAAGAGGGGGATGCATGCTCCCCGACAAGCAAGAAGCCCCATGTGGGACTCAATTGCAGGACCCTAAGATCATGACCTGAGCTCAAGGTAGACACTTAACTGACTGAGCCACCCAGGCATCTCTCCAAATCACCTTTTAATTTAGGATAGTTTTAGATTCATAGAAAAGTTGTAAGGATACCATAGACCTCCCTTCCTCAATTTTTCCTATTGTTAGCATCTTATATTACTATGGTACATTTGTCAAAAACCAAGAAACCAACATTGCTACAGTACTACTAACTGAACTCCACACTTAATTCCCTAATGTCTTTTTTCCATCCAAGATCCATTCAGGATACTTCATTACCTTTAGTTATCATGTTTCCTTAGATTTTTCTAGTCTGGTGACAGTTTCTCAGGATTTCCTTTTTTTTGTGGACTTTGATAGTTTTAATGAGTATTGGTCAGGTATTTTGTAGACTGTTCCTTAAATCGGGTTTATCTTAGGCTATTCACATGATTAGATTGGGGTTATACATTTTCTGGGAAAATATAATTTTCATCATATTATATCATGAGTACATGCTATCAACATGACTTATCACTGATAATGTTAAGTAACTTTGTAATATTATAATTCTGTGACATACATCATCATCCTTACCAGAACATATAAAATATGTATGTACAATTAAATGAATTCTAATAAAGAGAACACTCATGTATCCTTTACTCAGCTTAAGAAATAAACAACTTGGAAATTTTCTGTTGGCTTCATCTCCATAATGACAATCCTGAATTTTGTCTAACCATTCCCATAAATCTTACCACTTAAATATCTATTTCTAACAATATATTTTATTATTGTGCCAGTTTTTTGAATTTTATATAAATTTATAATTTTATATGTGTTCTGACTTGATTTTTTTCACCCAACTTTAGTTTCTGATATTTATCTACCTGGTGATTGATTGATATTTGGATTTACTATCTTATTCTAACATCTTGTTATGTACTTTCTTTTCATCCACTTCTTTTTCTATTTTCCCCTCTTCTTTTCTTCCTTTCTATATTAGTCAAGGTCCTGGCATGAAATTAGTGAACTCTGAAATTAGGTAATTTGAAGGGAGTTGTTAAAGCTAGTATTTACAAAGGTAAAATAGGTTTATAGGGTGTAGGAAAGCCACAAAAACAGTGTGATGGCCTGGAGGTAGTAAGAACAGCAAAGTCATTGCATGAGTCTAGAGGAGCAAGGGAAATGTGTGAGTTTCCTTGGGTTACTATAACAAATTACTGGCTTAAAGAAACAGATACTTATTGTCTCACAGTTTTGGAGACAAGTCCAAAATCAAGGTATCGGAAAGCCAAGTTTTTTGATGTAGGGTAGAATCTTTCCTTACTTCTAGTGGCTCTCAGAATTCCTTGGCATTACTTCGCTTGCAGCTGGATCACTCCCAGTGCTGCCTGCACTATTATATGGTTTTCTTTTCTGTGTCTCCTCTGTATCTGCACCCAAAATTCCTCCTGCTTTCTCTTACAGAGATGCCAGTCATTGGAGTTAGGGCTCACCTAATTCATTCTGACCTCATCTTAATTCTTTTACATCTGCAAATACCCTACTTCCAAATAAGGTCTTACTCACAGGTGCTAGGTGTTAGAACTTAAACATATCTTTTCGGAGGACATAATTCAAACCACTACAAGGAAGGAGATGTTACAGGAATCAAGACAGGGAGAGGGAGAGAGAGAAAAGTAGAGATAGGAGAATGAATCTGTAGAGATCACCCTTCAGAAGCTGATAGTCCTTATGAAGATGATGATGGAGAATAGATGCTCTGTTTACACTCTTTCTTCCCACTCCCTACCCCCAATCATCTACTCTGCCTCTTATTGGCTGAGCTCACAAGGAGTCAAGAGAGCAAGAGAGCCTCGGGGTGTGGTCCAAACAAGGCCAACTTGAAGGGCACAAAGCATGGTGGACAAGAGTAGAGACAGGATTGGGGACACAGCTGTTGGATTGATTTTTTTTTTCTCTCTATCTCTTCTTTTCTCATTTCACATTCCCTCTATTATCCTGAAAATGTTATTCTCCATATCTCTTCTTTTAGTTGTCACCTTGTCTATTTTAACATGCATATTTAACTCAAAGTGTAAAATCAGTAGCTTTACCCTTCTATTGAGCAATGTAAGAACTTTAACTCCCATCATTCTCTTCTAGCTTATCTATGATTATGGTTTATTTGAAATTGTTGTTATTATAATACAACTTGATAAGGAGAATGAGGCTCTGGAGGTTATGTGACCTGCCTTAGGTCAGGCAGGACTCCACTAAAGAGTCTTTAACATTGTTATGTGCTTGACTCAGAATAGGAGAAGTATAATAAGTAAAGTATAATCCATGCTGTAACATCTAGTAGAGTATGTGGAAAGATTGTACTCCGTATTAAGGTTGCCCTTTAGGCAAGGGAGCTAACAGTCTCTTGCTTTTTAAAGATTTGCCTTATGATCACTTAGAATTTCACATTTACTTTTTAGTTTTTATACACTATGCTTTATTCAAAACATTTTCTATAGTCAAGACATTATGAAGATGATTATACTATCTTCTGAGAAAGTGTAATGGGTAGTTTATATCTTGATAAATTTCTTTCTTTACAAACACAAATGGCGGCAGAAGAAATATTAAAATAGGAAACTAAAATACATATCCACGCTCAAAAAGAGCACCTTCCTCTCTGTGGAACAGAAATGAAAAAGAAATGAAATATGGTGAGTGGAGCCAAAACCCTAAGCTTATTGGGCCTTGGTCCCAGGATGGTCTGGCAGCAGCAAGTGTGGCTAAGAGTTCAGCTTTTGCAGGTGAAGAGAACTGAGGGTACATGCAACCTGGGAACTCAGAGCCAGGGGACCAAAAACTGAACTAAGCTTCCTGTGGGGTTTGAGGCTAGGAATCTGACATCCCAGTGTCCCCTTGGGACAGGAGCCCTGGAAGCCATTATAAGTTCTAAAAGAGATTCAGTCAACCAGAGTAACTGTCTGCATAGAAAAATCCAAGAACATGTATCAACTAATTATGAAATTACTTCTTTGAAGTGTATAAGGTTTAACATAAAAACTCAGAAACATTTCTACGTAGTAGTAATATGCAATGAGAATATGGAAGAGAAGGTAACTAACTTTTTAATAAAATACACCTAAGAAAAGATGTGCGAGACTTGTTCTGAGAAAAGCACAAACAGGTACTGAGTGGTATCGGTTGAGCAAGCACTGCTGGGATATAATAAAAAAGCAACTTTAGTTTGGTCTCATCTCTTCCCTTAAAAATGGTTCCAGCAAAGAAAACTTCCCAGCACCTGGCTTGCAACTTGAGCAGGCCCTGTCTTTTCTGGTTACTGGTAATAAGTCTTCAGTTCCCTTAAGTTACACACACAGTCTTGTTTCAGTAAATAGAATCCTCGGTACCCATTCAGCCAAAACTCAGAATTTAATTTAGTGTTAAATCTCTCCCAGCTGAGGTCTGTTTGCTCTTTTCTTTTTTCAATATTATAAAGATGTTAATGCTCCCCAAAGTTGACCTGTAGATTCAGTGCAATCCCCGTAAAGATCCCAGTGGGTTTTTCTTTTTATGGTATTTGATGAGCTGTTTCTAAAGTGTGTATAAACAGGGAGAGGGCCAAGAGTAACTGAGGCACTTTTGAAGAAAAATGAGGTCAGGGGACTCAAGCTACCAGGAAAGAAGACATATAATTAAAGCATAGTAATTGAGATAGTGCATCAGTGGCATAAAAATGGGCCGATCAATCAATGGAAAGAAGAGCATACAGAAACAGACTTGTGCATGTGGACAGTTGATTTATTCTAGAACTGGCACTTGAGAGCCATGGGGCAAGATGGCTCTTTTTCAGTAAATGGGGCTGGAACAACTGGACACTTAGAAGGAAAAAACAAAATTGAATTTCCAAAAGCAGGTATACTAGATGATGCTTAAATTGAATCCCTAAAAGTAGTTGTCTTAGATGATGCAGACGTATATACATTTTTAGGACTATTGATGGATGCTAAACCACACAACTTATACTTAGATTTAAGAAGAGGCATAGTTCAGACTTTGGCTGTGAGAACAGGTCCAAGATTTCTATAACATCTTCTATATTTCTATAATATTTTATATTATATATACACATAATATAATTAATAATATATGTAATATGTAATATATTTCTATAATAATTTCTATAGCATTGGATTATGGTTAACTCCTCATCTTGGGGACTTATTTCTATAGTCCCTCAGGGAGGATCCTATGAGGTCATGTCTTAATTTTATTCTGCCTGGGATCCCCATATATCTGACTAGAACCCCTAGGGGACACTGAAATAGACTTTCTTGGGGAGTGCTTTTGAATTTTTGACACACCCAGACTTGAAACAAATGTCCTTTATTCATTTCTCTTTAATCTTAGTCTGTCATCAATTCTTAGGTGAACCATGAAAACTTTTCATGGCCTTAAGGCATAGCCAATTTTTCAGTGGCATAAGCAAGGCTAGTTTAAAAACGAACATCTCATAAATTGACATGGTAACAGGGTGTACACTTACGTTTGTGTCCCATGATCGTGTGCTATACCATCCTTTCCTACTTATGGAATATTGAGTAGCTATGCCTGTTACCTCTTTAATTAGATTCCAAAGTGCTAAAGACAGTGATCTTGACTTATTTGAGAGACACCTACACTATTATTGCCATTGCCTTATCATAATCACAGCTGACATTTATGCTTACTGTGTGCCAAGCCCTCCCTTGGGCACTTTATATTATTAAGTTTATTCCCAAGACATCACAATGAGGTGCGTCACTGTTGGGACCCCTATTTTGCAGATTTAGAAACTGAGGCATAGGGTGTGAAGTGATTCACTGAGGATCACACAGCTAGTAAGGAACAAAGCTGGGGACAGACATAGGGGAGCCCTATGCTAAAGTCCTGGCTACTTACTACTGTATAATGCTTTTTATTATGCAGACAAGAAATTGATTACCAAAGAGAAGTTTTCAAGTTCTGTAGCCATAACAACTGACCCTGGCAAACTTAAGTAGGAAAAAAAAAGTCTTAGAAGGATAGCGGATAGTTTTAAAAATTGATAGAAAGGCAAGCAGGACAGGAGTATGGGCAGAAGCCCAGGGAGGCTGGGACATGTTGCAGAAGTGGTCTGAAAAATCTGCACATGCTAGATGTCACCATGGACACTGAGCTCCAAACTGTCTCCTGGTCCTTGCTTTGCTTGCTCAGACATTTTCAGTTTTCTTGCAGAAACTTACGTTTGGCCAAGCCTCAGACACCTGTGTGTGCTCCATCTGCCAAGGGTAAGGGGAGTGAGTATGTGGCCTCCTCCCTTGGCTTTTGCAGTAAGAAGTAGGACTTGGCTTCCCATCAAAACCCACACATTGAAGCTTCCCCGCAGGAGGAACGGGGTGGGGGTTAGACGTTGAGCAGCCAAAAAATGAGACATAGTCATGACAGCTCTCTTATTTGCAGTCTTGTGTCCATCCCACCAGCCAGTTCTGCTCACCGAGAGCCACCTGCTAGGCACTTGCGTCCCATATCCAGTAGGAGAGCCGGCTGCGCAAGTCAGACTTAGGGTATTAAACAATTGTCCTGTGCTCTCTGGCATAGGAAAGAAATAACCCAGTTGGACGTACCACTGCCAGATGGCGCTCTAATTTCGGAAGATTATCCCGAATGTTTAGAATCATTATGATCAAATGTCCTGCTAGAACGTTGAACATAATTACGCTCATCTTTTATCTTTTCAAACTTACTTCTTCTTTTGGGTTATCTAAATCTATCAATCAATGACACTGTCTTTTTACCCAATTCTCTCTTTCTCATTCCCTTTGACTCCAATATCCATGAAGTTACCAAACCTTAGCAGTTCTATATTCTTTAATGTCTAGAATTGGCTCTTTCTTCTTATTTTGACCGCCCCCCCACCTTTTTTTTGGCATGACTTACTTTATCTTTAATTGGACTACATATCTCCAGTCTTCCCTTTTCCAATCTGCCCTTCCTTATGTTTGCCAAACCAAGATACTCAGGAGCACAACTCTGTCCATGTAACTCTCTTATTTATAATCTTTTATGGGTGTAGTCTCCTGAGTTTGAGTTCAGAGAACACCGTGATGTGGCCCTGGACGAGATCCCCAACCTAGTTCTTCACTTACCACCTTTGTATTCTCTTCCCTCCAACCAAGCTGTGAGTGAATATTTGTGTGTTGACTATTTACAGTGTGTAGGGCAACTGACTGTCTTTGGGTATCTACTGATATATTATATCACATAAGTCTTATGTGAAATTATTTTATTCTTTGCATTTTGCAGATGAAGGGAAAGAGAGTTGACATTTTGGGCTTTTTCCCCCTAGACCGCTCTCACAGGAAATGGTGGAGCTGAGCTCCATACCTGGTCTTTGTCATTCAGAGGTCTTTGTTCTTCCAGCACCTTCTACCACCTCTTTGCATTTACTCTCTAGTTCTCTCTGGAATCCCCCTTATTTTTTTTTTCCTACATGAACAAAACTTCCCCATCTTTCAGATGCCACCTTCTCAACGAAGTGTTCTTGAATCACTGTAGCTCCAAGAAATTTCTACCACCTCGATTTCCCATGGCATTTCATCTCTTTGGTAGAGCAACACTTTGTGTAATGGCCTTTCACATACAGGTCTTATGGGGAACCGTATGTGACTTCCTGCTTATTCCTTTGCATTATTAAGTACTGTCACTGAGGGATGGAATGCTTCCTGATCCAAGGAATGCAAAATGGGAAAACAGTGATTTTAAAGGATCTATGTGATCATCACTGTTAATAACAAAAGGCAGCTTTTCTCTGACATATCAGGGATATTTAGGCGAGATCAAATAAAACAGATTTTTCCCTTGCTTGTTTGTCCCATGACGACTTGGGTAGCAGGCAGGACAGCCAAGTGGAGGTGGAATTGGGGTAGGGAGTGGGACAACAGGGCTGAGGCCCCTGGAAAATTCTGGCATGAAATTCAGGTCTAGACAGGTAACACATTCATGGTGGGGAAGAAGAGAGGCCAAGAGGTTGGCCAATCAAGGAAACTGAAAAACAGGGCAGGGGCAGAGGATCATGGAAAAATGCTAGGGATCCACGCAGGCTGGGCCCCAAGGCGTCTCGGACCTAGGGAGCAGGCCGGGACACAATGACTTCCAGACTGTGGGTGGGCCCAGCTGAGAAGCAATTAGACACACTTGGCTGAGATGAGAGTCTGTGGTGTGTGGATTGAGAGGCTGATGACAGTATTACTTTTTAAAAACCCTGTTTCAAAATTGGTCATGGTTCATTTAAACACTGCGGCTTTGAAATTACCTCACAGCTATGTGTTTTGCCTTTAGTTCAGTGGATCCTGATGAACCAGAAATGCACTTTCTAATATATAATGTGGAGATCTGATGGACTGGAACTTTTCAGTTCCTGCTAAATGTTAAAGGGCTGAATTCTCCACATTATCTAACCACCAGGTCAGTTTCAGAGCTCGTTTTAATGATGAAGGGGAACTGCTAATTGGTATTTGGCTTATAAATAGAGCAGTGATCTTGTATGCGTACTAGACGCTTTTTAGTAACATTTGGATGTAAAAGTGATCTTGGTCAATTAAATTATTTTGTCTGGAAGAAATGTAGGAATTTGAACAGATAAGAATCCTCCAAACACCACATGAGGGACCAGGGATAACTGGATTTGCTACTTCTAAGTATTTGCATGACACGGATAATCCACAAAGCTAATTTATCCTCTGATGGTGTTAGAGCTTTCAGAAAGTAGTTTGTCCTCTCACTCAGCTGCAACTTTGGGATGACTTTGAGGGTAAATCTCTTCACTATCAGGATAGACACCCCCTTGCCCTGTTGCACAGCCCCAGTGAATAATTTCTGTCATGTGACTCGCCTGTAGCCCCCCGCCCCCCACTCCTCACTCCCTCTGCCCCAACCCAGAAATCCTGTTTATCTGCCACTGTCAAGGTGTGCTTATCAGGAATCTGCTTTCCCTAGCTCAGACTTCTCACTTCCTAAGAAAAGATGTTAATTAAAGAAAAAATAGAGCTGCCAAAAGTGAATTATTGAGTCCCATGGTTATCTTTGGACTCTACCTGTTGCGGATGTCATTGCGATAGGGAGAGGAAGAGGTCTTAGAGCTGAGACCTCCAACTACCATTCATTACCTGGTGGGGGAGGAGGCGTCATTTGCAGATAATGCAGTCCTGAATCTTAAATAAGACAGACTCCAATGAAAATTACCTTCCAGGTTTGTGTCAGACGTCTGGTTTGTGGTAAAGGCTTAGTTAGGCACATATGCTTAATGTGTTTCCTGAGAGCCTATGAGGTTTTTGATGAGTCTCAGTTTTTAAAAATTCCTGGTGTCGGTGTTATACATTTCTTCCCAGTGTGCTTTTTGTGTTGTTTATCCTGAAATCCAAGAGATTCTAGTTTGATTGAGTAATTCAGTTTCTTGCCTGCATGATTCAGTTTCTCAAAAGAAAATTCATTTTCGTTGTTTAGATCTGTAGCTGGCTTTCATCTTCATTTTCTTGTTCTTGCCTGTTTTTTTTTTCTTCTATCCACTGTAAATTTTCATTTCTCCAAGGCTGTATTTTCTCATTTTCTTGAGCTCCTTATAATCATCGTAGAAAGACTAGTGAAACTTTTTATTTTCTTTTTCAGATAGTATACAAATTTGCTTGGTATGTTCACAAGTACTTTCCTGGGTTCATTTTTATTATCGTTTATACTCAGCTCAGTGACTCACTTCTCCTTATACCCTGAATTATAGTTGTTTAGGATCTGATTTACTTCTTTCTTGGATTCTTTGCTTCTTGAAGCTTCTTGCTTTTATCTGCTGTTTCAGAAACAACCCTAATTGCTATCGCTTCTAAGGGAGCCTTTCTGCATTTGAATGTTCTTTACTTATTCACTAAGTGATAATTCAACAAGTATTTGCTAAGCTCCTACTGTTTGAATCTCTAGTATGATAATAAATCAAAAATGATCTGAACATATTTTTAAATGCCAGCAAACTTGAAGAGGATAAAGTATGATGCTCTAAGACCCTGTTGCTCAAAGTGTGGTCCCTGGAGCACCCACACTGACATCACCTGGGTGCTTATTAGGAATGCCAGTTCTCAGGCCCCTTCCAAGATTTACTGAACCAAAACATGCTTTTAACTAAGATATCCAGGTGATCTCTATGCATTTTAAATTTTAAGAAAATGTTAAAGATACATTTGTAGACTTTAATTATTTACCAATTATTGCTAAAACGTACAAAAATAGAGTACAGAAAGAATTTTATTTTAGTGATTAAAAAAAAGCTCGAGTGGATTCTCAGCCTTCAAAATTGGAGTGACATATCGCAGGGGCTTTGAGCCAAACTCACTTTTTTGGTTTGTTGGTAGTTCAACAAATCATTTTGAATACTTCTCTGTGTGATATAGGAAGGAAGGAGACAGTTCTTGGTTTCATGGAACTTATATTTAGGAGACCATAATTATCCAATTATTAAAAATGCTTCTGAGGACATAAAAAGGAATGACTGATGCTTACTACAACATGGATGAACCCTTGAAAACATTATGCTCAGTGAAAGAATACTACACATTATATGATTCCATTCATACAAAAAGTCCAGAATTGGGAAATCTAAAGAGAAAAAAAGTGTTCAGTGTTCGCTTAGGGCTGGGGCAAAGATGCTGGAGGGTAGGGCAGTGTTAACAAAGGGTATAGATTTCTTTTTTTTTTTTAATTGAAATTTAATTAACATACATTGTATAATTTTTTCAGGGATACAGATCAGTGATTCATCAGTCTTATATAATATCCAGTGCTCATTATAACACATACCCTCTCCAATGCCCACAGCCCAGTTGACCTAGTCCCCCACCCTTCTCCCCACCAACAACCCTCAGTTTGTTTCCTATGATTAAGAGTCTCTTATGGTTTGCCTCCCTCTCTGGTTTTGTCTCGTTTGAGTTTTCACTTTGTGCCAATCATTATGCTAGAACTAGGATTATAACAATGACCAGTTTCTGCCCCATATTACTTCCATGATGTCATTTAGGTGGCTAAAGTTCCTTAAGACCAGGGCCTGAGTCTTCTTTGCTCTGCTTCCCCAGCATCTAGGTAATGCCTGTCATATCGGTGATATCAATAAAAGTTTGCTGAATTATGTTAGTTAAACCCACTATCAGTATGTGGTGATTTTTCTAATAATGGTGACAGACATATTATAGCTAGTAGTAATTACCAACTACTGGTAGTCCCTGGTAGTAAGTGCCTACCATCAATTAATACCAAAAAAATTATCTTTCCTCCATAGCTATGCACCCACTAGATGACTAGATGTCCCACAAAGGACTCACTCCTTTTTTTTTTTTAATGTTTATTTATTTAATTATTTATTTTTTAAAATTTTTTTAAAATTTATTTTCGGCATAACGGTATTCATTGTTTTTGCACCACACCCAGTGCTTCATGCAATCTGTGTCCTCTCCAATACCCACCACCTGGTTCCCCCAACCTCCCACCCCCCGCCCCTTCAAAACCCTCAGATTGTTTTTCAGAGTCCATAGTCTCTCATGGTTCACCTCCCCTTCTAATTTCCCTCAACTCCCTTCTCCTCTCTAACTCCCCTTGTCCTCCATACTATTTGTTATGCTCCACAAATAAGTGAAACCATATGATAATTGACTCTCTCTGCTTAACTTATTTCACTCAGCATAATCTCTTCCAGTCCCGTCCATGTTGATACAAAAGTTGGGTATTCATCCTTTCTGATGGAGGCATAATACTCCATAGTGTATATGGACCACATCTTCCTTATCCATTCGTCCGTTGAAGGGCATCTTGGTTCTTTCCACAGTTTGGCGACCGTGGCCATTGCTGCTATGAACATTGGGGTACAGATGGCCCTTCTTTTCACTACATCTGTATCTTTGGGGTAAATACCCAGTAGTGCAATTGCAGGGTCATAAGGAAGCTCTATTTTTAATTTCTTGAGGAATCTCCACACTGTTCTCCAAAGTGGCTGCACCAACTTGCATTCCGACCAACAGTGTAAGAGGGTTCCCCTTTCTCCACATCCTCTCCAACACATGTTGTTTCCTGTCTTGCTAATTTTGGCCATTCTAAGTGGTGTAAGGTGGTATCTCAATGTGGTTTTAATTTGGAACTCCCTGATGGCTAGTGATGATGAACATTTTTTCATGTGTCTGATAGCCATTTGTATGTCTTCATTGGAGAAGTGTCTGTTCATATCTTCTGCCCATTTTTTGATATGATTGTCTGTTTTGTGTGTGTTGAGTTTGAGGAGTGCTTTATAGATCCTGGATATCAACCTTTTGTCCATACTGTCATTTGCAAATATCTTCTCCCATTCCGTGGGTTGCCTCTTTGTTTTGTTGACTGTTTCCTTTGCTGTGCAGAAGCTTTTGATTTTGATGAAGTCCCAAAAGTTCATTTTCGCTTTTGTTTCCTTTTTGTCCCTCCCCTCCCCTCTCCATCTCATCTCTTCATCCCATTGAATCTACTTCTAAATATATGTCAGGTCCATCCTGTCCACTCCAACGTCATGGCCACTATTTTCAGTCTTCATTATTTCTCACCTGTGTTAATCTAATGATCTCCCAATTCATCTGACTTACGTTGTTGGAAATCAGCGTTCTATTCTGTTGCCAAGAGAGTATTCTTCAATGCAGTGTGGATGTCTAGTCCCAGCTTAAAAGACTCCAGGATACATGAAGAATACAATCTTTCATCATGTCCTTCTTGCCCATATATCCAGCTTCACCTCCTACCTTCCTCTGCACTCATCAGGCTGCATTCCCTTGTACCAAAATGCTCACATACTCCCTTCTGTGGCTTTGCTCAGCTCTTTTGTTCTAGTTCTAAGACTTAGTTCAAACATTAACCTCACTTCCTCCCCTGGACACCTTGCTCTCTTCTGTGGTCCTACAGTGCCCTGGACATACTTCTTAATGGCATCCTTCACTTTTTAATATAATTGTCATTTCTCAGTTTCCCATGCAATGTAGGATTTGCTTGAGTTCCTCATAAATTTTGATGGAAGTTGATGAAAATCTTACTTATAATGATCTAAGTCTAGAAATTTAATCTTTCCTATGGTTACACAAAATAATTTTCACATTGATTTCAAATGCCCTGAATTACTTGGGAATACAGCCACCCAATAAATTGAGGGAAGATTATACTTTGTTGTATTTATAACTATCACTTTGCAAGATACACCACAGATGGCTTCATTGCCCAACTCATTTGTGTCACCAGTTCCAGAGGGCCTGGATCAGTCTCTGATTGCTCTACTGCGTGTGTCCTGATTTGGTGTGAGTGTGTGGATATGTGCTTTCTAAGCCCTTGTTTTAAAATGTCAACTGTGAAGCATTCATGGGCAGGCTTCATGCTGTTTTTCTGTGTATATGTCTTTATTTAGTCCTTATTTCAAATTACAAAACATGTGCAAAAGCATATTGAATGGTGTCTTATTTCTCATAATTCTAAACTTGTCCATTAAGAATATATGCAAGTGTTTTCCTCCTTGTGTTTTCTGGTGTAATCATACCTGAATCAGTATGTATTGAAGGGTGTGCTATTTTGTTATAAATTGCTTTCTTTTTACTTTTTCTTTATATTATAGCTGGGAGATGATACTCATTTTATAAAGGATAGAAAAGGATAGATAATATGAATGATCAAGGGTGCATGGATTTGAAAGGGAAGAACAACTGGTATTTGGTGTCAACTTTTTATAGCAGACACATAGACTTGTATTTTGTCACACTAATTTTTCTAAAATAAGTAGATTTTTAAAAGATTTTACTTAAATCTCAGTTTGTTAACATACAGCATAATATTAATTTCAGGTGTAAACTTAGTGATTCAATACAACAGCTGATGATCATCTTTTTCTTAAAGATTTATTTCAGAGAGATAGTGAACGAGAGAGAGAGAGAGAGAGAGAGAGAGAGAGAGGAAGAGAACATAAGTAGGGAGAATGGCAAGCAGAGGGAGAGGGAGAAACAGACTCCCCGCTGAACAAAGAGCTCCACATGGGGCTCAAGGCAGGCTCAATCCCAGGACCCTGGGATCATGACCTGAGCCAAAGGCAGCTGCTTAACCGACTGAGCCACCCAGGGGCCCCAATCATATTTTTAATAAATACTTGTTAAGCCACTTGGATACATTTTCTTGTTTTCTCCACAAGGATTTGATAATCTCTCTTTTGTAAATGGGGAAAGAGGAAAAAGGAAGCTCAGTGAATAGATTAAAGGCACCCGCTGGTCAGGGGAGAGCTGGCAGAGGGCCTAGGCTGATGGAAAAATGGTGTTCTGTCCTTCCTTAGGCACTGGTCTGGGCTGTGTGACACCTGGGTTTAGTCATTGATACACCAGGGCCATCTGTCTCACTTTGAGCACGTTCTTAGAGTTTTCTGAGCCTCATTTTCTACATATGTAAAATAAAAAGAATAGATTTGATTAATTTGATTTTTTCACATTGTTCCAATAACTGTCCCTGTAAGAACACAATGAAAGACAGATGCATTTACTCCCAGAAAATTTGACTATATAATATCAATGGAACAAAATAAGAGCACTTTTCTATGAAAAAGGCAAACTTCCAACCAAGAATGGTCAAGTTTTTTTCCTGTTGATAGCTGTTCAGTTTTTCTGCCATCCACTGGCACTGACTGGCTTGCAGGTAAGCAGAGCTGAATAGGTTAGGGAAAGATTGCAAAAGAAAAGATTCCAGTTGAGAAAATTCTGTTATTTTTCTTTCTGAAGGTTGGGAGAATAGTGTATGATTCTGTTTGGTGGTGGGACATAGTATGAGAATTGAAAGCCTAGTTGATTATTAAGGTCATTTTTATCATTAAGAGGTATTTTTGGCCCAGGTCTCCCTAAGTCCAGGACATTTTTTTTTTTTTTTCAGGCTATAGTAGGGTTGTTAGATTTAACAAATAAAAATCCAGGACATTCAGTTAAGTTTGAATATTAGATAAACAACAAATAATTATTTTAGTATAAGGAGGTTCCAAATATTGCACAATACAATCTGATTTCTAAGACAGCTCATGTTATCAGTCCACTAATGTCTGAGGGTTTAAGTCCAAAAATATCATAAGGTTTTTCCTTGAAGTGGCTTAAAGGGGCCACTAGTACTTTGAGGGAGTTAATTCAAACAACTGTAAGAACAAAGTACTTTGGCTTGACTAGAAATAGCTGTTGAATATGGCCATGGAACTCTGGTAAGGGTTACCAGCCCCAAACATTAAACTGTCAAAAATCTGCTCGCAGTTACACCTGGAAGTCCACAGTAGAGACTGGAAAGAGTGACTGAGGCCTCCCCCGGCACCCCAACTAACCTCCCACTCAGGACTGCCCTGAGGTGGTGAGAGGTGATTTTTGTGTGGCTTTCATCCTGTGAATCCCATTTGTATGGCCTCTAACAGAGGACGAACCCCCTCCCCTGCGCAATAAGTGTGCTCATGTAAATATTGCAATAAAACAGTGCTGCTTGGTGTCTGTGATCCGTGCAGCTGGGGGGCTTGTAATGGGGCTGGGAGAAGTGACAGGGACAGATGGAGTCAGCATTTGACAGGGAAGGAGCAGTTGGAGTTTAGCTTCAGCCTTGGATCATGAAAACATCTGGGAAATAAAATGAGTAAAGCTGACTGGAAATGTGAACTTTTGCCAAGAGTGTGTAAGAAAGGTGCAGTGAGGAACTGGGGCAGACATCACTTCCCTCTTCTTGGCCCCCAACCTTGAGAGTTAAAAAAAAAACCAAAACAAAACAAACAAAAGAAAACAATAAGAAATCATGTTGTTACATGTGGGAAAATTGGCCATATTTATAAAAGTTAATTTTGGCTTTTCCAGTTTCCCTCCTGTGGTAATAAGCTGGGTGCTCAGGAGAGGGGGTAGAGCTTCCGTGGGATCTGAGAGGATGTGGACCCGCAGAACACAAACCCCTTCCGGAATCTTCAGATGTCAGAGCAGTTCTCTCCAGATGCAGGAACAAGAGGAATTTCAAGGATATGATGGCAAAATGGGAAAACAATAGTGACAAGATTCAGAGAGTGTGAAGACTTAGAAAGAGAGGAAGACTCATTCTTCACTGGATGGAGACTAGCCCCAGAGGCCAGAGGCCTGAAGGAAAAGAAAGAATGTTTAGTGAACACAGCATCCCTGACCCACTCAGCTGCTAATGACCACCTGCAGAGGGGACTGTGAGGTCAGCCATGTCCTTCTGGCTCCTTACAGCCCTCTTCTCCCAGCAGGAAATAGAAGACTGGTGGTATGTGGCATGCATCCTCTTCCTAGTGGCCGTAGTCCTCCTATGTCTCTGCTGTGGACCCTCCTTCCAGACTATTCTCTGAAGTCATGCTGCTCCTTATCTCTTATCCTCCTGTGCCCTGTGGTTGCTCCCCAAACTCTTAGCTCTCTCTTCCAACTTGTTCTTCTGTGTCCATCTCCTTTCTACAGTACCGGCCTTCAAACTTTCCTGATTGAATATATCTATTAGCAACAATTTTTGAGGAATCATTTCCAAAATTTATTTCCTTATAAACCATAGAAAGGAATTGTGTAAGTGTGTGTATAAATGTAAGTATATACAATGTATGGAATATTAGAAGTAAATACATACAATATTAAAATAGGCATTAAAGTAAATCTGTAAGTTAAAATATTAAAATATAGGAATAAAAAATGGAAGAGGTCAAGAAATTATTTAAAATGAATTTGTTTTCTTCCCACCTCTCTGTCTGTCCCCTTGGCCAAACCTTGGAATGCACTTGTGCCTTTTGGAGACCCCTGCTGCACAGGGGGTTCACCTTGGTCTGAATCTGATCTCCTAAGACATTTCCCTCACCAGTGTCCCTCACCTCCTTACTGGCTCCACTTTACTGACCTGGAGAGACCACAATTCTAGCTCCTAGTACTTGAGATCAGACTTACTTGAGAATGTTTAGCTCAAAGTACTGACTTTCTAGCTTTACCTCAGTATCACAAGTCAGTGATAAACCTTGGAATAACCTCATAGTGCCTCTGGTTGCTTCTCTGAACAAGGAGAATTTCTGTCAAATGGCAGCTCATTCAAGAGCAGATGTGGGGGTAGGTATGCTTCTAAGTAATAATGTGGGAATACCCCCAGAGGTAGTAAATCTCGAAACTGGGAGCCCTGGGCTCCACTCAGATGTACATGCAATTAAATTTATGTAAAAGTCAAAACAAATTGTGAAACATTTCGACAATATTGAGAAAGAAGATTGGAAATGAATCCTACTAAGTAATGGAAAATACCACGCAAATTACTACCACCTTCCTAAAAACACTGTTTCTCTATATGCTGAGTTTCTCCATCTATTGATTTGTAGATAATACCAACTTCCTTAGGTCCAGGGTGGTTCTGACTAGGATAATTCAGTTGCACAAATGTTAGAGTCCCTTGGAACACACATTATAGGGAACAAGCCTTCTGCTATACCTGCATGAGCTCATTTTGGAACCCGTGGACTTCACTCTATTAGCAGCTTCACTCTGTTAGCAGCTGTCAAGTAAGGAAAGCACTTCTACCATTGAATTGCTGCATTTCCCAGTGGCGTTACTGCCCTAGAATATTCAGAACTTCTAAACTATTCCATTCTGTCCGTTGACTCTTGGTTTTCTGCATAGTCCACAATATCTCATTTAAGAAGGAGGTGGATAAGGTCTCACCGTCTTTCCTTCACTTCTCCATCTTGAATATCTAAATTAGTATTCATATAAGAAATAAGCCTACTCCTTATCTTGGTAGGCATTAATGTGCTTTAGAAACATAGCTTTAGGCAGGAAATGTTAGTTAGGGAAGTTAGGGGAGATGTTAGAGGGCAATTCAACGATAGTGATAAATTTTTGTTTTGAGCTGAAAAAGATTGACCAACATGTCAGAGATTCTTCTTGAATCATAACCTAATTTTTTGGCAAGTACCACATTTCTTTTGGCCAAAAAAAAAAAAAAAATTCATTGGGAGGAATCTTTTTTGTCTTCTTTCTGTATTATACCCCAGTATTTTTCTGCTTTGCTTCCCCTTGTTAGAAGCTCAACTTTAGGAAAATAATGTAGAGAGCAAAGCATTTTGTGTTTTGATTGGCCTTAAAGAAATGTTATATTCAGCTCTGAATTAGTGCTTTGTTCTAAACCTTGAAAATATGAAGTCATAACTGACTTAGTGGTTTTGGCCATCTTTTAAATCTATAGATTATAGTGATATTACTTTAAATTGGAATATACATATATATTTAATTTCATCTTTTATTAACATATAATGTATTATTTGTTTCAGAGGTACAGCTCTATGATCCATTAGTCTTACACAATTCACAGCACTCACCATAGCACATACCCTCCCCAATGTTCATCACCCAACTACCCCATCCTTCCCACCCCTCTCCCCTCCAGGAACCCTCAGTTTGTTTCCTGAGATTAAAGGCTTGTCTCCTTCCCTGATTTTATCTTGCTTCATTTTTTCCCTCTCTTCCCCTATGATCCTCTGCCTTGTTTCTCAAATTTCACATAACAATGAGATCATATGATAACTGTTTTTCTCTGATTGACTTATTTCACGTAGCATAATACCCTCTAGTTCTATCTGTGTCGTTGCAAATGGCAAGATTTCATATACACACACACACACACACACACACACACACACACAATGGGATACTATGCAGATATATATATATCTCCCACATCTTCTTTATCCATTCATCTGTTGGTGGACATCTAGGCTCTTTCCATAGTTTGGCTATCGTGGACATTGCTGTTATAAACATTTGGGTGCACATGCCCCTTTGGATCACTACATTTGTGTCTTTGGAGTAAATTCCCAGTAGTGTAGTTGCTGGGTCACAGGGTATCTCTATTTTCAATTTTCTGAGGAACCTCCATACTGTTTTCCAGAGTGACTGTACCAGATTGCATTCCCACCAACAGTGTAGGAGGGTTCCCCTTTCTCCACATCCTCGCCAACACCTGTTTTTTCCTGACTTGTTAATTTTAGCCATTCTGACTGGTGTGAGGTGATATCTCATTGTGGTTTTGATTTGTATTTCCCTGATGGGAAGTGATGTTGGGTACTTTTCCATGTGTCTGTTGGCCATTTGGATGTCTTCTTTGCAGAAATATCTATTCATATCTTCTGCCCATTTCTTGATTGGATTATCTGTTCTTTGGGTGTTGAGTTTGATAAGTTCTTTATAGATTTTGGACACTAGCCCTTTATCTGATATGTCATTTGCAAATATCTTCTCCCATTCTGTTGGTTGTCTTTTCCTTTTGTTGACTCTTTACTTTGCTGTGTAAAAACTTTTGATCTTGATGAAATCCCAATAGTTCATTTTTGCCCTTGCTTCCCTTGCCTTTGGAGATGTGTCTAAGAAGAAGTTGCTGTGGCTGAGGTTGAAGAGGTTGCTGCCTGTGTTCTCAAGGATTTTGATGGATTCCTGTCTCACATTTAGGTTTTTCATCCATTTTGAGTCTATTTTCCTGTGTGGTGTAAGGAAATGGTCCAGTTTCATTCTTCTGTGTGTGGCTGTCCAATTTTCCTAACCCCATTTGTTGAAGAGACTGTCTTTTTTTCCATTGGACATTCTTTCCTGCTTTGTCAAAGATTCATTGACCATAGAGTCGAGGGTCTACTTCTGGATTCTCTATTCTGTTCCATTGATCTATGTGTCTGTTTTTGTTCCAGTACCATACTGTCTTGATGATTACAACTTTGTAATAAAGCTTGAAGTCTGGAATTGTGACTTCAGTTTTGAAGACAGCTTTGCTTTTCTTTTTCACATGCCTCTGGCTATTCAGGGTCTTTGCTGGTTCCATACAAATTTTAGGATTATTAGTTTCATTTCTGTGAAAAAAGTAGATGGCATTTTGATAGGGATTGCATTAAATGTGTAGATTGCTCTAGGTAGAATAGATGTTTCACAATATTTTTCTTCCAATGTTTTTTTTTTTTCCAATGAGCATGTAACATTTTTCCATTTCTTTGTATCTTCTTATATTTTTTTCTTAATTTTTCTATAGTTTTCTCAGTACAGATCCTTTGCCTCTTTGGTTAGATTTATTCCTGGGTATCTTATGGTTTTGGGTGCATTTGTAAATGGGATCAACTCCTTAATTTCTCTTTCTTCCATCTTGGTGGTGGTGTACAGAAATGCAACTAATTTCTTGCATTGATTTTATATCCTGCCACTTTACTGAATTCCTGTAGGAGTTCTAGCAGTTTTGGGGGGGAGTCTTTAGGGTTTTCCACATAAAGTATCATGTCATCTGCAAAGAGTGAGAGTTTGACTTCTTCTTTATATATTTATTGAACAAATATTCACTGACTGCCTCTTCTCTGGCACAGTTCTAGAAGCTGAGAGTAATAGTAGTAAACAAGACAAAATGCCTGCCAAATGGATCTGTTGTTCTTTTTTTGAGGAATGAGGACAGGAATAGTACAAAACATCAAATATATAAATTAATAAGATAATTTCAGGTATGAAGTGCAAAGAGGAAAACGAAGCAGGTGTATTTATCAGGGTCCCAGGAAGAAACAGAGTGTACTTAAGTTATGATAATTTGAGAAAAGTTTAATAAAAGCTCTATTTACAAAGATATGAACAGGGGCAAGGTAAGGAAACCTCCTAAATTAATGTAGTATTTTGAGGCTGGTAATAGAAGCAAACCCTGAAGAGGAGGACCCACCCAGTTACTGTAAGGATGGAGAGGGCTAGGTGGAGAGGGCTGCCATAAGGGGCTCTGACCTTCAGTGGGGCCTCATCCAGCCCTCTTCAGGGAAGGAACTGGGGTAGTTATTTGCCAATCTTAGAGGTTCCCCACTGGCCTAATCTACTGTAAGTCACAGGGTGAGGGATCTGGATGATGTAATCTATATAGGTCAGTATTCTGGGGCCCAGAGCAGGTGGGAGAAAGGTAAACCATGTGGATGGAGAGAGGCAGATAGGCTATTCATCACCAGAGAGAAATGGAACATCATATGAAACATGCAATGGCTAGTGATCTAAAATACCATAGAGTTTCTGCCACAGAGGCAGTCACAGTTTATTTGAGGTGATCAAAAATAACTTTATGAAAGGGTAACAATATGAAGTTGGTTATAAGTAATAGAAGTGTTATATACCATGACTTATATTTGAGAACAGGTTAAGATCACTTCTACTTTGGAAGTGAGGAAGCATTTCATGGAGTGGGTGTAATTGGAATTGAGATTAAGGAATGGATAGACTATTAATAGTTGGGAAGGAAGGAAACATTCCAGGACTATAGAATGTCATGGGTCAAGGTGAGGTGCATAGATGGGACACATTTTAGGAACAATTGGCTAAAGTGGTTGAATGATTCTCTTTTGGAATCAGAGACTTGTAATGAAAATAAACCTACTCTCTTCTAAACTCCCACTCAGTGAAGAAACCACATCTGTAGGTACTGGTGAGCTTCCTTTCCTCCTCCCTCTTTTCCTTTCTCTCTCTTTCTCTTCCCCTTCCTTCCTGAGCTCTGTGCCTTCCAGCAAGCCTTTATTGAGTATCCATAATTTGCATAGTTGCAATAAGTAAGCAAAAATACACCACATTGAACAAGACCCTGTTCCAACTCCGTCAAGGAATTTAGTTTCAATTCCATCATTCCAGAGGGTCTTTCAGTAATTCAACAAGATCGTAATATAATAGCTAACATTTGTTGAACACTTTTTATATACCAAATACTGTTCTTATTCAAGGAGACTCAGTTTTCTTGTGAAGAATACATTAAAGACTCAGGAGAAGGGATTACTGACATGATTACACATTTTGGCCTTACAAAGCTGGGTTTGACTGTTTTGTTTTTTGCCAGAGATAAAGTTTATTTTAACTTGTTCTTTTCTTTTTTAAAATTATTATTATTATTTTCATCATAATAAGTGCACTCCTTAATCCCCATCACCTATTTAACTCATCCTCCCCAGCTCCCTTCCAGTAACTATCAGTTACTTCTCTATGGTTAAAGGTCTGATCCTTGGTTTGCCTCTCTTATTTTTTTTCCCTTTGCAAATTTATTTTGTTCCTTAAGTTTCACATATGAATGAGATCTCCCCAATTTTATATCCTGGGATCTTACTAACTTCACTTATTAGTAGAGTTTATTTATTAGTAACCTAGTAGTTACTTATTAGTAAATTCTTAGAGTTCTCTACATAAATAATCCTATCACCTCTGAATAAAGACTTTTTCACTTCATTCTTTCCTCTTTTTATCTTTTATTTCTTTTTCATGACTTCCATTCTGGTAAACACTTTCATAGTCAATATTAAATAGAGTGGTGAAAATAAACATTCTTTTTATTTTTTTGCTGATCTTTCGGGGTAAAGCATTCAGTCTTTCACCAGTAAGCATAAAGTTAGCTGTAAATTTTTTTGTAGCTGCCCTTTATTAGGTCCTATTTTCAGTTTGTTAATAGCAGTTTTTAAAAATCTTGAATAAGTGTTGAATTTTGTCAAATATGTTTCCTGCCCTTATTGAGATAACCATACAAATTTCTCATTTTTTTTCTGTTAATATGGCTAATTTCAAATTTTAACAAGCTTGCATTCTTAGGTTAAGCCCCACTTGGTTTTATTATCCTTTTCATACATCATTGGATTTGACTTTCTAGTGTTCTGTTAAGTTTTGTATCTATGTTCTGAAAGATACTGGTTATAATCTTGTTTACTTTTATCTTGATTTTGGTCCAATATCTTGGTATTGATGTCAAGATTATCCTAGACTCACACTATGTGTTGGAAAACATTCTCTTACTTTCTATTTTCTGAGTTTATGTGAGATTGGTATTAATCCTTTTGAATGTCTGATAGAATTCATCCATAATATCTGAGCCTGGAGATGTTTTATTTTGTGGGAGAAGAGAGCGTAGTTATTAAAAATTCTGTTTCTTTTTTTTTTTTTTAAGATTTTATTTATTTATTTGACAGATCACAAGTAGGCAGAGAGGCAGGCAGAGAGAGAGGAGGAAGCAGGCTCTCCGTTGAGCAGAGAGCCCGATCGAGCCCAGGACCCTGAGACCATGACCCAAGCCGAAGGCAGAGCCTTACCCACCTGAGCCACCCAGGTGCCCTCTGTTTCTTTTTTTAAAGATTTGATTTATTCATTTATTTTTTCAGTGGTGGGGTCGAAGGGGCAGAGGGAGAGGGAATCTCAAGAAAACTCCAGCTGAGTGCAGAGGCCAGTGTGAGGCTCGATCTCATGACCCTGAGATCATGACTTGAGCTGAAATTGAGAGTCAGATGATTAACCCATTGAGCTACCCTGGGACCCTTATAAATCCTTATTTCTTAAGTAGATACAAAGTACTGAGATTTTTTATTTCTTTTTGTGTCAGTTCTATAAGTCGGATAGTTGCCTATTCCATATAAATTATCAAATTTATTGACGTGGAGTTCTATATAATATCTTTGTAACACATGTAATATCTATAATAATATCCTTATTTTCATTCCTAGTATTGATAATTCATTTTTTCTCTTTTTGTCTTGATGGTTCTTACTAAGGACTGACTAATCAATTTTATTAATCTTTTCAACAAGTTTCCATATGGTAATTATCTTTAATATTTATGTTCTACAAATATAGAATTTATAGAATTCTCCCATCTCTTTATAATTCCTTCCTTCTATTTACTACTTCACCCTATCTTATAGCTTTTTTCTTTTATAAGTATATAAAACAATATATTTCCCTCTACCAACTGCTTTAACTGCACCCCACAAATTTTACTGTTGAATATTCATCATTCAGTTAAAAATATTTTCTATTTTCCTTTTCAATTTCTTTATTGGGCCATGGATTATTTAGAAGAGTATTTCTTAATTTTTAAATATTTGGGTTTTTTTTTCCTCTAGAAATCCTGTAGTTGTTGATTCCTAAATTTCATTGTGGTCAGAAGATACAGTCTCTGCGATTTCAGTCTTTTAAATGTATTGAGACTTTTTTATGGCCCACAATAGGGTCTATGATGTTGAACATTCCATGTGTACTTGAAAACAATGTGTGTTCTGTAATTGTTAGATCTAGGATTCTATAAATGCCAACTATGTCAAGTGGAGGAGACAGTTGTTTATATGCTTTCTTTGGTTTTGTTTTGTTTTGTCTACTTGACCCATCAATTACTGAGCTGGGCTGTTAAAATCTCCAACTTGTGTGTTTTATTATTTCTCCTTTTAGTTCTGTCAGATTTTGCCTCAGATACTGTGAAACTCTCTTATTAGATGCATGCACATTAGGATGATTACATCTTTATGATTGATTGCCCTTTTATCATTATGAAATGTCCTCCTTTACCTGTGGTAATAGTTTCTGTCTACTCCATCTGAAAAGACAAAGCCACATCAGCTCTCTTATGTTTATCTTTTAATCTGTTCTCCCTTAGTGTATAATATGTGCCCCCAACTCCAACTCTAGCCACTTTCAGAACTGTCTCTTTATCTTTAGTCTTTGGTAGTTTGATGATGTCTGAGGGTATTTCTCTTTTTATTTAGCCTACTTTTCTGATTTGTGGTGTTCTTAGATATGCACACTGATATTTTTCTCCAAATATGGGGAATTTGCCATTATTTCTTCAAATATGTATTTTTTTAATGTTCCATTCACTCTGTTCTCCCTCAGAAACTCCGATTATATATGTAACAGATTGCATTGTCCCAAAGGTCACTGAGGTTCTGTCCATTTTTTTAAAAATCTTTTTTTTCCCCTATTCTTCAGATTGGACTTTTTATTTCACATATTCTAGAGTTCCCATTCAGGTTATTTTTATAGTGTTTTGTTTTTTTTTTTCCTTTTCTGACATCCCCATTTCTTTCCTCACTAGGACCATCCTTTCTTTTAAGTCCTTGATCATATTTATAGAAGCTTCTTTAAAGTTCTTGTCTGCTAAATCTAACCTCTGGGTAATTTTGAGGCCTGTGTCTCTGGGTCACATTTTCCTAGTTCTTCATATGTTGATAAGTTTTTTAATTGTATACTACATATTGTGTGGCACAGAGCAAAGAGCCTAAAATATCTTGTCTTCCTTTAAAGAGTTGGCATGTTGTTCTTAGGGTATGGCATTACTTGAGGGCCTGGTCCTTGTAGGGTGTAGCCTTTCTGTGATCTCAGAAGAACACCCAAGTTGTTCAGTGAGGTCTCTCCACTCTGTGATAGAACCCCAATGTCTCCTAACACTGGGTAAACTTGGGATTCTGTGTCGCCTCACCTCCCCCACAGCAACTGCTGCTTTCTGCTGTGCGTCAAACAGTCTTGGCTCAGTCCCAGACTACAGACCTGGGAGAAACACATACTCAGACCTGTGGATCCTCTCTGGGCAGCTTCCTCTTTTCTAGTGCTCTACCCATGAAGTTTAGCAGCCCCAAGCCCCAATTACTGCCTCGCAGTTCAGTAAGAACAATGCCTCCCTCGGACTCCTATTTACTTCTCCACTTTTAGAAAAGTCCTATTCTGCCTATTCTCTAACCCCTGAGAATAGTGGTCTTGAATATTCTTTCTGCTTTCATACCTGTTTATGGTGGAAGAATTACTCTGTTGTGGCCAGAAATGCAAATGGTAGCTTTTACTGTTTTTCTTTGTGAGGACCACCCCCACACAGGAATGTTAATGACTGGATTCTTTCATCACACCTTATTCTAAGAAAACCATCTGACAAATCAACCACATAGTTTTCTCTCAGAGGGATCCTGTGTCAAATTCACTTGTGGCAGGGCACCTGGGTGGCTCAGTTGGTTGGTTAAGCATCTGCCTTCGCTTGGGATTGGCCTGCAATGGGCCCGGGCACATGGGATTGGCCTTGCAATGAGGGAGCCTGTTTCTCCCTCTCCCTCTGCTCTTCCCTCCACTCGTGCCCTCTCTCTCTCCCTCAAAGAAATAAAGACAATCCTTAAAAAAAATTAACTTGTGGCAAGTGAATCTCTTGTCTTGTAGCATGGATCCCACTTTCCTTTCTTCTGTTACTATTATGTTGGGCAACATTACCAATTTCCCTATGCACCTGACAGTATACGCCAAAATTCTTCTAACACATTTTGAAGCTAGGGTATGTATCTGTCTTGGAAAAAGAGCAGTCAGCATCATGTTCCAATCTTCTCCTCCTCTGGGGTCTGCATCTCTCACCAGAGAAGAAGAAAGATGTTAGATTCCCCAATCCTTTCCATCATGGATGCAGCCAGACACCAAATGTAGCCAGAAATATGGAGATGTCCACATTTTCAAAGTCCTATGCAGTCCTGAGACTGTTCTACATAGATCGGGGATCTGCAATGAGCCAGAGAATAAGTGGTTGCAGAAGTCTCCTTTATGACAATGTGGGGGAGGACAGGACACACACTAAAATGTCCAAGCGCTTGGGCTTCAATGGCCTTTTGCTTGGAATTGAGACTTCTTTACCTCCTTGCCCATGATGGGAACTTTCTCACTTATTACAGATCTTGCTGTAGGAGGCAGAATCATATCTACCATAATTTCTTGTTCAATGGGTGTCTCATTCCTGGTTTCCTGCCAGAAAGCTACTTGATAAAACAAGTTGTTGTTTTATGTTTTATGTTGACCCCACTCTGCTTCCCCAAGAACTCACCTCAGAGGCTTCACTTCAGAGGTATGTGGTTCAACAAAGGTTATGAGGTAACTGAACTACCTACGACTCTAGCATAGACCCTGACCAGGCAGGAGTCTCAGAGTGAATATACATACAGAACATAGAGGAGATTTCTCTCCTGCTTATTAACAGTCAGTTAGGGGGAAAACAACCAGTTTTCTATATATTTGCCGCAAAAAATAGTAAATTAAATAATAAATGAAATTCTAAAAATTCATCATTTAAGTAGCATCGAAAATAGTATAAAAGATATGTAGGATCTGAACACTGAAAACTATGAAACTTTCCTGCAAGAAAATAAAGATGTAAATAGAGAAACATACAGTCTTCGTGATTAGTATACTTAATACGTTTAAGATATCACTTCTTTCCAACTTGATGTATAGCTTTCTCATAGTCCAAAAAGCTTATTTGATAAACGTTGCAAGTTGAGTCTAAACTCTGTATAGTAATACAGAGACGCCTCGGTGGCTCAGCTGGTCAAGCGACAGACTCTGAATTTCAGTTGAGGGCTCAGGTCCTAATCTCAGGGCTGTGGGGTAGAGCCTTGTGTTGAGACCTGCACCTTCAGTCTCTTCGCCCAGCAGGGGGTTTGCCTGAGATCCGCTCCCTGGGCCCCTCCTCCCTGCTCACGTGCGCATGCTCTCTTTCTCTAAAATAAATAAGTTGGTAAGTAAATAAATAAATCCTAAGACAACTCTATATAGTAACAAAAAGGATCTAAAATAGCTAACATTTTTGAAAAATAAATATTTTAAGTTGAGAGACATCAAAATCATAGATAGATAAATAGATAGATAGATGAAAGTTGAGAGAGGTGCCCTGCCTATAAACTTTGTATAAACCTGTGGTAATCGAGAGAGGACAGTATTGGCATATGGACGGACAAATAAATTCTTTCTGGAATTAGAGTCCAGAAAGAGAGCTTCACAACTGATTTTTGACAAAGGTACTGAGGCAGTTCAATAGTGAAAAGAAAAATCTTTTCAATAAATTATCGTGGAATGATTGGATATCTCTGAGGAGGAAAATTTTGACCACAATCTCACACAGCACACAGAAATTAACTTGAAATTTTTCATAGACCTAAAATTAGAAGCCAAAACTTTCAAAATTCTAGAAGAAAACCCAGGAGAGTACCTTTGTACCCTTGAGGTGGGAAAAGATTTCTTGGAGGTGACACTATCTCAAACGATAAAAGAAAAAAAATATTGGTAAAATTGAACTGCAAAAAAATTGGATAGTTCTGCTCATTGAAAGGTACCTTTAAGAAAACAAAAAAAGTAAGCTACATATTGGGAGAATATGCTTGCTATGTTGCTATAATCAATAATAAAATATCAAGTCTACAAAAATGGGTAAAATACTTGAAATGACACTTCACAGAAGAAAGACATCTAGAAATGCCCAATAAATCCATGAAAAGAGTGTTCATCATCATTAATCATTAGGGAATTAAATTCATGATATACTACTTTATATCCATTAGAAGGGAGAAAATTAAAAAGCATGAGAACATTAGTGTTTATAAGGATGTTGGGCAGCTGGAACTCTTGCCTTTTGCTGGCAAAATACTTGGGGAGAAGTGTTCGGTAGCTTCTCAGGAAGTTAAAGTATACACCTGTCTCAAGACTGTGTAATTCCATGCCTAGATTTTTACCCAGGAAAAATTACAACATATGTCAACAGAAAGACATGCCCAAGAATGTTCATAGCTGCTTCATTCATAATAGCCCCAAACTGGAAACAACACAAATGTTCATGGTGAATGGAAAAATCAATTGTGCAACATAGGTTTGATATAATACTACCCAGCAGTAAAAAAGAATGATTCACTAGCACATGAAACACTATAGCTGAATCTCAAAGTCCTGATATAGAATGAAAGAAACCAGACACAAAAAAAATCACACATATTATTTCATTTATGTGAAATTAACAAACTGGCAAAATTAATCTATGTCAGTAGAAATTACATGGTTGCATATTGGGGTGGAGAGTGAATGCGTGGAGGAATAAGGAAACTCCCTGGGGTTATTGAAATGCTTTGTATTTTGATTTATGATGGTTACACAGGTATATTTACATATTATATATTATGTTTTATATGTTATATATATACATAGATCCAAACTCATCTCATTATACCTTAAGATCAACACATACAATTGAATATAAATTTCATGGTAATAAAAAAGTACTAAAGTAATTAAAGTAATAAAAAAGTGAAAGGGGAATACTGAAGGTAAGAGAGCGGACTTCTCCATTTCATTTTCTGGATCTGCCTGCATGGAGAATAATGGAAAACGATATGGAGATAGGGCAAAGGGAGAGGTGACGGTGAGTGCAGAGACCATCGGAGATAGGAAGGGATTTCCTAGCTCTCATGAGTGTGAATTTTGGGGGAAAGCAGTATGAAGACTCATCATCTCCTTCAAGAAAACCTGAAGAACTGCATTATTCTTGGCTCTCATGGTAGACTCTGTTGTTTTGTAATATCATCATATTGATATACAAGGCATTGGTGCAGGTTTCAGGGAGCAGACCCACACATTTTCAGCTTTCTTGTTGAACCACCAGATCACAGGAGGCCCTGATAGGAGGTGGGTACTGAGGAGTGCAGTGTACATTTCTGGTTTCCTGCATAAGACGGACCTTTCAAGAAAGTTCTCCAGAGATTCTTATGTCATCAGACAATAAGGGCCAGACCTGTCAATTTCATTAGTTTAAAGGGGAAGGTCACTTGTGTTTTTATAAATGAAAAATCCTGGTGATTTCTTCATGGGTTTCTTGTACAGAGTGAAGTGGATTTATGCTCTCTTGCAACTTGTTCATGGCAGTTTGGAATTCCCCCTCTATTCCTTGGCTCCCAGGGGGACCCCTAGGTTTTCCTGACTGTTGTGCCACAGCTTGGAGCTATGGCACCTCAGCAGAACATTCTGGGTGCAACTGGAATTTACTTTGTTTACTTCTCAGCCACTAAAGACCTGCATTAGTTATGGACTTAGTTTGGTGTAGGAATCCCTTTGCCGCCAACTCCCTCTGCTGGCTGGGAATTTGCACTCAATCCTCTTCCCATCTAGTACGATTGTTACCTCCTTGGAATATACAGATAGCAACCCCCAAACTAAAACAACATGTTTATGGGGAAGCTCTATAAAATTTAGTTGCTTTTATTCCCAGCTCCCATTTTCCTGCCCACCTCCTTCTGTTGTCCCACTTTATGACTCAGTGATCTTTTACCACCACGGTCCAGACATCCCCACCCCCCAGCCCTTGGCACATCATTGGAGGGCTCAGCAATAAGGCAAGTCTCAAAAACTGTTTTTTTTTTTTTCCTAAATGCAGAATACTTAAAAATGTATTTCTAGAAAATATTTCTAAGTATTAACAGATTTGCGCTCACTAGTTTTTCACATTTCTTGGCAGATTTTAATGGTGAAATCTTTCATGCCATCTGATTTGAGGGACAGATTAAAAACAAAGGGGAGAGGGTGGGTAGGTAAAAGTTGAATTATTCTTAGCAGTTCTGGGAATGATACCATATTTTTTAAATCAATCCAGAATGGAAAATGGAAGTTGCTTTCAGGCATGGCAGTCTAACATTTGCAGCTCGGTTTCTGTTTCCAGTTCTCCCAGAAGACAGATATAATGAAATCTTCCATGAAACTCCAAATCTCCTCTTAAGATGATGTTTTTGGAGGCATGGAAAAAAACCCACAAACACTGAAGGCTTATGCCGATAAAGGGGAAAGTAAATCTGTTTCCTATTCCCCTTGGGCCCAGTGGGAAGGAGGTGGGAGTGGAAAAGGGATTCCTAAGAATTTAATGATATCAAAGGGAAAAATGTCCTTCTAAAGCCTTTGCCAGTGTTTTGCTCCAAGCAGTACAGACCTGTAATGAATTGCCTCTATTCAATATAGATCTTCCTTGACTTATGACGGGGTTCCCTCCCAATAAACTCTTTGCAAGTTGAAAACGCATTTAATAAACCTAACCTCTGAACATTCTAGCTTCACCTTGCTTTCCTTAAACATGCTCAGAACACTTACATTAGTATACAGTTGGGGAAATCATCTGACACAAAGCCTGTTTTATACCCACTGTTGAAAATCTCATGTAATTGATTGACTACTATACTGAAAGTGACAAACGGAATGATGGTGTGGGTACAGAATAATTGCAAGGGTATTGGCTGTTTACCCTTGTGATGGCATGTCTGACTTGGAGCTGCCACTGCCTGGCTTCACGAGAAAGTATCATTCTATGGATCACTAGGGCCAGGACAAGATTGAAATTCCAAATTCGAAGTATGGTTTCATCGAGTGTGTATCACTTTTGTACCGTGTAAAGTTGAAAAATTGGAAGTTGAACCATCTGAAGTTGGGCACCATCTGTAGAACACCTTGATGAGTTTGGGTATGCATATCTAGACTCAGGCCTTAGTTTTGAATAGGAATGAAGGAGACCCCTGGGTGGCTCAGTCAGTTAACTGTCTGCAATCAGCTCAGGTCATGATCCCAGGGCATAGGATTGAGTCCTGCATCATGCTCCTTGCTCAGCAGGGAGCCTGCTTCTCCCTCTGCTTCCCTCTCCCACCGCTTGTCCTCTCTCCTTCTTTCTCTGACAAATAAATCAATAAAAATCTTTAAAAAATGAATAGGAATGGAGAATTAAACATCTTCATAGAGTAAATTTATATGACTTTCGTGACTGGGGCTGGCAGTCAGTCTGGGGGTGTCATACTTGGGAATTCACCGTAATGAGAATGACTGTGTGTGCCATCATGATGGGGATAGCCTTATAAGGATTGGCATCCAATAAGGCTTACTCTCCAAATTATTCAAGAACTGTGGAAGTTATTCTATACCAAAAGCACAGTATTTGAGACATTCCTTATTGCCAAGCCCTAAGATGATGTCTTGGGGTGTGGTGTTGAAAACTACTGAGTCACACAATGTGACAACCGAAGGGCTGGAGGTGGGATTGGGTAAAGAAAGGAGGGTGAGCAGGTAATATAAGAGCTGGTAATAATAATAACTAAGTTTTATTGAGTGCTTATTACATGCCAGGCATTGGGAACTTTCTGTCCATTGTTTGAATCTTCACCTTTACCCTGGGAAGTGGCTGTTACTCCCATTTGACACAATAATGGTGGACCAGAATTCAGGCTCCTATTTAGTGCCCCAGTTCTTTAGGGCACGGAGAAAATTTATCATATGTAATGCTTTATTGGAATGAAATTAAAATTAAATCAACAGATATCCACTGATCATAGCAGAAGGCATTGTGAGGACATACATTTTGGATTATTCAGCCTTAAAACAGAAGTACAGCCTGCATTTGCAACATGGATGAACCCGGAGGACATTATGCTAAGTGACATAAACCAGTCACAGAAAAAAAAAATACTGCATGATCCCACTTATATGTGGAATTTAAAAAACATTCCATACATAGAAATGGAGAGTAGAACAGTGGGTTACCAAGGGGCAAGGAGGTGGGGGAAATGTGGAGGTATTGGTTAAAGGGTACAAAGTTTCATTTATGCGAAATGAATACATTTCAAAGATCTAATGTGCAGCATTGTGACAATAGTTAATAATACTGTATTGTATACTGTAAATTGTATATGGATAAGAGAAGATATCAGGCACTCTCATCACACACACACACACACACACACACACACATACACACACAGGTAACTATATGAAGAAATGGGTATATTAATTACTTGACCACAGGAATCATTTCAGAATGGGTATGTGTATCAAAATGTCATGAAGCATACCTTAAATATATATAATTTTATTTTTAAAAATTAAGTTAAATTTTAAAAACAATAGAAGGTGAACATACATCAGATGGGGCTCCTCCTCTTCCCTAAAGTAAAGACAAAAACCAAAGCCTATCTACTTCCAAACCCTTCCCTTTCTCCTTTTCCAGTCTGCTCTTAGACCATTCAGCAAATCCTCCTTTTCTGTTTTCAGATGCTCTTCTTCCTAGCTGCATTCTGCCTTCAGGCTTTCACTCTGTCCAGCACAGAGATGAGCAACTGGATTGAAATGATGGGCCAGATTTTCATCATTCATTACTTTGCAAATGGAGAGGGGAAAATGACCTCTCAGCCCTTCCCCCATTTTTTTGTTTTGAGAAGCTGTTACTGTGAAAGCAGCATACAGAATATACAGAATTCATTGGCAAAGGTGGGACCTGGGGCTCAGGAAATTTTTTTTTTTTTTTAACATTTCTTGGGTTGTTTTATCGTCTGTTTAGAGGAGACCTCTTGTAGAGGGTAAATGCTCGGTCTGTTCTTGAGAGAGTTAACCATAAGATGGGTGCTATTCAGAATGGTAGGCACAGTCAAGCTTCAAGAGAAGGGAGAAGAGGGCCCATTAAGAGGAGCCTGGTGATGGGTACTAAGGAGGGCACGTACTGCATGGAGCACTGGGTGTAGTACATAATCAATGAATCTTGGAACACTGAAAAAATAAAATAAAATTTTTTAAAAAAGAGGACAGTGGTCTGAAAAACCAAAAGGGACAGTATCTGTTTAAAGGGTTGCCACAGTTTTGTGAAAAGCATGTTGAATTTGGTAAGAAGCTGAGGAAGTATCAGTTAACTGTTTTGTTTTTTATATGATGCAATATTTTATTTAAATGGAGCCCATGTCTTAAATTGGGCCACTTTCAGGAATACAAATGGGCTCTTTTCTTGAATGTAGAATAGGTGTTCTAGACCTAAACAACCTTAATTTCAAACTTTTGACTTAATTTATAAAAGCAGCTGAGAATAGACATAGAGCAAATAACCAGTCATTATTCCTAGCCCGTTATATATGTGGTGGCATATGATTTAATAGATGTCTTACTTTTTTTGCCTTAATAAGTGTTCATTCAGATAACTTTTTATGTCATTTCCCTATCTCAGCTCTTACGGACTTCCTAGTATCATTAAAGTACACATTTGACAGCATGTTCTATTTCATGGGACAACATTCTTGTCTACTCTTGGTTTCTATTGCCCATCTCCATGCTTCCTTCACTCCACACAGACATGGGGTAGATAGCATGATTCTTACTTTTTGCTCAGGCTATTTATTTCACTAAGGATATCATCTTCTTCTCTTAGGGTATTCAGTTCTTTGAGATCTTGTTTAAAGAAGTGATGGGAGGAATGTTTAAAACATACAAATAAATCAAATAGGGAATGGTCAGTATTATAAGAATGGAACAGGTAACGGCTATGGGAATTCAATGGAAGGGAAGACTACTTCAGCTGAGCACATCAGGGAAGGCTTCTTGGAAGACGTAGCAATTGCATTGGGCCTTCCCATTCAGATAAATGAATGAATGTTGAGTAGGATTTGATCATATTAAAATGGATGGGGAAGGAATTCCATGCAGAGAGTACACCATGAGGCAAAGCCTGGAGCAAGGAGTATATGGAACAGTGGATTGTGTATTTTGACAGAATACAGGCATTACAAGTGAAATAAAAGAAAAGAGTTTAGAAAGGTGGGTTGGGGACACCACAGAAACTGAATAGGAAGTGTTGGCATTGGGAGCTCAATCAACCCTTTTCTCTTTTTGTATTCGGAAGCAATTAAGAAATGGCAGTAGTCAACATGCTGTGATTATAATGTCTTCACTGTTGCTTTTAAAGCTCCTTAGAGAATGGACTTCTAGACCAGTGGCCAAGTGGGCTCACTAATACTAACCCCTTAATTCAACAGAAAAACCAAATAGGCATGGGAAACATTGGGCAACTGAAAACCTATTTTACACAGTCAGGCCCTTTACCATGGGTCAGAGAGCAGAGATTATTCCCTTCCCCTTCCTTCCTTCTTTCCTACCTTCCTTCCTTCCTTCCTTCTGTCTGTCCTTCCTTTCCTCCCTCCCTCCCTCCTTCCTTTTAAAATAACTGAGTATCTGTTATGTGCCAAGTGCTCTTCTGCATGCTGAGGATAAAGATTTAACAGACTGACATAGAACTTATACTTGAGATAGAGTTCCAGTATTCCTAAGATAGACCAGATCTGAAAAGAAAGTCCCACAGAGACCTCAGGTGATTGTACTCAATTTCTTCTCCTCAATTCAGGAGACTGTATGACCACAAAATGACAGATATTTACCTCACCCAATTTTCTAAACTATAAAATGGTAATAAGAATTCTTTCCTTGAGTAACTCCTTGATTTTTTAAGTCAAATGAAAGCACATTGAAATACTAGCATACTCTTCACCCATAAAGAAATGTTTAGTTAATCAACTGTAGTGTTTTCAGCTTATATGCTCTTTCTTCTTTTTTTTCTTACCAACTCTTATTCCTATAATTCCTCTTTGTCCTCTGATTCATCCTTTAACTTTCCTTCTTACCTTGCCTGCTTTTCTCCACTAAGGATATTTGAATACTTTCCAAGACAAGCCACCCCAGAATTGCCTTCTGTGATAGTCCTGTAACTACTCAGCCTAGGCAAGAAAGTTTGCTTGTGCTTTGGGAATGCTTTAACTCATTATTTAAATTTGACAAACTTCTGAATGTACCAGTGACACTTGATCAATGAGAAGAAAAACAGGGGCTTCACTAAGTGCCTGTGCTGGACTAAACACCATGCTGGGCTGTGGGGAATGAAAGCAAACAATGTAGAAATGGCCCCTCTCCTTGAAGAGTGTTTGGTGTGTGAGGGGAGGCAGACCACAACCTCGAAGGAATAATCCAGAGAGCTATGAGGATAGGTGAGAAGCATCAACAGGTGCATGTCATGTTAGCGAAAATGTTCGTCAGATTTTCAAAGTGGACTGTACTTATATTTAGGGGTGCTGGGTGGCTCTGTCAGTTAAGCATCCAACTCTTGGTTTCGGCTCAGGTCATGATTTCAGGGTCCTGAGATCGAGTCTTGCATCAGGCTCTGTGCTTAGTGGGGATTCTGCTGAGGATTCTCTCTCTCCCTCTGTCCTCACCCCCCACCTTGAGCGCTTTCTCTCTTTCTCTCAAATAAATAATCTTTAAAAAATAATCTTTGCATTTAAATAAATGGATTATGAACACAGTGTGGAAAGAATATGTGGTACTCAGGGTGCTTACTGATGTCATTAAGAATATTCTTAATAATACAGACAGCTACCTTTTTTTTTTTTTTTAAACTGCTTACCTTTGTAATTGCTAAGCATTGTGCTAGGAGCTTTACACACATTTTCTCATTTAAAACTCATAATAGTCCCATGAACTAGTATGGCAGAGTTTAGCTGTTGGGTATCCAACAGTCTTACTAGCACCTTCACCCTTGTTACACAGTCCTTGTTTCCCTTCCTCTTCTCCAGAAGGTCATTTCCTTGTTGGCCCTTTCCCCGGTTCTTCCTCTAGGAGCTAATTGTGATTGGTCTAAACTAATAATGGTCTAAACTGCCTTACCAAATAATTGGTTAAGTGTGCAGGCCATGCTGTCCTGAGACTCGAGAGAAAAACTGGTAGGAACTTTTGAGAAGAGGTTGATTGCTCTTAAACATGGATGCAAGGCAAACATGTTCTCCTTTCCCCCTCTGCATATTATCACTGATGAGGGATGTATGGCACCCAAAAGCAAACTTGGTCCAAAGTGAGGACCAAGCCTGAGAAACAAGCAGCACCAAGCATGGTGGCAGGGGGTGGAGGAAATGAGGGGTAAGGACCCAGAGCCTTGATGGGATTGTTTAGCTGCTGAACTAACCAGTCCTAGAATTCCCTCACCTTTAGATTTCTCGACAAAGGGAATAATAGATGCCCGTATTGTTTTAAGATGTTTTGGTTGGATTACCTGTTACTTGCAACTGAATGCATGCCTATAGATGGGTTATTTCCTTTTCATAAAATTGAGGTACAGAGAATTTACTGCTCAAGATAAGGTCTTAAGAGGGAAAACCAGGTTTTAAAGCTTCTCTGGCTCCTGAGACAAGCCTTGGGCTTCACCAGCATTGTAACAGCACTTCACTCCCTCTGGTGTTTCACTGCTTTACAAGTGCAGTAGTGCTGACTTAATTACAATCCATTTCAAGAATGAAATTTGCTACACAGCATTTGTCTGGCCTGGAGTAAGACGTTGGCTGTCCTAAGGTCTGCCTCGACTCTGGCCCCCTTCATTAGTAACAGTTATGGGGCAGCAGGAGAGAACTTTCTGTTCTTCACCACTCCTTTCCCTATGCTTTAGGAGAGAATTAACAGAAGAATATATCATGGATATAAAACCTACTTGGGTTGATTCTTAAATTCTCGAATGTGGATGTACCTGAGACCAAGAAATTCCCCCTGTGCACATCAAGACTTTTTATGTATGTGTTCAATGGGTCGTGCCAGCCTGGGAATATAAACAAGTCCATCTGAATAATCTCTCCTCGCCCTTGCAGAAACACAATTAACCTGGGAGGTAATTAATTCTGAGTGTCTGTGGACATGTTTGTGGGAGGGTGAGGAAGTGCTCCTTGGACTTGAGGTCACAGAGAGGAGCATGTCTGATTCAGGACTGAAATGGTGGAGGAGAGGACTGGTGGAACATTTCTGGAAAACCAGAAAGTTTAGACTGGAATATGACATAATGAAGAAGTCTGTAGCACACTTTAGCAGGAAAATACTGCCTTGGGGGCGGGGGAGCTTAAAAGTTTCTTTTAGACACAGCCAGTGAGGACTGATATGTTGTCTATGGCATTGGGATATGGAAAACCTCACATTACGTGAACATGAGATAAAAGAGCTGATTAAACTATTACATGAAGATATGGGGCTTGTTTTTTAAATAACCACTTACTCTTATCCTGTCTTTGTCTCACCTGCACATGTATTAAAATATGAGGTAGTTGTTTCTCCGAGCCCAAAGGTTTCAGACCAAGTGTTTATTGGAACATCGTGGGATGAGCTGAACAGCCATGTCAGTGGGACTTTCCTCAACTTGTAGAGTCTCTAATTTGCAAGGAAGAGGCTGTGGACTTAATTCTTTTTAGCTGCAGGTTTAGAGTGATCTTTTGGCCTCTTCTGGTCTCTCTTCTTAAGTTTGCATTTCTCTGTCAGTGATCAATCATGTAACTGTTAACGCTTATAACATCCATTTTTGTAGGATGGGTCCTATTAAGTTAATATATTCTATACTCCACCTAATTAAAAAATAATAGGAAGCTACTAACAAAACTATATGAGGTTCAGAGAGATAAAATTAAGGAAATCGGGGCAAAGGGAACGTGAAGTGGCAGAGAAAGACGAAGCCAGGCAGAATTTAGTACATGGAAGGAGTGGGCATGATCACACACATGTTTTAAAGCTGGGGCAGTTCCCCACAAAGGCATGGATTCACATAGTCCCTAACTTAGAAACATTCCTGCTGCTCAGAAGCAGCATTGACTTTCCCGGAACTAAAACCTGGGGAAGTTTATTCCCCACCAGTCTTTATAGAGGGAACACTGATACTTGTGGTAGGAAATTCTAGGTAAGAAGCAGCTCTGTAGGGGTGCCTGGGTAGCTCAGTGGGTTAAGCCTCTGCCTTCCCCTCAGGTCATGATCTCAGGTCATGGAATCAAGCCCCTCATTGGGCTCTCTGCTTGGCGGGGAGCCTGCTTCCCCCTCTCTCTGCCTGTCTCTCTGCCTGTTAAATAAATAAATAAGTTAAAAATGAAAAACAGAAGCAACTCTGTAACAGTGATTGCATCAGGTCAGGGGGCCTGAGCCCTGCAGCCCAGGCTTCCGTTCCATCTACAGGCACTGCCTTCTCTTTTCCTCTAGGAAACCAAAGCTGCTAAATGGAGTCTGTTTCCAAACCTTCACATTTGTCAGCTATGATGATGATACTTTTGTAAGTGTAAAAACAGCTGTTAACTGGGTTTGTGTAACTCAGGGGTCATTCTGGAACTCACAGCCTTACGTTTAGAGTGTGGACTTACTCACTTGGCCTTCCCGCCATTGGTCTTTTCTTTAGGAGTTTCAAAGCTGTGGGTGCCCTGGATTTTAGGGTGCACCTGTCTGTGTTTGTAGCTGAAAATGCTCCCTTCTACTGGGAAGACCCTCTCGGTGCAGAAATTTATCGGATTTCTTGTTCTGTAAAATATGTACAAGAGAGTTACCATTAAAAGATAAAAGTCACATGATTAATTTATGATATTCATATCCCAAAAGAAAATGGATATTCCTTTTCTTTTAAGAAGCTAAGAATTTGGGGAATACCATTTCTTAGAAGCACATATATATTGCACGTACTTGTCTATAACCACTTCTAGGGTCCGATCATCATGAAACAAGTTCAATAATTTTTTTTTTTAAATGAAGAGTCTTGAGAAGATTGATTCTTGAATGTGAATAAAAATAAAGTGCAGGGGTGCCTGGGTGGCTCAGTGGGTTAAAGCCTCTGCCTTTGGCTCTGGTCATGATCCCAGCGTCCTGGGATCAAGCCCCGCATCAGGCTCTCTGCTCAGCAGGGAGCCTGCTTTCCTTCCTCTCTCTCTGCCTGCCTCTCTGCTTACTTGTGGTCTCTGTCAAATAAATTAAAAATAAATAAATAAAGTGCAGAAAAAATAGTAAGCAAAAAAAAAGGATGGCTGCAAAAAATTAAGACGTAGGTGTATACTCAGAATACATTTTGAAATAGATGCAGAGGCCTTTCTCGTTGCTACATGTGCACTCTGTCCTTCCATGCCTTAACGAAGCAGCGACTGGCTGAAAAAAAATTTAATGTTTAATAGGAATCCTTAAAAAAAAAAAATCTAACAACCAGTTGCCCTTTCTAGACTTTGCAGGCCTTGCGGGGTGTCCTTTTTGGATGGAATGGGGAAAGTGTGGCCTTTAAAAATCATACAACATAGAAGCTTTGTATATAAACCAAAGCATGCTCAGAAGAAAATATTGCTTACAAAAACCCATTATTTAAAAAGTGAACGTTTGCCATGGATTGCATCCCAAGAGAGAACACCTGTTAGTACTTTGGGGCATGATCCTCAGATTTTTAGTCTCTCTGGAATAGTAACATTCATGCAACTCTGCACAATGGTGTTCTATCTTGAGTTAGGAAACTGGTCAAAAGGAAGTGAGCCTTACCTTTCGGCAGGTCAGGTGGTCCCATGTGGCTCATCACTTTCACCCGTTGTTCACGTTGAAGGAATACAGGTGATGTCGGGGAAATCGTATCTGCTCTTCTTTCTCTGCTGCTGATCATACACATGGAACTCCAAAGCATGGAGTTCCCCTTTGTATTTTAAATTCTCGCATGCAGTGCAAACCTCACCATATAGAGGGCGTGTGGAGAAGGTAGGCATGGTGCCCATTTGCCCTGTCCTCTGGCCCAGCCTTTGTTCCCATGTGCATGGGGCCACTCTCCTGGGGAAGCATTACTTTGTCTCAGTCTGTCAGTCTTTCTAATTTTTAATCTTCTCCTCAGCACCTACTCTCTTCCCCCAAACCTGGCTCTCATCATTCTCTGATCCATCACTGTTTGCTGTGGAGGAGAGATAATTCTAGTTTTGAGGTGTAGGGGAGAAAGAAAGCCTTCATCCTCCTTGGGAAGCTGTGAAATATCCAAGGAATATTCGGACATCTCTCATGATGAGGTGGGAGGGGTAATACCCCCTGGCCCACCTACCACAGTATGCTAAAGGAGCCCTGTCTCCCTAGGGTCAATATAAAAGGCTTGTCTTCCCTTAGCCTGTGAGACTCTACAGCCAGAAGCAATAGGACGATTGTGCCACATATGTATGTTATTTTTTAAAATTCAAAAGTGGGAACTTACTGCAAATTTTTACAACTTTAATTCTTAAAAATATAGTTTGGTTATTTTTCTACGTGTGCACACATGGATCTATCTGCTTTATTCTTTTTTAACAAATTCATACTATCTTCTGTATTGCTCCAAAATTAACCAAATCCATTTTAATGGACCCTTGGTATCGTTCCCATTTTTTTACTGAATAATGAGAGTATCTTCAACATTCACTGGGCATAATTAACACCTTTCTTTTTTTCCACTCTGAAAGGCAAAAGTAAAAGGTTGGGTCAGAGTTTACTTAATTATTTAATAATTTTTGCACTATTTTATAACACATTACATGACCTATATTCATCTCACTTTGTATGTTGGCATTATTCCATAACCTCCACTTCCAAGCTAAGGGACATAGACAGTCTACAGCTGTTTTGCTGGGCACTTTTTTTCCCCCTCACATTATGAAGACAGTTTAGAAGGGCTAACTCCCAGGTTTTTGACTTGAACCACAGGATGGGTGGAAAAGCCCTTTGACTGGAAAAGGCAGAAAGGAGTGACTTGAGACAGGGGGAAGAAACTGAAAGTTGTGTTTTGGCCATTTAAAATGTGAGAGGCCCGTGAACAGGCCTAGTGGGCACATCACAGAGGTACTTCCGTATATGAGGCTGGAGCACAAGGAAAAGGGGTTCATGCTGGAGAGAATGAAGCAGGGGCTGTCCTCCGAGAGGAGATACTTAAAATCTTGAGACTGGATGAAATCACTGAAGCAAGGAATATATAGGGAGAAGCAGACATTTACTCAATAGTTTGAAAGTACTGATGTCTGTGTATATGAGGCATATATGAAAAAAAAAATCTCTGTGAAATCCTAGAGGTGGAAAGAAATAATAAAAATAGGGTTTCCACCTTTATAATCCCTGTTTCTCTTGTCAAATCTCATAAAAGTTTCATACTGGCCAAAGAATCTGTCTGACCTTCAGATGCTGGTGGAAATGTTTAGCTAAGATCCTCTTATGAGTTTGTTTGTCCTTTAAGGTTTTACAGTGTTAGACATTGTGAATATCTGCTAAAATCATGTAGTATTTGTAATATAAGTTCATTTTTGAATAGTTAAAATGTTTCTGACTATATAAGATACCTGTGAAGGTACTATGAAAATATTCAATTGAAGATTGATTTGTTTTTGAAATCTTTTCTTTCATTTTATTATAAGCTTCATGATAAAGAGTAAAGTATTTGCAAATGATGGTTGTCTTGAACAATTAAAGAAGTTATACTGAGATATTATTTATAAAAATAATACAATGGACAATAGAACATGATAGATAACCAGATGAATCGAAACTAAGAGAATTTTACGCTTGTTTCTGATGCTGTTGATATTAGTAATAAACAATTAAAAAGAGACCTTGAAACCCATGCAGTTAGAAATTGTGAAAGTTGGTGACACCTGGGTGGCTCATTTGGTTAAGTGTCTGCATTTGGCTCAGGTCATGATTCCGGAGTCCTGGCATTGAGTCTCGCATCTGGCTACTTGCTCAGCAGGGAGCCTGTTTCTCTCTCTGCTTGTACTCCCTCTCTCTCTGACAAATAAATAAATCTTTAATAAAGAAATTATGAAAGTGGAAGTCATAACTGTTTTTCACATATATCTGGAAGTAAAATATTAGGTATATTTTGGGTTACTTTGTGTGTGTGTGTGTGAAATTATTACTTATGATATTAAGTCATAAGTTAAAAAATAATTAAAATAATAATAAAAAATAAATGTTATTTTAAAATGTTATTATTGAGTCTACCAGTTACTTTGAACTGCTATATTTCTATCTTTTCTGTTGTCACAAGATGTAAGAGTATCCACAGCCTAAATCAGATCACTGAACTAAGTTAATAAATCAAAAGAAAAGATAATTATTAAAATACCAATCAGGGGATCAGCTAGTTGCATCCTAATCTCTATGCCATAAATATTAGCTTATATATATATATATATATATATATATATATATTTTTTTATTTTTTTTTTTTTTTTTTTAAAGATGAGCATCTTACCCGTGGAGAAGGATTGGACCTCATTAAGGCAGTGTCATTGGTGTAGAACAGCTCTGGAAAGAGCACTTCCATGGGCTGTGGGGATGGCTGGCTCTATTCCTCCAATTTTTAACCACTTTGCTTCCTTTTAACATAGGTACACTTGGAAGGCTTGGGGTTACAGTTTTGTGTTATTTGAGTGTGTGTGTACATGTGTGTGTTTTATTTACGGTTAAAAGACTCTATGAAATTGTTACTGGATCATGTAGAAGGTAATATTTAGTTTTATTTTTTTCCAGTGACAAACATAATCAAAGTAAACTTTTGTGAAATATAAAGACATGACAAAAAAATTTAACTTAGTGAAAGCATTTTGGCTGGGGACTGAACTGAAGTGGTTGAGGTACATTTTTCTTTTTGTGATAATTTAGCTTTACTATAGGAATGGAATATGAGGCAGCAATGAGTGCCTCTAAAACCAGCTCAAATAAAGAATCTCAGATGAGTCCCTGATATGCATTGGACTGAAGTTACTTCAAAGTTACATTCTTGGGCCCAAAGTGCTAACTCTGTTTTTCTAAGTAAAGATTTCTCCTTACACTTTAGACCAGGGGTTGACAAATGATGGCCCACGGGCCAGATCCAGCATGTTGTCTGTTTTCTGTTTTGGTGGCACCCATGAGCTGAGAATGATCTTTAGAGTTTTAAATGATTGAGAGAGAGAGAGAGAGAGATGACATTTCCTAATAGTGAGAATTACATGAAATTCAAATTTTGGTGTTTAGAAAAAAGCTATTCATTTACATACTGTCTGGGCTCTTTTGTGCTAAAATAGCAGACTTGAATACTTGGAACAGAGGCCTGATGGCCTGCAAAGCCTAAATTATTTATTATCTACCCCTTTACAGAACAGTTGTACAATCCTGCTTCCAAAGTCAGTGATGCCCTAGGCCTTGTGGCCCTTGGTGGATTTACAAGAATGAGGTACCAGAGGCTCTCCTCACAGACAACTGAATAAAGGGATGGCAAAGACTTACCAAATGCAGTGTTTTTTTAGTTTAGCCATTTTGATGCTCAGCTGTTTTTCATACTATTGTTACCATAAAACTAACTTTATGAAAATGTGGACAAGAAGTTGAAGGAGTGGAAACAAAAATCACTTACTCCCCATGTTACATTACTTCATGTCTGGCTTGTTTTCATTTATAAGTTACTTAACTTAAGCTTTACTGAGGTATAATTGATGTATAAAATTGGAAGATGTCTAAAGTATATACCATGGTGATTTGGTATCCAGGCACATCGTGAGAAGATTCTTCCATCTAGCTCATTAACACATCTACCATATTTATTCCCTTCCCCCTTTTTTGATGAGAACATTTAGTTCTAGTCTTAGTTCTCACAAAATTTTTGGTAGACTCCTTGGATTTTTTTCTATATAATATCATGTCATCTGCAAATAAAGACAGTTTTACTTCTTCCTTTTTGGTTAGGTTGCTTTTATTTCTTTTACTTGCCTAATTTCTCTGGCTAAGACTTCCAGTACTATGTTGAATAAAAGTGGCAAGAGTGGGCATCTTTGTCTTGTTCAGAAACAAAAAAAGCTCTCAGCTTTTCATCACTGGGTATTATATTAGCTGTGGGCTTGTCCTATATGGTCTTTATTATGTTGGGGTATATTCCCTCTACACCCATTTTGTTGAGAGTTTTTATAATGAATGGATGTTGAATTGTGTCAAATGCTTTCTCTGCATCTATTGAGGAGATCATATGATTTTGATAATTCATTTTGTTAATGTAGTATATCACATTGATTTTCAGATGTTTAACCATTCTTGTATCCCTAGAATAAGTCCCACTTAATTAGGGTGTATGGTCTATTTAATGTACTGTTGAATTTGGTTTGCTAATATTTTGTTGAAGATTTTTGTATCTATGTTCATCAGAGATAGTGGCCTATAATTTCCTTTTCTTGTAGAGTTCTTGGCTGGTTTTGGTATCAAGGTAATGCTAACCTCCTAAAATGGAGTTTGGAAGGGTTCCTTGCTCTGGCTTATTTATTTCCTTTTAGTTTTTAATTCTGTATGTTGGACACTTTTCTCAGAAATAGGATATCATACCTAACTTTTAAGTTGAGATTTTTCCTTTTTTACTAAACATGTGTCTTTTTTTTTTTTTTTTAAGATTTTATTTATTTATTTGACAGAGAGATCACTAGTAGGCAGAGAGGCAGGCAGAGAGAGAAGGGGAAGCAGGCTTCCCACTGAGCAGGGAGCCAATGCAGGGTTTGATCCCAGGACCCTGAGATCATGACCTAAGCCAAAGGCAGATACCCAACTATCTGAGCCACCCAGACACCCCAAACATGTGTCTTTAAATACACAATTTTAATGGGTGCATTGTATTCTACCTTTGGAAGAATTATAACTTATTTAACTACTCTTATTGTTGGACATTTGGGTTCTAGAATAAATAATACTACATTATATGTCTTTCATACAAATAGCTGTCTACATATATTTTTAGAAATATACTAACTGGGTCAAAAGAAATGAATATTTTTAGGTTTGGGAGAATGTTTACCATATGCATATGGTAGAAACAAAATTACTTCCCAGATAGGCTTAAAAATGACTACACATTTATTTCATCCTTGTCCCATTTAATGCATTATTTTAATGGTTGTCAATACTTTAAAAATATTATTTTAATTTTTATTTATTTCATGACTAGTAGAGTTGTATCTCTTAAATATATATTATTTTTCTGTGACTTGTTTGTTCTTGTCTTTTACCCATTTTTCTTTTATATTGGGAAGTCAGTATTATTTTTAAAGGCCTATTTCCAAATTAAGGACATTAGCTTTTGGGTATATACTATGAATATATATGTGTATATATTTATAACACAGATATCATACTTAATTCACACTAAATTTTTTTGTGTGTGGTATTTTTGACATAATGGAATTTTATTTTTTTTTTTAAGATTTTATTTATTTGACAGATAGAGATCACAAGTAGGCAGAGAGAGAGAGGAGGAAGCAGGCTCCCCGCTGAGCAGAGAGCCTGATGTGGGGCTCGATCCCAGTACTCTGGGATCATGACCTGAGCTGAAGGCAGAGGCTTAACCCACTGAGCAACCCAGGCGCCCCAACATAATGGAATTTTAAATGGTTATGTAGTCATTGTATTGATTTTCTCCTTTGTGATTCCTGTTCATCTGTTTTAGTTTTGCAATTTTTTTTGCTTTGAAATTTCTCTCCAGTATAAGCATCAGCCAAATATTCCCCTATATTTTTTGTGTGCTTTAAATAATTTATTTACATTTCACATATCTGTCTAGAATTTACTTTCACGTGAGGTTATTAACAAACTTGATTTCCTACCCTGCTTTCTTCGCCAATTTTTCTTTCTTCTCCAATTCAACTTATGTGGATAAACCTATGTTCCTCAGTGGTCTGTGATGTTTCCTTTGTAATAAAAATAATTTAGGTTTACCAGATTCTCTTTCAGGTCTTTTGTGTTCTACTGATCTGCCTGCCAATTCTTTTTTTAGGTCACACTGTTTTAATTGTTTATTTGTAGTATGTCATAGGACAAGTTACCCCTCACTCCACCCACACATCTCCTTTTACAAAATTTCCTTTGGTTGCTTTTTCAGGGGAGGGTGGGGCAACGAGTAGTAGGATTAGTGGTTTCTTAATCCCATTCTTCAATCAAGGCAATAAAAACATGTTATTAGAACAGTAAGGGTTTTTTTTTTCTTTTTCCTGGAAAATAGATACTTAGCTTATTCATCCAACAGTCTATCAGCTTCTCTGAAAATACATTTTAAAAGGTGAATAAAACGTACAGTTCTGTTTCCAACCTCTGAATAGTTCCACATGTCTTAGAATAGTTTTTTTTTTCCTTTGCCAGTTTTAGCATTTTGGATTTTATTCTATGATGATATAGCTTTGTTAATAGACTGTGTTTTACTCATTAAAAAACATTCCTCAGTAAGAGCTTGATGGAGTTATAAAATATCTTGTTCTTTTGCTGTTGCTGTTGTTGAGTTTTTATTCCATAATCATAAACTTAATTCTGCAATCCAGCAAGACTTAAAATGGGATGAGGAAAACAGGGAAACCTAAGAACTGCATTGTGAATGCGGATCATAGGAAGTTATAAGCAGACAGGTTTGAGGGATGTTTTCCTGAGCAATGCAAGGAATGGCCTGATGGTTAAAATAAAATGCAAGTCAGATTTACTGGTTGTCCATGGCTGTCCATGCTGGGCAATGGTGATCTCCTTTCTGGTCTTGCCATTCCTAGACCCAGAGTGTTCTACAGTTTCGATAGTATTCATGCACTCTTTTTCACTTTGCCATCTAATCTTACAGTATTGGCATTCTTGGGAACCATTTATACTGGGCCTAGCATTTGCCATGGACAAGGTGCTGGGACCTGTATAATTGAGGATAAAACTGTCATCAACAAATTTCTCCCTCTGGTGGACTTGTTGCCAGTGCCATTATGGCATTTGAAGTCTCCATCCTGGCACATAAACCCCTCAATAACTTTTTATAAAACAGGAACCTTTATAACCAAATCCCTTCTTCCCAGTGCTCAGAACATGAAAGCTATCTGCTGTCTTTGAGAGTCCGTCTGGAAACAGCTCTCAGGAGATGTGGCCGAAGAGCTCTTTGGTGATGGTGATATCAAAGAATGTGGTGGATTTGAGCATGGTTGCCCAGTGTGGTGTAGCCCCAGGAGATAGTGATGGTATCTGCAAAGCTATCTTATCCTTGTTCTTTCTTTCTTTTTAGTTATAATTCCAGTATAGTTAATAAACAGTATTATGTTAGTTTCAGGTGTACAATATAGTGATTCAACAATTGTATACATTATCAGTGCTCATCCATGATAAGTGTATTCTTCATCCTCTTCACCTAGTTCATCCATTTCCCCACTCACATCCCGTCTGGTAACCACTAGTTTGTCCTCTATAGTTAAGAGTCTCTTTTACGGCCTGAGTCTTTTTTTTTCCTTTGTTTGTTTTGGTTTTTAAATCTACATATGAGTGAATTCATATGTTATTTGTCTTTCTCTGACTGACTTATTTCACGTAGCATTATATTCTCTAGATCCAGCCATGTTGTTGCAAATGACAAGATTTCATTCTTTTTTATGGCAGAGTAATATTTCATTGTGTTTCATTAACCCTTTTTTTTTTTTTTTTTTACCAATATATCCGTTGATGGATACTTGGGCTGCTTCCATGATTTGGCTATTGTAAGTAATGCTGCAGTAAACATGGAGATGCATATATCTTTTTGCATTAGTGTTTTTATATTCTTTGGGTAAATACTAGTACTGGAATTACTGGATCATATGGTAATTCTATTTTTTATTTTTTAACCAACCTCCATACTGTTTTCCACAGTGGCTACACCAGTTTACCTTCTCATCAACAGTGCACAAGGATTCCTTTTCTTCACATCCTCGCCAACACTGTTTTTTTTTTTTTTTTTGGTTGTTTGTTTGATTTTAGTCATTCTGACAGGTGGGAGGTGATATCTCATAGTTGTTTTGTTTTTTATATCTGTGACTATGAGTGATGTTGAGAATCTTTTCATTCTTGTTCTTATGACTTGTTTTCCCAAGGTCAAAATAGGGAGAATTATCATGAAAACTATTTCTAAAACATGCTTGCATTTTATGGACAATAATAGAGTGATTAATTCATGCAACAGATATTTACAGCATCCTCACTATGAGTCAGGCACTAGCATTATGGGTGCTGGACATATGCCAGGGAGCTCTGGAGATAAATCCCAATAGGAGATATAAACAAATAAATAAAAATATATAATGCAGTGTAAAATAGAGGTAAGTACTCTGAAGATAAACAAAGCAAGGTAAAAGAAAAGAGTATGGCAGAAATGAGGATGACACTCTTGGGTAGCGTGATTAGGAAAGGTCTCTGTAATTAGGTAGTCTTTGCAGAGACTTGAAAGAAATGAGGAAGCAAGTCATGTAAGCTGATAGGTTCGAGGACCATCAAGGAGCCCAGTATATGCAGAAAGGAGTGAGTGAGTTAGAAAGTAGTGGGAGATAAGTTCAGAGAAGTAGCCAGGATCAAATTAAAGGGTCTGATTTTACTGAGGTGATGATGAGAAGCTGATGGAAGATCCTGAGCAGGAGAATGACATGATTTGAGGTCCTTTGAGTTGTATCTCTATGGCTGCCTTTACAAAAAGTGGATGGTGATGCCATCACTAAGGACACGGGGAGAATAGCAGATTTGGGTAGGTAGCAAGAGTTCTGTTTGGACAGGCCACATTGGAAGTGCCTGTTAGCCACATGAGAGGTGATGTCTAATTAGTAGTAGGAAGATGCATGAATCTGGAACACCAGACAAAGATAGCAATACTGGGAGAACATATGTTGATTTAGTACTGTGGGCCCAGATGAGATCACTCAGGAGTATATTAATTTCCTAGGGCTTCCATAACTAATAACCGTCAATTCCCTGGCTTAAAATAACAGAAATTGATATTACTCATAATTCTGGAAGCTAGAAGTCCAAAGTCCTACAGGGCCTTTCTCCTTCCCTTTGTCTCTGCTAGCCTCTAAGTCTTGTTGGTGTTCCCTGGTTTGTGACCCCTCACTCTACTCTCTGACTCTCTCTTCTAAGGGCACTTGTTTTTGGATTGATGTCTCATCTGGATAATCCATGACAAACTGCTCTCAAAATCCTTGACCTAATGATGTTTTACAATATAAAGCAATATTCACTCTTTTATCATATAAGGCAATATCCACAAGTTCCAGGGATTAGGATTTGGAGCTGTCTTTTGGGGATCACCATTCACTTGTCACAGGCAATGGCGTTTGAACTGAAAAGAGAAGTCGTCTGAAGACTAAACTGTGGGGTATGAGAGCAATCAGAGGCTGGGAAGAGAACTCAGAGCAAGTGAAGGAAACTAAAAGGAGGTCAGTGAGGTGTAGGAGGGGCAGGAGAGTCAGAGCCTGGTGCTGGGGAGGAAGTGTTTCAATAAGGAGACAATTTGCATACGGAAGGCTGTTGGATTGTGTAGAAAATAAGGATGGAGCTTTGATGGTGAGATTTGGTTAAGACCCAAGTCATTGGTGAACTTCTAAAATTGTATTCAGAGAGTGGCATACTTGCATCTGTTGTGGTCCTCAGTGCTGAAACTGGCTTCCACTGGAATATTCTAATCTTGTTTTCACTGTGTGATCAGTGGATGGCCAAGCACATAGAATTTAAAGTTATTTTGTAATTGCTTTTTCTTCCTTCTATTTGAAGTTATGTTTGTGATTGTGTTATGTCAACGGTTTGGTTTCTTCAAACAAACTTATATGCTCATGGTAGAAATTTTGGAAATCACAAAAAGAAAAAAATTAAGATGGGTTATTTCATTAAAATTTCATGTAAATAAGCCTTTTTTTTTGGCAACCATTTTTTTTTTTTGTAGGACTTTCTTGTTTGCTTTTTTTTTTGACTGGGCTTTGAGGTTTTTCTAGAAGTGTCATTGAATTCAGTGATATGATTTCCTGGGAGCAGGTAAAGGATAAGATTGTTTACAGTGTGTTGCCCTGTGACTTGGTGTGGACTTTTGGGTTTTGGGGTACCAAGGCGAATGGCTGGGTATTAACTCCAGCAAAGCTGTCAAGTAATTGAAACGGAGACCTTCCCAGGAAAACGGAATGGGAAGAAATCAGAGAGAGGAAGACAAGCCATGAGAGACTCTGGACCCCAGGAAACAAACTGAGGGTTACAGAAGGGAGGGAGGTGGGGGGATGGGTAACTGGGTGATGGGCATTAAGGAGAGTACATGTTGTGATGAGCACTGGGTGTTACACACAATTAATGAATTGCTGAACACTGCATCAAAACCTAATGATGTACTATATGCCGGCTAACTGAACATAATATAAAGAAATAATAAATAAATAAATAAATGAAAGGACAGCCTCCCAAATAGAGGCGTCTGTGCTGGTGAGTGAAATGCAGATAGGTCCATCCCATTTATAGAACATCCAAACAACATATATTCAAGAGCCAGTGTTCTCAATTTGTCTCCCAGATAGGGAGGCAGGGATTTTTTTTTTCTTTTTTTAGTTTCAGAAGCTAATAAGGGAATCAGGTGAATCTTAATATCACGTTAATATTTTCATATTTATAATGTCTGCATTAAATTTGTGAGAGATCAGGGCACCTGGATGGCTCAGTCGTTAACCGGCTGCCTTCAGCTCAGGTCATGATCCTGGGGTCCTGGGATCGAGCCTGGCATTGGGCTCCCTGCTCGGTGGGGAGACACTCCCCTTGTTTGTGTTTCTGCTCTCCTGACTCTCTCTCTGTCAAGTAAATAAATAATAAAGAAATCTTTAAAAAAATTGTGAGAGATCAGAATAAAGGAGAACAACTCTGACTCGAAGTAAGTTTAGAGGAAAAATCACCGGATTCATCTCAGTCTAAAGCAGGTAGATTAAGGGTAAGATGAGGAACGCAGGGACAGCACCGAGAGTGCTAGAATGTGGCTTTTTCTATAGATTCAGGAATAATCTTCCTGAGATCTCCTCTGGATCCCAAAATTAGCACCAAAAGATGGTGATAATAGACACTGACCAGATGTTTCTTTGATTTAAGCAGCTCTCTCTGAAGAAAAGGCCCAGTGAGCTTACTTACTAATCAGATTTTCTCTTGAAGATCTGGTGAAACTTTCCCCATTTTCTATTATTTAAATTGCCTATTATGTATAAATTAATGGATATTGGAAAATATAGGCCTCATAAAGATGCCAAATTAATTACTGGTGTTCAAGACCAAATACTAGTAGGGGGAATATATTGTTCTAGAATACTAGGTCAGTATTTTTAGGGAGTTGAGTAAAAAACAGGGAGGAATACATTCTTGTTTTATGATTCTGAATCCTAGAATCTGAGCTGAAGACATAAATTGAGATCAGTACTCTTATCCCACTTTTGACTTTTTCTGTTTTGCCTGCCAAAAGTCCAGATGAGAAAAAGGTCTCAAAAGTTGAAATAAGGAGACTCATTTTATATAAGCCAGATTACTTGTTAATATGTGCCATTAAAGGCTGAGAATGAGTCTTAGAAATTAAAGTTCATTTTATTTATCTTCCAATCAAGCCAAAATTATTGAGAATACCAGATGTTTTTAGAAAATATATTTGGTGTCTTTGGGAATTGGAGGCTACTAAGTCATTAACAGCTGCCAAAATGGAACAGACCAAATGTACTTGGAATTTAATTCTTTTGTAGTTGAGAAGTTTGTGGATTTCCTGGTTCAGCCCATCTGATGAGAATAATAACTTGCAAACATGTTAGCTGGTTGCACAGAATAAATAATATTGCCAGAGAATATGAGATAGATGGGAGTGAAGAGAAATTTATTAAGACTGTGTCATCTGTTGAAGAGAACGGCAATTAAGGAGGAAAATAATAGTGCCCATTATTGTGTTCCATCAGATGCAGTGGTTCTCATCCTAGGCACAGTTGACATTTTGGGCCAGATCATTATGTGTTGTAGGGTTTGTCCTGTGTATTATAGGACGATGAGCAGCAACTCTGGTTTCCACCCCCAGATGCCACAGTACCCTCTCCCCACATGTGACATTGCCAAATGTCCTGGTGGGGGCAGACTTGACCCTGATTGAGAACCACTGTGCCAGACTGCATGAAGAACCCCCAAAGCCACATTCCAGTTATATGCTCAAGATAGAACAGAATGAGTCAGAAGGCTTATTGAGAACATTGGTTGTTGAATATGTTATTGGTATGAGGTTTTATTTGGGAAGCAAATAATGAAGGTGTAATTCCTTCCTGTATACTGTACTGATAATAAGAGATCACTTTTTTTTTCCAACCTGGAGCTAAATGTTGTCCAAATGCCCTGATTTGAGTCCCAGTTTTGATATGGCTATGTGATCTTTGGCGCGTTACTTAAACTCTCTGAGCCTGACTTTTTCTGGTCTGTAAAATGGAGTTCATTATACGTTATAGTATAAATCTTTACATACACTTACACTTCTTTTTTGTTTTTCTTTCTTCCTTTTTCAAATTAATCTTCCCTTACAAAGTTTCTTTTAAGAGTTATATAGATGTTTGCTGTTACTATTAATTCGGTTAAAAAATCAAGAGGGCTTTACTAACCATGCCTATGAACTCAAAATGTTTTGAGTTCAATATAGACTGTTGTTTTTCTCACTGTGTATTCCTACAGTTAGTATAAATAAAGTGCCTTCATATTCCAGTTACTTCATCTTTTCTACCAGGCACAGGACCACAACTAACGTAAGTAGTATTTATGGTCAAAGAGAAAGATGTCCTTACCTCTGGGCACTTAGAGCTCCATGTCAGTGTTGGGCAAAGCAGAGTGTGGGCTGGATTTCATTCCCATGGACCCACTGGGCAAGGTGCTTCTGTGCCCTGGTCAGTGAGTATGGCTGTGCAGGGTCCTGATGGAGGCATTATTCCTGCAAGGAAACCTGGCTTAGAAACTCAAGTCTCCTTCTCCAGGGTGAATTCTTTCAGCTGGATTGGGTTACTAGTAATCACAGCACTTACTGCCTCGATTTCTCTGCTTTCACTTACTGTTCTGAAGGGTGGAGGTGGGGTGTTGAGCCCATCACTTGAAAAGTCTGAGTATGAGAGGGAATCCAAAGATATGTGGTCAAACTGTTAGCATGGGGATGTTTTTGAAGCCTTGAATTTGGATGGGATCACTTAGGCATAGTGAGAGGAATAAGAAGACAAAGGAGAGTCCTGAATCTCAGGCAACTCAGACTTTCAAGATCACATGAAAATATAGGAATTGTCAAAGGAGACTAAGCAGAACTCAGACAAGGAGGAGGAAAGTGAGGGTGAGCTGTCACAGATGGTAAAAGGAGAGAGTTAAAACCAAAGGCTGTATTTTGTGAATCAATGGCTTTAGGGATAACCCAGTTGTACAAATCATGATAATAATTCATGACCAACTGAAAAGTAATGTTAACATTTCCATTCCCTTGCCGACCAACCTCTTGTCTCGTAGGTTAAAGCTTCTGATGCAGATGCTGGACTCTATGGCTTTGTGGAGTATTCTCTTTATGATGGATTCCAAAGCTATGATGCATCTCCTGCATTCCGAATCGACCCACATGATGGGCGAATCTGCGTTTCTCAAGATATTGATAGGGAAAGGGATCCAGCAACCTATGACCTCTTGGTGAAAGCTACGGATGGGGTAAGTGTTCATGCATGAAATCTCAAACATACTCAACAGTGAACCACTGTGTACATATCAGAGAGTACCACTGATTATCAATTAACCAATCCTGGGTCATAAATCACTACCTCTTTCCTTTGCAAATACCAGACATTATTATAGATCATTTCATCCATAAATAGTTCAATAATATCTATAACAGATAATTACTTTTTAAAAACATGACTACAATAAATCAACGATAATTCTTTAATAAAATCTAGTATCTAGTCCATTTAAAATTTCCTGGATTTTCTAAAAATGTCTTTTTAAAATTTTTTTTAAATTAAATTTTATTTTTTTCAGTGTTCCAAGATTCATTTTTTATGCACCACACTCAGTGCTCCATGTAATATGTGCCCTCCTTAATACCCACCACAAGGCTCCCCCAACCCCCCACCCCTGCCCCTCCAAAACCCTTAGTTTGTTTCTCAGAGTCCACAGTCTTTCATGATTTGTCTCCCCTTCTGATTTCCCCCGACTCACTACTGCTCTCCATCACTTAAAAATGTCTTTTAAAAGGTGACTTAATTGAATTAAGATCCAAATGAGTTCAAAATTGATTTTATTGCAATATCCCTTCAGTTTTGGGCCATAACAGTCAGCTCCCCTCTTCCCTCCCACCCCTACCCTGCCTTACCTTTTCTCTGATGGTATTTGGTTTTGGAAGAAATAAAATTTTTTGCCCTGTAAATGTTCCACCTTTTGAATGTGGCTGATTACATCCTTGGGATTCATTTAATGTCCTCTTTTATTGTATTTCCTATGAACTGATGTTCTGAGCCAGAAACCAGATTAGTTTTGGGTTCATTTAGGTGGTGCTGTGTGTTTCTTACTGTATCGCCAGACACACACCATTATTCCATTATGGGGTGCAATGCAGTGAAATTTGAATTCTGTTATTCCTTTTTCATTTATTATCTGGAATTCTTCAACTAAGAATGTTCTCTCATCAACTATTTGATTATCCTGAAATACAATTCATAGAGGGGAGGCAGGATAATGCTCGATTCATTCTATTTTAACAGTTTTTAGAATAACAAGTTGATGCATTTAATCTCTCCTAAGGGTGTGGATGATTTTTTTTTTGTAATGTGATTATGAATTCTTGGAATTTTATGTATTTGATGTATTTCATACAATGCTGACATTATTCTCTCCGATGTTCATACTCACCCGTCTTAGGTCAGTAATGGCACCTTCAATTTGACTTTTATGACTTTTTTTTTTAGTAAATGTTTAAATTGGCATATAAAATGCATGCATCAAGGTGCACAAATTATAGTACGATTTAGCGGATTTTTGTGAAACAAACACATGCATGGAAGCGGATGAAGAAACATTACCAGAACCCTGGAAGGCCCACTCTTGGCCTCTTGCTCATCCCTTGCTCCCTGCCTTTCAGGTTAATCGCTATTGACTTTCTTTTTTTAAGATTGTATTTATTTACTTGAGAGAGAGCATGCAAGAGTACATGAGCTGAGGGAGGGGCAGAGGGAGGAAAAGCAGGGTCCCCACCGAGAAGGGAGCCAGATGCAGGGCTTGATCCTGGGACCCTGGGATCCTGACCTGAGCCAAAGGTAGACACTTAAGAGTGAGACACCCAGGCGCCCCCATCACTATTGACTTCTACCAACAAATATCATTTGCCTGCTTTTAAACTTCCAGCAAATAGAGCTATACACTATGTGTTTTTGTTTCTTCCATCAAATATTATTTCTAAGAATCATACATGCTGTTGTGTATAGCAATCATTCGCTCATTCTCATTGGTTCATAGTATTTTACAGGAATTTGTGATAATTTTTCATCTAAACACAAAAAGTGTTTCTGTTAACATTCTTATACATGTAATTTGTTGAACAAATAGAAGCATTTCTTTTTTTGTAAAAGATTTTATTTATTCATTTATTCATTCATTTATTTATTTATAGAGCAGGAGCAGTGAAAGGGAAGGGGGAGGGAGAGAGAATCTTAAGCAGACTCCTTGCTGAGCATGGAGCCCAATGTAAGGCTTGATTCCAGGACCCAGAGATTGTGACCTGAGGCGAAATCAAGAGCTAGACGCTTAACCGACTGAGCCACCGAGACCCCAAGCATTCTATTTATATGTATATTGAGTATATATTTAGGAGTGAAATTGCTAGACCTTAAGAAAGCCAAACAACTTTTCAAATGGTTGTACCAATTTATACTCACACCAACAGGGTATGAGAATTTCCTGTGCTCCACATCCTCCCAACAATTGGTATTTAATATTGTTTTAATTATAGCAGTCCTGGTATCTAGTCAGTGGTGTATCACATTGCAGTTTTACTTTGCATTTCCTTGAGGACTGATGAATGGAGCACTGTTTCTATGTTTATTGGCTGTTTGTAGAAATGGTTTTGTGAAGTGTCTGTTCAGTTCTTTACCCATTTTCTGTTGTATTATTGGGTTCTTTTCTTGTTGATTTGTACGAATTCTTATATTTTTGGCACTCAAGCCCTTTGTTGTATATACTTAACTGTGTATCCTTCTTCCATTCTGTGGCTTGCCTTTTTACTCCCCTAATGGTGTCTTTTGAGGAACAGAAGTTGTTAATTCTAATAAAACTTAGTTAATTAATTGTTTATCTTTCTAACAAATTTAGAAGTATTGGCTATCCTTTTTAGAAGAAATTTGCTTACCTTACAGACATGTGGTGTTACCTTACATTTTCTTCTGGAAACTTTTTTGTTTAACCTTTCATACTCATTTTTTTCCATCTAGTGGGAGGAAGGCTTGTTATTTCTTTTTTTCTAATATGGATTCCAAGATGACTATTCTCTCATCACTGCTTTTGTTATAAATCATGTGCTGATGTATGTGTACATCCATTTCTGGACAACCTATTTTTGACCTGTTTGTCTACCACTGTACTAGCACCATCCTCTCTTAATTGTTTAAGCTCTATAGTAGGTCATGATATTGTATATTCTTTTAGCTTTGTCCTTCATTTTCAAGACTGCCTTGGCTATTCCTGGCTATTCCATTTACATTTCCAAGTACATTTCAGAAACAGCTTGTTCAATTTTCTTTTTGTTACAGGACAGATAACTTACTACAGACACACTATTCTGAATTTTTCTTTTTTTCTTTTTTTGTTTATTTTGGAGACTTTCCTTGTTTCTGTTTTTATCTGCTTACTACTCCTTTGTTGGGTACTGCTGACACCTCTCTGATGTACTTTCTCTTCTGAAAGTAGTAGGCAGATCTACCTGCTTAAGACACGAGTTGGTGGGGAAAATTAATCTAAATATATTTACCACAAGTAAGCATGTAGAAACTACCATGAAAATGAGGTCATTTATATTTTGTAAAACTAACATGATCTGAATAGATTTTTATCAACCCCTGACCATGTGGTTTTAGGAATTCTTGCTTCTTTGTAAGAAAAGATGTGGGAAACAAAAAGAGGAATAAATAGAGGAATTTAGGTTAATTCAAATCTACATGATTATTTAAAGCTCAGTATATACACACACAAATATTAATGCAAGACTTCAGAAATATATTTTCCTCTTTTTTTTTTGAGAGAGAGAGAGAGTGTGTGTGCGTGCACATATGCACGAGGAAACTAGGGGGAGTGGCAGAGGGAGAGAGAGAGAGAGAGAGAGAATCTTATGCAGGCTCCATACTCAGCATGGAGCCCAACGGGAAGCTTGATTCTATGAACCTGAGATCACGACCTGAGCCAAAATCAAGAGTCAGACACTTAATCCACTGAGCCACCCAGATGCCCCTCAGAAATATATTCTTCATAGATCTTGAGATAATCGTAAAAGCCCATTGTAGAAGTGAATAACCAGTTTAAATCCAATTCTGCAGTAGTTGAGCATCTGTTCCTAATTAGTTGGTTTCAGATGATCTTGTAAAAGTGTATAAAGAAATTATCTTAATAGAAGTAAAATCATTTAATGCTGGAAATTTTTTATCCCCCCAAAGCAGTGCAATTAATTAGTATTATTGGCAGTGGAATAAAAAGTCAACCCAGATATTTAATTTAAACCTCCTTGCTTTTGTCTGTTTTCATATTGAACTTACTCTACAGAAATTAAGAAGAATGCTTTCCTTTTCATTCATGTTAACCAGACTCTGTTGCAACGTTCAAGTTCGTCTTTAACCATGCCATCTCTCTACAACTCTGCCAGACTGAACAAAGGGATCCATTTTTTTTATTTCCCAGCCAAAAGATACTTTATTTTAAAAGATAACCAAGAAAGTGTTTATAAACAGACTATGGGTAGCTTTTTGCTAATTTTTAAGAAATCATGAGATGATCTCTAGGTTGCTAACTGTATGGTCTGAATGGTTATACCACACCCCCCCATTCATATGTTGAAAACCTGATACCCAAAGTGATGATATTAGGAGGTGGGGGCCTTTGGAAGGTGATTAGGTCATGAGGGTGGAGTCCTCATGAATGGGATTAACATTCTTGTAAGAGGCCTCAGGGAGCCCCTTAGCCTTTTTTGCCAGTTGAGGCCACCAGGAGAAGTTGACATGCTCCCAGCCTTCACCAGAACTTGGCTGTGCGGGTACCTGATCTTGGACTTCTAGCCTCCAGAACTGTGAGAAATAAATCTCCGTTGTTTGGAAGCCACCCAGTCTGTGGCTTAGAGAAGCCACAGAGCAGCCGGAATGGACTAAGATAATGCATGTGAGTCATAACCTTCTTCTGTTTAAAAACTCGTGTTGTAGAAGGAAAACCCTCTAACAAAGCACAACATATTTCAGTTTCATTTGAACAGAAGCATCTTCCCTGTGGGTACTTCATATTCAAGATCTCACCCTATTGTTCAAGCAGGCCCTGGCACGGACGGGAACTGCTCTGTACCCTGAGTGCTTTGATACTGGTTTCATTCTTATTTAGGGAAGGCAAGAAGGGCTGCCATTGAAAAAAACAGTTTGCTATACTCACAGATTCCAGGATGGGGTTGGGGTGGGGCGGGCGGTGTATGTCACACTGTGGTGTAGGGGTGGGTGTGTGCACAATGGGAAGCACTGGAGTGGGTGAGGAGTCAGAGAGAGAGGAAAAACCATGGGCAGGGGCCTTTATTTTGGTTTCCAGGGGAAGGAATGGGAAAGGTAGAACAGACAGACTTAAGATTGGCTAGTCTTAGTACTTTCAACAAGCTTGGGGCATAGAGGCAATCTCTAGCTGTCCTGGCGCTTGACCTTTGGCTGATTAGGGCAGGTTGAATAGTGGCCTAGAGTGGTGAAAGCATAGGAAAGGATGTGGTTGGGGTCTGGGCTCTAGATTGGTTGGTTTGCATTTAAAAAGCATGCCCACTGGAACCTGGGCAATCTTCTCGGATCAGCAAAGCCCAGTGTCAAAGCATTAGAACACGGAAAACAGAAGACGTGGCTAATACATTGCCCTAGCGCAGAGTCTCCTCTTAGAGGGAGGAAGAACTCTTGTATACTTGAGGATCTGGCAAAGAATATCTTTGCCTCTACCCTGTTTTACTCAGTGTATTGGAAATAGCACCCAGTGATACTGAGAGAATTCACTATTCAGTTTAACTTTTGTCCCCGCATAGCATCTGAAATCATCAAAGACAGGTTCTGTCATGGCCTGGGCTGTCAGCACTTTGTTGTCTTTGTGTCAGGCCCTGTGTGGTTCCGTGCAGGCATCACACACCACTGGTAGGTCCTGGGCCAGTGGTCTGCAGACTTGCAGTCAGGGTCCACCAGCGAGTGCTCTTCCTCTTCCTATTCCTCCCCACTTTCGTCTCTGGCATTCTCCTCCTCCTCATCTTCATCTCTTCTCGCTGCATCTTCTACCTCATCTCTGTCCTCTTCCAAGTTTATCTCCTTTGGGCACTCTTGAATTTGTGAATCCACCTGTATTCAAGTCTTCCATTTTTTTCATCCTGTAGGGAATCAAAGTGATAGAAATCATTCAGGATAAACTGACAGTTCCTTGTTTCAAACATGCCCCCCTAACATAGAGCAGCTCACACTTCCTGGTCAGCATGGCATAGGTATATGCACTTGGCTCTGTCAGAGGGCTACTGGCTTCATCAGAACCATCTTCCTCCTTCCTGCTGCCTGAGACAGAGAGCATTTGTTCAGTGCTAATCATTGTCCCATCCTCTGTGACCACCTTTTTGACTATATCCAGGGACTCCTGGGTGCCGGCTTCCTTACATGAGCTTATTATCACTTTCAAGCTGCAAATTTTGAGTTTTTTTGATTTTTTGTTTTTTTGTTTTTTGTTTTGCCTATGTTTTATCTTCTTTGACCCAGTCCTGTTAGCTGTTCTGCAAACCAGAAGCTCTTTATGGTATTATAGAAGTATGAGTCATCAAAGAAGTCAACTTCCAGACTCTCTTCTTTTTCCTAACTACAGACACCCCCAAAAGTTGTCTGTTGATTCAGGCCACAGCTACCAATATGCTAGATCTAGGAGTGAGCTATATTCCCCGAGGAATAATCTGAGTCTACACTCTTTCACCTTTTTTTCTGTCCTCAGACTTTAGTGGAGCATATTGGAATGCAGGGTGTGTTTGTCCACATTTGTTGACTGTTTCCAATAGCCTCCATAGATGATTATGCTCCCCTGTGGGGTGACAGAAATTTGGCAACCCAATTTGAGTATGGGCCCTCTTCCTCATGGCACAGTTTGCTCCACGTGAATGTGTCCAGGTTAAAGTCATGCCTATCATACTGAGAGATGTGATCCCTTGTACCCTCATGGAAAACACCAAAAAGAATTAATTGTGTCTTCCAGGCTACCATCTGATACCCACTCTGACTTGAAGGGTCCCTTGTTTGTCTTGGTCCCTGGCCTTGGTTGCCAAATGAAGGACCCAAAGATCTGTGTAGTGAATATGGTCAATTCATCTTCCTCAGGATGATCAGAGAAAAACACATTCAACGTTGGTGAAGGTAGGGAATGTGCATTTCTACAACCTGGGTGTTTTCAGACACATCTGGAGGTAGGCTATTAGAGCTTCAGAGTCTCCTCCTTCCCCACTTCTTGGACATTTTCTTCTCCATCTTAGTGGCCTTTTCTCTTTCTTGTCCATCATGTGGGTCTGAAGCCACACAGGGAGCCCCAAAGAGGGAGCTGCTTGTGCAACCTGATTAGAATTGTATCCTCACGGGGGCAGTTCTGGTGATGCATTTTTAAAGACAAACTAGAAAATTTGTCCCCTTTCCTCTGCATTGTAAGTATTTAACAGTTCACTATTCACTATGTTTGAGCTTAAAATTGCCTCCAACTTTCCTCTGTTTGCTTCAGAATATGCAAGAGCAGGCAACGTATGTGCTTGTGTGAGCAAGTGTGAGCATGTGTGTCTACATGTACTATCAGTGTGCACTATTTATTCTGTTGCCTGCATGGTCTTTACACATTCCTTCTGTGATGAGCTGTGCATTTCTACAGGGCGAAGCCTGCGTGTGTCATCATCGTTCTGTGCAGTGTGTCCTAGCCACATATGTCCCCAATCAAAAAGGCTGATAACAATGCAGATAACCATCTAGCTTAGATTTGAAGAATAAATGAACTCAGACAAGATATTTTAGGTTCAAGATGTTGGATTCTAGGCCATAGTGAATTTATTTAAAATAATGAACTGAGCCTTGACAGAAGACCTTTAACTTTACATAATTCCCCTCAAAATCTATGGTTTTTCCCCCTGATACTGTAAGCTCTTTGGAAGAAAACTGCTAGGAACCAAGTTGCTGGTGGTCACTAAGAGATTGCTATCTGTTGATAGAAAATTTTTCTCTTATAAAATACCTAGATGTTCTGGGCTTCTTTGCTGCTGCTCTATTTATCCTTGTGATGACTGTCAATATTTTTTAATGTAATCACCTTTCTTATTCTACTGATATTTTAGTATTCTGAGATAATCTCTTTTTCCTGCTACTGCTGCTGCTGTATATCTCATAGATAAAGCCATGAGAATGCTATAAAATTGCATAATGGAAACAAATAATTGGATTACATTGGAAAGCAAGTGGTTTTTCACAGTAAAGTGCTATAATTTAATTATTCCATGCTTACCTCTAATTCCTTGTTTCCCTTTCCCACTCGTCTTTGCCAAATGACTCTCTTTTTGGTATGTATTTATTAACAGTGTATCTCTATTTTTTGTGACATCCAAATTCAGGAGCTGAAATAGATGTCTGAGATAAGCTATTTCAACTCTATATCACCACTCCAGGCTTAGGGGAGGATTGTGTCAGACTAGCAATATAGAAAGTAAATTGAGTTAGTCCTTCACTGTTATATATGTTCATGATAAAACTTGGCTATGGAAGTTGTGTCGCACAGTTGCATGTAATGCAAATAGATCTCTAGAAGCAAACTTGTCCAGTAAAAGCTCACACTCATCTTTCCCCTGGCTTTATTGAAATTTAATTGATAAATAAAAATTGTATACATCAAGGTGTACAATTATCATGTTTCATTAAAAAGATTTATTTATTTATTTGAGAGAGACAGCACAGGGGCAAGGGGAAGAGGGAGGAGAGAGATAATCTTAAGTAGACTCCCCATTGAGCATAGAGCATGACTTGCGGTTCGATCTCATGACCCCGAGATCATAGCCTGAGCTGAAACCAAGTCAGATGCTCAACAGACTGGGCCACCCAGGTACACCAAAGTCATGTTTTGATATATGTACACACTATGAAGTGATTGCCATAGTCAAGATAATTAGCATATCCATCACATTACATAATAAGTGGTGAGAACCCTTAAGATCTAGTTTCAGCAAATTTCATGTAATACAGTAATATTAGCTATAATCACCACAGCTGTACTTTAGACCTCTAGAGCTTACTCATCCTGCACAACTGAAACTTAGGGTGCATGCATTTTAATTTTACTAGATTATGTTATCTCCCTTTCCAGTATTCAGTTGCTTTTGTCCTATCTTATATTTTACTGATTACCAGCCCTCTTCACCCCGGTTTCAGGAATAAGATGCTCCCAGTTTCTCCTGTTTTCTAGCTAGATTGTCTGAACTATGTAGTTCAAATGGATTGCCTACCATTTTAAAAAATATACTGCCAGGATTAATCCGTAAATGTCTTAAATACCACTCTACCTCATTCTTATCACTAGAAGTTTAAGCCTCCCAGCTATCTGCTGTTACCCATATGCTCATCCCCATCCTGTTCTGTTCATACTTTGATTTGATTCAGTCTCCTAGCCACCCTGTAGGCCCTCCCAAACTCTTCTGCCATGCCCTCTGGAACTCATGGGCTGTCACTCAGCAAACTCCTTCGTAAACTCAATCTGGTCTCTGACTGCTCCTTTATGGTCTTGCCCTGATGAAAACACCCACCCCACAGGATACTGATTCCTTGATTCCTCTCCAGCCTTTCACAGAAAAGCCCATATTCCACTAACCACAAACAGGGAGGGAGCTGTTGGGGTGGGTGCCCACCTAATTAATTGCCCATTGCCACATCCAAATCATTTCTATGCCTTTCTTGGTCGAAAACCAATTCATTTTTGAAATTTATCTTGTCGGACTATACCATGGACATGTTTTCTTGCTGCTGCCATATTCTAAGACTCCTTGTCAGTTAGGATCTCTACACCTTACATACTTCCTCTCTGCCACTGTATTTATTGAGCCATTCAACATTCTGAGCCTCTCACTTCCTTGACTTTCTCACTTCCAATGCTCATCACCTGTTAATTATACCACCTCTGAAATCTTGATCTCAGGCATGCTGTACTCTGATAAGCAATCTTTAAAAAAAAAAAAAAAAAAAAAGAAAAGATTTATTCGTTTGAGAGAGAGCATGGTGGGGCAGGGAGAAGCAGAGGGAGAGGGAAAAGCAGACTCCCTGCTCAGTGACAGGGGACTCCATCCCAGGACCCTGAGATCATGATCTGAGCCAAAGGCAGACGCTTAACAGACCAAGCCACCCAGGTGCCCGGTCTGATAAACATTCTTGTCTTTCTGTCTCACTTACTGTAGTCTCTTTTTTCTAGTCGGTAGTTCTTCTCCCAGGTTAAGATCTCTAGTTTATGGACCCATCATAAAAGTCATTCAGTTGCAAAATCCCTTTGGTTCCCTCATTCCAAAGAACTCTCCAGATCAAAACCCAGCACTGTCTAAACCCACCTCTGCCTTTTGTCCACATAACTGCTTGAGGGAGAAGTCCTGACCTTCCTGCCTACTCTCAGCTCACATTCTTTGCTTTCTTTCCTATTATCTTGTTAGAGATGTCTGTTGGCCTCAAAAGCAAATCTCTCTAATGTTTCGGGTCCCACCCATTGCAGTCTTCCTAAGGGCATCACTTTTGTAAGTATTTTCTCTGTTTCCTGCATCACCAATACCTGAAATTCTATTGATTGTCTCCCATAAGCTTACAAAGCACAGTAACAGTTTTTAGGTTTTAAAAACCTCTTTTTAAATTTGATGTACCTTTTTAGAAAACCATTTTATTCCCTTTCTTTGACACAAAATCTGCTTAAAAATAGTTGTCTCTCCTTCCCTCACTTTGCAGTCTTTCTTTGACCCATTCTTCCTGTGTAACCTCTCTAATAAATCCACTTTTATGAACATGATTTCTTTTGTTCCACATCCTGGTATTCTTTATGTCCATTTTATTTACCTTCTCAGTGAACTTGAAATGATTCTTCGGATGTTGCTTCTCTTGACTTTAGTGATACCACAGCTTACTGTTTTGTTCTATTTTGTTTTCCTTAACAAATTGGACCCTCATTTCCCTTCCCCTTTGCTCCTCATTTATGAACTCTAGGACAAAATGCAAGGACAAAGAGAACTACAACCCACAAGAGCGAGGCGATATGAAGAACAGATATTAATACTCTACAGTTAAAGAGCTGTAGAAGACAAGAACAGAGAGAATGGGTAGCAGACAATGGCCAAAGTAGAAATCGAAATAATGGCAGAAACTTTTTCTGATCTGTTGATTGCCCCAGACAACCAGCCTCCAATATCATATGCAAGCTTGGTCCTTTCCCAAATTATTCCCAATTTCCACAGCATGCCTTGAGGTGAATGGAATTCAGGTAGTTTGGTTGAGTCTCTTACTATAATGTTTTTTGAAGTTTTTTATTTAAATTCCAGTTAGTTAACATTCAGTGTAATATTAGTTTCAGGTGTATGATATAGTGATTCAACAATTCTATACAACATGCAGTGCTCATCACAAGTACCCTCCCCTCATCCCCATCATCTATTTCACTCATCCCCCACCCCTCCCACCTCCATTCTGAAGTGATTTCCATTCTCTTTTTAGTTTTAATCATTTAATCTTTAAAGATTGATTTATTAATTTTAAAGAGAGCACAAGTGGGAGAGGCAGAGGGAGAGGAAGAGAGACTCTCAAGCAGACTCCCCAGTGATTGCAGAGCCTTACAAAGGGCTCTATCCCAGGACCCATGAGGTCAGGACCTGAGCTGAAACCAAGTGTCAGAAGCTAACAGACTGAGACACCTAGATGACCCTAATCACTTCATCTTTAAAATTATAGTGACAGACTCTTCTCTCTCTCTCTCTATCTACTATAATTTAAAAATTAAGTGATTAAAGTTATGTCAAAATCAACCATGACTTGTTGATAGAAAGAGAAAGAATAATACAAAGTTAAGAAATATTCATGGATAGAATTTATGGGGTGTATTACCTGTTTAAACTTAACAGCTTAAAATAACAAACATTTACTGTCACACAAATTCTGAGGGCCAGGAATATGGAAGCAGCTTAGCTGGGTGGTTCTGACTGAACATGTCTCAGAGGCTGCATTATCAGGATAGTCTTGAGGCGGGTGGACGGAGGATTAGTTACAGAGAATTCGGAGGTGAACACTATGATGGAAATGAAGAAAAACGAGTTGAGATTAGCTTTTTCCACACTGTGTTCTGTGGGATACTTGTTTCCTGTTCCTTCCAAAGAGGGTTCTGTGGTTAAATAAGAATGGGGAACACGTCAGAAGCCACCCCCTCTAAAAATGAGCATAGGGAAGGCTCTGGGTCCTGAGACACAGGACCCATTTGACTTGGTTATTTCAGCATTTCCCTAACTTTTTGACTACGGGACCCCTTTATTTATTCTTTTTTTTTTTTTTATATTCAGCAAGTTACGTGGTTACTTTTTTTTTAATCATTTTTTTTAATTTATTTTCAGCATAACAGTATTCATTGTTTTTGTACCACACCTAGTGCTCCATGCAGTCCATGCCCTCTCTAATACCCACCACCTGGTTCCCCCAACCTCCCACCCCCTCACCTCTTCAAACCCTTCAGATTGTTTTTCAGAGTCCATAGTCTCTCATTGTTCACCTCCCCTTCCAATTTCCCCCAAATGCCTTCTCCTAACTCCCCATGTCCTCCATGCTATTTGTTATGCTCCACAAATAAGTGAAACCATATGATAATTGACTCTCTCTGCTTGACTTATTTCACTCAGCACAATCTCTTCCAGTCCCGTCTATGTTGCTACAAAATTTGGGTATTCATCCTTTCTGATGGAGGCATAATACTCCATAGTGTATATGGACCACATCTTCCTTATCCATTCGTCCGTTGAAGGGCATCTTGGTTCTTTCCACAGTTTGGCGACCGTGGCCATTGCTGCTATAAACGTTGGGGTACAGATGGCCCTTCTTTTCACTACATCTGTATCTTTGGGGTAAATACCCAGTAGTGCAATGGCAGGGTCATAGTGAAGTTCTATTTTTAATTTCTTGAGGAATCTCCACACTGTTCTCCAAAGAGGCTGCACCAACTTGCATTCCCACCAACAGTGTAAGAGTGTTCCCCTTTCTCCACATCCCCTCCAACACATGTTGTTCCCTGTCTTGCTAATTTTGGCCATTCTAACTGGTGTAAGGTGATATCTCAATGTGGTTTTAATTTGAATCTCCCTGATGGCTAGTGATGATGAACATTTTTTCATGTGTCTGATAGCCATTTGTATGTCTTCATTGGAGAAGTGTCTGTTCATAACTTCTGCCCATTTATTTATTCATTTTTAAGATACATTTTTTTAAGGATTAATTTATTTTGAGAGAGAGAGAGAGAGAGAGAGCACGCGCATGTGCACGAACAGGAAAGGGAAGGGCAGTAGAAGAGGGAGAGAAAATCTCAACTGGACTGCACACTGAGCACAGAACCAGACATGGGGCTCGATCCTATGACCCTGAAATCACAACCTGAGCCAAAATTAGGAGTCAGATGCTCAACTCACCTCACCACCCAGGCACCCCCAAGACACACCTTTTAACTGCTACCTCCAATATCTCTTTCTGACACTTAGATTTGATCATGCCCCTTCATTAAGGACAACAATAGTGTCCTTAATTTAAGGATTTGGGAAGAAAACAGAACTTTCAATTTTATCCTTTTTTTTCAAAGATTTTATTTATTTATTTGACAGAGATCACAAGTAAGCAGAGAGGCAGGCAGAGAGAGAGAGAGAGAGAGGAGGAAGCAGGCTCCCTACTGAGCAGAGAGACTGATGTGGGACTCGATCCCAGGACCCTGGAATCATGACCTGAACCGAAGGCAGAGGCTTTAACCCACTGAGCCACCCAGGCGCCCCTCAATTTTATCCTTTTAAACTTCATTTTTGTAATGTTTTAATAGATAGACATAATGTATTAATACAGTAAATGCAAAATAAATAAATATGGAGAGTGTAACTGCCACCTTTTTTACTGATAGAATCCCGTGGTGTACAGAATGAAGTTAGCCTGCCTCACATTAGTCAGTTTTCCTGAATCTGACTCTATGGGCTTTTCTCTAGGACTGCCCAGCCTCTCCCTGGACTCGCCCACTAATGTACAGACCCGTGGCAGAGAATCTGTTTAAATGCTATTACATTTTCTAGGATATCATTTTCACCTGAAATAATTGTTTGGAAGTCTTTTTTTAAGAGGTTTTTTTTTTTTTTTTGAGCAAAATCTATTTGAATCTGGCCACACCAAATCAGAAGTGGTTAACAGCACTTCATCGTCAGGAACTGGGGGAAGACTTTTATAGAGAAGAAGCAGAAGCAAAGCTAGGAAATGATTTGATTGGCTATACCTTAAGTGGTAAGATTCTATTTCTCTTCACTGTCTTTCAGGCTTTGTTGTCCACTGGAAACTGGACTAGATCCTGAACTCTTCTAGTTTCCTCAAATATCTGTTTATGACTCTTCAAACTAACATTTCCAATATTTTCCCAGCCCTCTGAGGTTGAAACACTAACAACAAAGACTGCCCATGAACCTCATTGGAAGGAACCGTACTGGGTTCTCTTTGATTCCCAGATGGCAGCCAGATTTAGGGCCTTGAATGTCGGGTCCATATCTCCCCATTTCAAAAAGCTCCTCCACACTCTTGGAACAGCCCATCAGCTAGAGATGGGTGTTTGTTGAGCACCCATCTAAAGAAATCCTTCAGCATCGACGTTTCTCTCCACACTAAATGTTCCATGATGATAGTTTTGCATGACAAGAGAATTATATAATGCAATTTGATAAGATTCCAAATGTAAAAGAAATAATAAGAGAGGACACATAGTATCATAATATTTGATTAAAACAGATTTTTTTTTAATATTTTATTTATTTATTTGACAGAGATAGATCACAAGTAGGCAGAGAGGCAGGCAGAGAGAGAGAGGGAGAAGCAGGCTCCCTGCTGAGCAGAGAGCCTGATGCGGGGCTCGATCCCAGGACCCTGAGATCATGACCCGAGCCGAAGGCAGAGGCTTAACCCTCTGAGCCACCCAGGTGCCCCTAAAACAGATTGTTTTAATCCAAACTGTTCCATGGTGCCGTAAACCCAGTTGTACAGTGTTTGCCACATAATTGCATAGATTGTAAGTCCCTTGTCAATGGGACTCGGCCTTTCTTTTTTCCTCTAAGACTGAGTCCATGGTTGGCATTGCCCTTAGCGTAGTGTTTCAACAAGACTTTCATGAAAGGTAGAATGTATACCATAGCAGTACTTTAAAAAGTCTAATTTAAAAGAAGTCACCATGGACCTTAGGAACAGATGAATCTCTGGTCTAGTTCCAGATCTGTAATTTGTAGTTGCATTTACCTTGAACAAGTCACTTGGTTTCTTTGTGCTTTGGTTTTCTTATCTGCAGAAATGAGAGAAACTATAAAAGTCTTAAAAAGTGTATTAAAACAATTGAAGGAGAAAATCCACAAAATACACTTAACACACATTCACAAATTGTTATTATGAGAAAAAAAGCACCCCCACTAATGACTTCAACTACGGCAATTGAATTCCTACAACTGGAAACCTGAGATTGATCTATAATAATTTCTCTGCAGAAAGATTCACTGTTCTATGAAAACAAGATTTTCCCTTTGTTCATTGAACATTTTACTTGTTTTTGACAGCATTGCCCGATTGAGGATCTTCGTGGACAGCCTAAGAATTAACATTTTTTTTTTAAAGATCCTAAGCTGGAGCAATACTCCTTTCTTAATGTCTTCCCCACTTTCTCATCCCCTCCTCAAACTGAAGTAACTTCTGGAACCCAAGGAGAAATATAAAAGGAAGGGGAAAGGAAGGATCAAAGTAAAACAGAAGGGAGAAGGCAGGCAGGTTGGAGAATCAGTGGGATCTCTGTCAGGTGCCCTGCAGGACTCTATTGACCATCAGCCTGCAGCCCCTCTTTGTGCTGCCCTCCATTGTGACCTGTGGACCATCCAGGGCTGCTGCAGACACAGGCTGCCTTCTAAGGATGCAGGTGGGGGTAGAGTGGGGGTGTGTGGGAAAGGACCCTTCCTTGCTTTCACCTTGGTTGCAGCCTGCCCCCATTTCTCCAGTTCTAGTTGCTAACAGACATGGCCTTGGTGCTTTATTCAACCCAGGACATGGAAAACCACTCTACTTTTGAAGGTGTATTTCCCCAGTGTTTTTTAGTCCCCAGTGTCTAGGGTACGTGGAAATGGTGTAAGAGCCATTTCCAGGTTTGTTGTTAACCTTATCCCAAACGATATTCTTTCTGCCCTCCCTCACCTGAAGCATGTGCTTCTTAGACCGGCCTCTCTTTGCTTCCTGCCAAACATTTCTTCTCCAGAATCCTCTTTCCTCTTTGCTCAGTGCATCCCTGAACTGTAAGGGAGAGAGAGGGAAGGTGGGAGGGAGAGAAAGAGAGAGACAGAGAGAAGTGAGTGAGAAAGTCCAGGCTGTTGTGACTTACCAAGGATTTTTGTCAAAGATCAAAGTATCTAAATGTACCAGACAGAAATGGAAAATGGTGTTTTAAAGTAGGAACACATGTTTTACTTTAGAAAAGTGAAAATTGCAGAAGATTATTTTCTTCTATTGTATTCTCTCCCCTTCTCCTGACTTTTAATTGGAGGCAACACAGAATAAACAGGGTGGGATCTACTTCTCACTATTTCTACCAACTACTACTACTACGGCTACCACTACTACTACTACTTTATGCCCTGTATTATCTTCCTAAAACTTGACTAATTCAGAATTCCAAAACAAATCTGGCCCCAGATATTAGGATAAGTACCTTCACTGCCACCATCCACTCCAGAATTGATGATTCCAATAGCCTCCTAACTGGTTTCCCTCCTTCCAGCCTTGCTGCCCTCCAGTTAATTTTGAACTGTGTCGCTAGAGTGACAGTGAAAATCTAAGTCAATTCAAGCCACTCCTCTGCTCAAAACCCTCCAGTAGGGTTTTCATAGGCCCATAGAGCCCTCCATGACCTGCCCCTGCCATCCCAACATCACTCCACTGGCTTTCTTGCTATTCCTGACAGGCCTGGGATCTACACTGTTCTCCTGCCTCAGGGCCTTTGCACTTGTTCTTTCCTCTATCTGTTATACTTTTCCTCCAGATTACTGAAGTCCAGCTCCCTAACATAGGTCAGTCTTTACTCTGCCTTATAAGTAAGGCTTTCACTGACAACATTTTCTACATTACATCTTCCTCCAAAATTTTCTTACTGTCCCTCTTTAGCAGTTAAAAATTATCCTAGGGATAAAAGTTTCTTTTTTTCTTTTTGGACAATAGGAAAAATTGCCTTGAATATCTTTGGCCTGTAGTGTGAAATTATTGCTTCATAGGAGTTTTAAGTTACCACTTAAAACCACTTAAAAATATTTAGTTTTAAGTATTTAACACTTAAAAAATACTTCATATTTAAGAATCAGCATTGTACAGGGCACCTGGGTGGCTCAATTGCTTAAGTGTCTGCCTTTGGCTTAGGTCATGATCCCAGGGTCTTGGGATCAAATCCCACGTTGGGCCCTCTGCTCAGTGGGGAGCCTGCTCCCCCCTCTGCCTGCAGCTCCCCCTGCTTATGCTCTCACTCTCTCTTTCTCACTCTCTCTCTCTCTCTCCCTGTCAAATAAATAAATAAAATCTTGAAAAAAAAAAAGAATCAGTGCTGAAGTACACTTACATGCTATTACATGTGAATTCATATCTCAAGGTTAAAAGTAAAATGAATATCTATCTATCTTTCTATCTATCTATATATGTCTTTTTGTTGTTTTAAAATTCTCTTCTAGGATCTTTGTCAATTATTTTGCCATCTCAGTTTTCAGGAAAAATTAATTTGTAATTCTCATTTATCCAACAGGGTGGACTAAGCGCCCAAGCTTTTGTTCGTGTGGAAATGGAGGATGTGAATGATAATGAACCTGTCTTTAACCCATCAACCTACATGACGAGTATTAGCAGCCAGACTCAGCCAGGCACCGAGATCCTCAATGTTCTTGCCACTGACAGGGATTCGGGGATATTTGGAACGGTGGCTTATGAGCTCATTCCCGGAGACCTGTCGTCCCTTTTTACCATCGACTCCACTACAGGTGTGTGCTCTCCGACCAGTTTTCCTCTGAAATCAACAGCTTCCACTTTACAGCCAGAGAATTGGCAAAAGTGATTTTTTTATTAGCAGGGATGTTGTGGGACTTACTTCACCTTCTGGAAGGCAGTAAGGTATATTGTAAAGCTCCAAGTCTTTGTGATTATATGAGACCTGGATCTGAGTTCGAGCCTTGTTTCCTACTGGTCTTATAATCTTTATTGACCTTGGTCTTTTTACCTTAAAAGTAGTGCTATCAATCCCTGCATTGTAAGGTTTTGTGAGGATTAGAGGCAGTAAATTATGAGAAATAGCTGGCTGATAGCATTTATTTTGCAAATGTTCATTCACTCCGTGTGTATGATCTTGCAATCTAAGAGTGATTCCCATGATTTCAGTGTATTAACAGATAATTTAGTGCAGAGAGCATTATGTGGAAATCCAAAGTAGATCCCTTTCTTGTACCAGGTCTGGCATTCCCTAGTCTCTTTGGGTCTTCACTTCCTTGTTTTTAGCAAGACACCTAAAGTCCTTTTAATTCTGTAATACAGTAATTGCATATCCACCAAAGAAGTCCAGTGGATAAACTGAGTCTTTTAGAAATAATCATAACTTAGGAAGTTATCATCCCCTTCTTATTTATTTATTGTTAGCAAAGTAATGTTTGAAATAGTTGATTACAGGAAAATCTAAAATTTCAGGTATATGATACTACATTTTAATACTTTCAAGATATTGGAGATGTTCTGGTCCCAAAATGATGCTGCAAGAAAAAAAAAACAACCCCCCCCCATTTTTAAACATTTCTCTTTCTTTTAAAAAAAATTTAATTACATTTTACTTTATTGTAGTAAGAGCACTTAACATGAGCTCTGATGTCTTAACAAATTTGTAAGTATATGATGTGTTATTGCTGTCAACAGGTACAATGTACAGCCAATCTCTAGAGCTTACTCATCTTGCTTAATTGAAACTTAATGCTCATTGATTAGCCACTTCCCAACTCCCCCCGCAGCAAGCCTCTTACAACCACCATTCCGCTCTTTGATTTTATGATTTTGACTCTTTCGGAGACCTTATGTAAGTGGAATAATGTTGTATTCATGCTTCTGTTACTGGCTTCTTTCACTCAACATAATATCCTCCAGGTTCTTCCATACTGTTGCATTTTGGAGGATTTCCTTCTGTATTAAGGCCAAATACTATTCCACTGTATGTATGTACCATATTTTCTTTATCCATTCATCTGTTGATGGACAGCTAAGTTATTTTTACCGTTTGGCTGTTGTTAACCTGGGAATGCAGATATTTCTTTGAGATTTTATTTCTTCTTAAAGCTTCTGAGTAGAATGAATTTCTGTTGTGATGAGGATAATATCTGGTGCTATAATAGACATTTTCTGTACATTGTCTTTATTGAATCTTCACGATACCCTCTGCAACAACCATATTTGCTCACAACAATCACTAATTTACACGGAAAATCTTATTTATCATGTTAGTTTGTCTTCTCACCCAACCCCAGGAGGTGGAGAGTCATTGCTTCTTGCTTGGAAGGTGTACTTGCATCTGATGTGTGTGACTGGGGGATTAGTTGTTTACAACGGCAGTCTCAATAAGGCAGAATTTTCCTTGCTCAAAATAATCCATTGATGTGGCTCCTTTAACATTTCAAAGATCAGAATAAAATACTTTTTTTTTTAAGGAAATTAGTCTGTTTATCTTGGCATTTTCAAAATCTGTCTAAACTCCTTGTCAAATTGTCAGGCCCTCTAGGACACGAGCATTGCCAAAAATATATAGGTCAGCCAGTAATCAGGGCACACGATCTAAAAACATTTAGTAGATTGTTTTTAAAAGACATCAACATGCTCATCGTCTAGTTTTCCCTGGAAGGGCTTGAAGAATGAGCTGTACTGTGTTCTGTTTTTAGAAGAGATCTCTTGCTGTTGCACTGGCTTCAGGAAGCCACAGGCTTCCATTCTTGGCCTGGGCTGTAAGACAAATGCCATTATTAATCAAGGAGAACGCTTTACATGGGTCATTATCTAGGGAAATATCATGGTATTTTTTTTTTTAAAGCAAAGACTAAATTCGTAATGGAAGTAGCCTTGGGTTATTATTGTTGGCAATTTTAATGCCGGTTCATTTAGGTTGAAGACGTTTTTCTAACAGTGCTCAGAATTTGGTTGCACTTAATCACAACTCATGAGAAATTCATGAGGCCTGGTAATGCTTTACTTTAACCTTTAGAAGGGAATTAAACAGCATCACAACTAGCTATGGGAAAAAGTTGCCTAGTGAACAGGCAGTCTTCAGTTTGAACAGTTGAATTCAAGTTCATCTGTTGGCTGACCGCAGCTCTGAATACTTTTTCTTTTTTTTTAATGTAATATTTTATTAATTGTTTTTATTAACATATAATGTGTTATTTGCCCCAGGGGTACAGGTCTGTGAGTCATCAGCACTCACCATATCACATACCCTCCCCAGTGTCCATAACCCAACCACCTTCTCCATACCCCCATCTCTCCAGTAACCCTCAGTTTGTTTTGTGAGATTAAGAGTCTCTTATGGTTTGTCTCCCTCCCAATCCCATCTTGTTCCATTTTTTCCTTCCCTATCCCCCAAAGCCCCCACTCTGCCTCTCGAATTCCTCATATCAGGGAGATCATATGATAATTACATTTTCTATATCATCCATAGCAGTAAGGCTTCTGTAGTGGTAGTAAGGCCCAGCCAAAAAAGCTAATTGAATGGTTGTTCTTCTCAAAGAGTAGAACAAGTTGTTGTATTGGAATATGGTTTTCTTCTTCTGGACATTTTAGCAACGTTTATTCTTCCCATCCAAGAGCATGGAATGGTCTTCCATCTTTTTGTGTCTTCTTCAATTTCTTTCATGAGTGTTCCGTAGTTCCTCGAGTACAGATCCTTTACCTCTTTGGTTAGGTTTATTCCCAGGTATCTTATGGTTCTTGGTGCTATAGTAAATGCAATCGATTCTCTCATTTCCCTTTCTGTATTTTCATTGTTAGTGTATAAGAAAGCCACTGATTTCTGTACATTGACTTTGTATCCTGCCACATTACTGAATTGCTGTATGAGTTCTAGTAGTTTGGGGGTGGAGTCTTTTGGGTTTTCCATATAAAGAATCATGTCATCTGCGAAGAGAGAGAGTTTGACTTCTTCATTGCCAGTTTGGATACCTTTTATTTCTCTTTGTTGTCTGATTGCTGTTGCTAGGACTTCTAATACGATGTTGAACAAGAGTGGTGAAAGTGGGCATAATTGTCGTGGATCTGTTTTGTTGTTGTTGTTGCTGTAACCTATACAAAGCTGGACTTTCCTCCTTCTGCTATAAGATCTGTCTTTACTGAGGCTGCCAGTGTAAATGCAGAGTCAAGAAATTGCCTCTATCAATATATATTTGTAGAGCAAATGAATAAATGACAGCTAGAAATAATTGAAAAGTGATTTAAATCCTTATTACATATTCTTAAGAAACTGCTAGGCAGTGTCATTGATAACACAGAGCAAAATTTCATTTATAATCTTCTTTCCACAGGCTCCTGGGTGGCTAGTTGTTAAGTATCTGTCTTTAGCTTAGGTCATGATCTCGGGGTCCTGGGATCAAGCCCTTGCATCGGGCTCCCTGCTTGGTGGGAAGACTGCTGCTTCCTCTCTCACTCACCCTGCTTGTGTTCCCACTCTTGATGTGTCTCTCTCTGTCAAATAATAAATAAAAATAAAATCTTTTAAAAAATAAAATAAAACAAAATAAAATAGAACCTTTTTTCTGCGTTAGAGTGCAGTAGGTAATCCTATGGCTCACCTCCACTTTTCCTTACAATTCTCCCAAACTCCACCTGGCTAGCATTTTTCTAGATATATATGCTAAGTATACTAAATATATTTGCATTTATATATAGTTACATAATTCTATAGATGTATAGCTATATAGTTTTATATGAGAAGAATATTGAGAATTGATGAGCTAATTTATACATTGTCACTCTTTTGTGAATTACTCTAAGAATCTCTCTTAGAGACATTTATTCATTTGCTCACTGGTTCATTCATCCTTTAATTTTGATGCTTCCTCTATCAGACATGCTGTTTTCTATGCTTATACACTTCGTGCTATAGGCTTATGTTTTTCTGAAGCCAAGAGATTGCCCATTGATCTTTTTGTGCCACAATCAAGACTCATGCTTTAAAAATAGAGCTCTTTGACTTTCTGTGTTCATCTGGTAAGAAAAGTGTTTTGGAGAAAACTGAAGGGGGTGTGGTGATGTCATGGTTGTTTTCTCTTGTGGGTTTATCTTCCTGTTCTGTTTCTGGTTTTCTAAGTTTGTTGTTGGTTCAAAGAACATTTTTGTAAAATGTGCTTAGGCACCAGGAGAGAGATATTGAACTGAGCCTTCATCTCTCTTATTCTCTGTTGGTTGGGTTCCTTTGATGTGGGCATGAGGCAGACCACACTGTTTTGAGTTTTAAAAGAAGGAAACACAAGAGTCATATTTATTAATAGCTCTTTTTATGTTTTTAATCCCATTTTATGAACTGTATGTAGATTTTTTTTCTTCTGTTGTTTGAAGTATTTTCTTTAGTAGCATGAAAAGAGTAGTTCTTTAGCTTTTGTGTTTGTCTTATTTTTTACACCGAAGCAAACATTACTGCTAACTCAGATTATTTTAAGGTGTCAGATTTCAGACATTTGTGTTGGTCATTTACAGTAGCTCACAACCTCTTTTGCTAGGACTACCTGTGGTTAAATTCTTCTGGTTTACCTCTCTTTATAGAAGCAAGTTAATGATACAAAGAAAAGTCAATTTAAGTTCTAAAGAGTGTAGCTTATCTATTCAAGGCAGAAAATGGAAGCAAGTTCATCCTTTCAAGACATAATTACTCAATACCTATTATATACCAGTCACTGTTTGAAGTATTTGGGATACATCAGTCAGTAAGACAGATAAAAATTTCTGTTCTCAGAGAACTTAACAACAAAAGCTTATGTTGCCTTGCCTATTATCTGTTCTATGTTTAGTTGTGTACACAAACAAAGTCCAAGTTTAGAATTACAGAAGAACAAGTAATTAAAAGGGTAACTGAGTGAGTTAAAGGCAGCTATGCCTCCTTGTTTGGTTCTAATCTTTTGTTTGTACAGGATGTGTGGATTTTAACGTGGGCTGTGAGTAATATAGCAGACTCTGTTTTTCTTTATTTCAAGGGCAGATCTTTTTCTAATGTTAGTTTTAAGCTCACATTTCATATCATGTAATGATTTTCATAATTCTTCATGATTGCCACTTTACTACATTTAGAACGTTCTGATATGTAGCTAATAAATTAAAAACACATCTCATTCCATAAGGGATGTAAGCCTCCTCATGCCAAAATAAATAAATAAATAAATAAATAAATAAGTAAATAATGACTTCCTTTTATTTGTAAGACAGAGGCTAAAATTACTCACAAAACCTAATCAGTATGTGTTGCTTTTGTAGGAAACAAAAGCATATTTGGGAGTTTTCTTATTAATTTTTCCAGTATAAGTTCACAGATTTTTGCGAACACCACAATTCAGCTCCCTTATTTAATGGAGAAAGAAATTGAGGGTGAAAGGGATTCAGTGAATTGCCTAAGGATACACAGTGAGTATATGGCAGAATCGGACTTAAACCTTTTCCTGGAACCATCATCTGTCACTTATTGCTCTGTCTCGGATGATAACACCTTTCAATATCTTTTCTGTATATTGCCTGTTTGAGCCTTACATCAACTTATGGTATAAGTAAAGTAGATGCTTTTGTGTCCGTCTGCAAATTAAGAGAATAAAGGACCTCGAGTCTTAGTGACTGGCTGAGGGAAACCGTAACAAACCTGACACTTGAATTTACCTTTTGGACTTCCCTTTTAAGGCTCCTTCCATTATTATGCTTTTTTTTTTTTCCTTTTAAACTAAACACAAAGCTAAGATAGAGTTTCATTGTCTCAACTAAATACGATAGAAAAATGATCTCTCATTGTGGCTTCTTATATAAGCTTCTCTGAAATACCAAATTATCTCCTAATGTATTTGCTCTTTTCAATTGACTGCATAAAATTTAGTGGAATCTTCCAAAATGGCTATGTTTTTCTTAAGAATCCTTTTCATTATCATTATGAGACAAAGTTTTCAGTCCATTCCATTCCTTTCAGCCACTACAACTTAGTAACCCAGATTTGTGTATGAAATCAATAGCATAACGTCACTTATTTACTGAGTAAGTTTCTATATTCTCACAAACTGAGTATAGGAAAGGCATCATAAAAACAAATAACCAAAAAGATATTGGTATGGACAACCCATAGTGTTTGGTCTGTCTCTGTTTTTGAGAAAACCACACTTACAGACTCCATGTTTGGTGATGATTATGAGTCTGTGTTTGTTTGTTTGTTTGTTTGTTTGAAGTAGGCTCCATGTCCAGCATGGATCCAAGTGCAGGGCTTGAACTCAAGACTCTGAGATCAAGATCTGAGTTGAGATCAAGTGCTCGCTTCGGCAGCACATATTCTGAGCTGAGATCAAGAGCTAGATGCTTAACCAACTGAGCCACCCAGAGGCTCCTTGTACTTGTTTTTGTTCTTAACTATCCCATAGTTTATAAGTCTAGTGGTGACCCACAGGTTATTTTCTGACTATGAATGACCACCTTGGTTAAGAGCATCTCATCTTTTTCAGGATATCAGAGTTTGAAAGTCAGTATTGCTTAATTAATAGAATTATATGTATGTTAGATTTTAATTAAGAGAGGACCTTTGTCTTTAAGTTCTTTAATTAGTCTATCAATTAAGAAATATTTCATCCCAACACTTTTCTCTATTTAAATAAGAAGTGACAAGGTAAAGAACATAGGCAAACATTATGCACATTATAATTGGTATGTACAAATCCAAACACTCAGTAATTCAAGCATAAAATAACCAGAGCTCATGAACAACCAGTAAATGAATCAACTTCTATTTTTCTAAAGTTAAAGTTTGTCCCCTGCACTGGTGGGTAATGATAATGTGCAAGTGTCATGAAAAAAATGAGAGCCAAGTAATCACTGTACCTTAAAATATGAAAATATAAATCCATAAATTCTAAACTGACAAATATATAAGCAGAGAGAGCTATTCATTTTATTGACCATCTTCACATTTATTACATATATAAATATGCACATTTATAAGAAACATATATTATAGAGCTATATACAACATTTTATAGCCCCTCCACTTTTTAAAAAAAATATTTATTTATTTGAGAGTGAGAGAAAGCATGTAAGTGGTGGGGAGGGGCAGAAGGTGAGGGAGAGAATTTCAAGCAGAATCAAAACAGAATCAAGGGAGAGTTTCAAGCAGAATCCAGGCAGAGCATGACTCAGAGCTTGATCCCATGACTCTGAAATCATAATCTGAGCAAAAACCAAGAGTCAGATATTTAACCGACTACACCACCAGGCAGCCCTTGTCCCTCTACTTTTAATAGACACCTCAGTTTATTAAAAAATCATGGATTCAGAAAGACTTAAATGTGAGTAAGAAATCCATTAAAATCCTAGAGGAGAACTCAGGTAGTAACCTCTTTGATCTTGACCACAACAACTACTTGCAAGACACATCCTATGAACTATTGAAACTTTGTCAAAATAAAAAGCTTCTGCACAAAAAGAGGAGTCAACAAAACTAAGAGGAAACCTGGGAGAAGATATTTACAAATGACAAATCAGATAAAGGGCAGGTATCCAAGAGCTATAAAGAACTTATTAAGCTCAACACACCCACAAAAAATAATAATCCAGTCAAGAAATGGGCAGAAGACATGAACAGACACTACACCAAAGAAGACATACAAATGGGCAACAGACACATGAATAAATGTTCCATGTCACTGGTCATCAGGGAAATACAAATGAAAGCCACAATGAGATACCATCTTGTATCAGTTAGAATGGCAAAAATTAACAGAACAGGAAACAACAAATGTTGGCGAGGATGTGGAGAAAGGGGAACCCTCCTACACTGTTGGTGGGAATACAAGCTGGTGCAGCCACTCTGGAAAACAGTATGGAGGTTCCTCAAGAAATTAAAACTAGAGCTACCCTACGACCCAGCAATTGTACTACTGGATATTTACCTCAAAGAAACAGACGTAGTGAAAAAAAGGGCCATCTGCACCCCAATATTCATAGCAGCAATATCCACAATAGCCAGACTGTGGAAAGAGCCAAGATGTCCATCAACAAATGAATGAATAAAGAAGATGTGGTTTATATATACAAGGAATTATTACCCAGCTATCAGAAAGGATGAATACCTACCATTTGCATCAACATGGATGGAACTGGAGGGTATTATGTTAAATGAAATAAAGTCAATCAGAGAAAGACAAGTATCATATGGTTTCACTCATATGTGAAATATAAGAAAGAGGGCAGAGGATCATAGGGTAGGGAGAGAAAACTGAATGGGAAGAAATCAGAGAGGGAGACAAAACATGAGATACTCTTGACTCTGGGATACAAACTAAGGGTTAAAGAAGGGGATGTGAGTGAGGGGATGGGGTAGCAGGGTCACTGACATTAAGGAGGGCGCATGATGTGATGAGCACTGGGTATTATATGCAACTGGTGAATTACTGAACACTACATCTGAAACTATTGATATACTATATGTTGGCTAATTGAATTTTTTTATTTAAAAAAGTTTTTTTTTAATTTATCTAACAGACAGAGATCACAAGTAGGCAGAGAGGCATGCAGAGAGAGAGAGGAAGGAAAGCAGGCTCCCTGCTAAGCAGAGAGCCCGATGCGGGGCTCTATCCCAGGACCCTGGGATCACGAACTGAGCCGAAAGCAGAGGCTTTTAACCCACTGAGCCACCCAGGCACCCCAGCTAATTGAATTTAAATAATGATAATAAAAAAGGACTTTAAAAGCATGACAGAAAAGTTTAAACGATTACAAGAGGGAATAAGGAATGACATGAGGGTTTTGAGCATGAGCCTGTCATGGTGATGTTTAAGGAAATTTACCCTAGGAATGGTATGCTAGGTGGATTATAGAACAGGAAAATTTAAACAGGGAATATATATTAATTAACAAGGCCTATATAATAATATATTATTGTAATAATCCATGGGTAAACTAATTGGGTTTTACTAAGGAAATAGACATACAGAAAGGAAGGAACTAATTTGAGGATATTTTAAGAAATAATGACTAATTTGTTTTATTAATGGAAGAGGCTGAGTCATGCATAATTTTAACTAAATGATTGATGATCTGACTGATGTCAAATTGACAAATGCTCTGGAGAACACCTAGAAAGAGGTATAGAACTTAATTCAGGTGAAAGGGCATGGGGAGACACTAGAATAAAGAAACCATTGAAGCCACAAGAGCATATGAATATTTTTATGAAAATCATATACAGCAGTAGTTTTCAGACATTATAAAGCATAGAGGAATTAACCGGTGGAGATTGTTTAAAATGCAATTCCTGAATCTTTCCCCAAAAGTACAGATCAGAGTATCTAAGAGCCTGAAATGCTTGTTTTTAGAAGTAGCCCAGACGATTCTGATGCAAGTGGCCACAGGATATCTTTTGAAACCCTAAAGAGCCCTAGGACTTAGTAGAGAAATCTTAGACACCTAAGGAGGGCAGAGCACTGTTGAAATCCAAGGAATTGTTAGGAGAGGCTGACGAAAAGCCAGCAAACACGGATATAACCAAAGGAAGGAATCCAAGAGCAATCAAGGAGCATCACGTAGCCAGTAGATTGTAGGAATCAAGGACCATAAGGATGGAGACAACTTCTGGTTGCTCATCTTTCATCTGGTGGTGGGGGTCATAAAATACTAGATGATTCTCACCAGAGATAATATGCTTTTAAATAGCAGTGTGACCATAGTACAGATACTTATTTTATTAGATATCACAATTTATGTTATTGTGGTACATTTTGCTAGTGGTCTGATTATTTATAACATTTTTTAAAATATTTTATTTATTTGACAGAGAGATCACAAGTAGGCAGAGAGGCAGGCAGAGAGAAGAAGGAAGCAGGCTCCCTGCTGAGCAGAGAGCCTGATGCAGGGCTTGATCCAGGACCCTGAGATCAGGACCTGAGCCGAAGGCAGAGACTTACTCCACTGAGCCACCCTGGCACCCCTATAACATTATTTTTGTTTGTATCTTGGGAATCACATGTTCAAACTGTTTTATATAGATAATTTCTATAAAGCATGGTATAACTTAACTTCAGCAATTTATTGACTCAAATACAGGTCTCCTAAATATGTTCATTTGATGGTTCTAAAATTTCTATTGATACATATCGTTGAAACTTTTTATATAATAAGAATCCCACATTTAGAGAAGAGTTTTGGGCAGTTATTTTTCAAGACACACATATTGAAGTCCAGTCTCAATCTTCACTATTATATCCATTTCCTATATAGGAAGGTAGTATATATATTTTTGTAACAAACATATCTTCTTTTTCTGGAGATATATATATATATATATTTTTTTTTTTTTCCTAATTACAAATTAACATGTTGTCTTAGTCCATTCAGGCTGCTCTAACGAAATACCACGGACTGGGTGACTTAATAACAGAAATTTATTTCTCATAGTTTGGAAGCTGCAAGTCTGAGATCAAAGTCTGGCCAATTCAATTCCTGGTGAGAGCTCTTCCTGGCTTGTGGACAGTTACCGTCTCTCTATTTTCGCATGGTAGAGAGAGAGTGAGCTCTCTGATGTCTCCTCTTATGAGGATGCTAATCCTATAAGATCAGGGCTCCACCCCTATGACTCCATTTAACCTTAATTACTTCCTCCAAATGCAACCATACTGCATTTGGAGGAAGTTAAGTATTAAGCCATACTTAAATAAGAATATTTAAGAGACAAAATTCAGTCCATAGCACATATGCTTGTTAGAACTATAGGAGTATAAGAAGTAGAAAATTAACTGTCCCATGATCTCAACCTATAGGAGATGATCTCTCTTGATTGCTGTTCAGATCCTTCCATGTTTTCCAGGATGCATATTTTTCTGTGTGTGCATGTTGGGGGGGTGGTGTAGGGTACAAATAAAGTATGTTAGTGTTCATGATTATACTTTACATATTGTTCTGTATTTTTCCCATATAAAATGTAGCATGTAACGTCTTTCTAGATGAAAACATGTATAGTCATTCTTTTTAGATGCCACATTAATATTCTATCGTATTAGTCTACCACAATGGATTGAATCATTCATTTTTTTTCTCGTGCTGTCTCTTTAAGGGTGGGGACTCAGTTTCCTCTCACCCTCCCACCTCTCCCAGATCCCAGCCTGCTAATTTTTTAAAATTCCAGGTTTTAAGTTCCACTGGTTATAAGAACCCATGAAAGTCAGCTCCTCTGGTTTTCAAAGCCAAATGTTATGGGGATTCATCCTCCCCATTCAGGCTTTCTGGTGTGGGGGTCTATTTCTCTTGTCCTTGCCGTCACTGTCCCTCCCTCCTGCAGACAGTTCATGAGTCTGTTTAGTTCCAGACCATGTCTCAATACTTCCTGCTACATCTCTTATTATTAGGATACTAAATTATTGTTTATATATTTTCAAAATGTTGTCTTTTGATTTTATTTATAAATAATTAAGTAAATTAAAGAATACATGAATGAATAAGAGAGATCAAAACTTTAATTAAAATACCTGTTTAATTTATGATAAGTATGTGCACACAGGCCACTGTGGGATTGTAGAAGGTCGATCTAAAACAAAGTATATGAAGGTCACCTACACCAGGAAAATCTTGAGCTGTGCTTCAAAATGTGACCAGAAGTCGGAGAACATGAAGAAGTTGTTCTAGGAAAGGGGTACAGCAATCCAAATGGAAAAGAGCAAGGTCTTTCCTAGAATTTATAAATAGTTCACTGTGTCTGGTAAAAAAAGGATTGCACAGAGATAGGCTACGGAAGTGAAAAGGGCTCACTTACCAACGACTTGGTCAATGATAGAAAAGGCATTTGAACTTCGCCCTGAAACCCTGGTGAGGTACCGACATGTCTAGACTTGGATTTTAGGAAGATTATTACATACAAGTATGAAAAATGGTTCAGAAGGAGACCTCTGAAGTCAGAAAGACCAAGTTGTGGTCTAGTGGAGGCAGACAAGGTGCCTCCTTAGCGCAGTAGGCAGTGCATCAGTCTCATGGTTGAGGCAGACATTAATCTTTTCATTGTCATAATTATAAAAAGTGGAAAATGGGTGAGTCTGGTGGTGGATATTAAGGAGGGCACGTATTGCATGGAGCATGGGTGAGGTGCATAAGAGAAATTTAAAAAACTTCTCTACAATTGGAACTGAGTCAACTCCAGAAGAATATATACCTGGAGAGCAGGGATGACTAGGGGTAGAGGGTCTTTTCATTTATTTCTGGAGGCAGACACTTTTGTATTATTTGAGTTCTTTTTTTTAACCAAGCATAGACTTTAATAATAAAGTCTATTTAATAATAATAGACTTTTAAAGCTCATCAATAACAGATGGTAACAATCTGACAGAAATTTCCGTGATAATCATTGAGTGCTTGGTGGATCACCAAATCAGTATGAACACAAATTTTAATATGGCTGCTACACCTGGTATAATAATACTTGGTTACACTAATATTTTATAAGTATTCTAATAAACAGTGTTTATACACTTTTTTGTAATAGCCCCATTATAGCTGGAACCATGTGTTCACCGATCAACTTGGAACGTGTTCAGGAGAAATGAACCATGAGTGAAAGGACTTAAAATCATGTTAGATAAGGAACGGCTACAGAAAATGGGGACACTCTGCCCAGAGCAGGTCAGACAAGATATTTGACCTCTTACTGATGGTGTGTTATGCCAAAGAGAAGTAAAACATTTTTCATTACATTCCTAATAGAAATAGAAATAAGGGATTAGTGCTGTAAGAGGACAGATTTGACATAAAAAAAGAAAGAAATTGAATGGCTATCCTCTTTTTTATGCCTAGAAAGCCAACAATTCGGATGTTTTGGCTAGCTTCTCATAAACTGACAAAAATTGCTGTATTCCTTCATTCAACTTACAGCCCAACTGTATTTTGATAGATCCCACAAAGTTCAGCTACATTTATTTGTATGGAAATTCATGTGATAAGTTTGTGTGGTTTTTTTCTTTCTCATTAAAAAAACTAACACATTCATTTTTGAAATTGGTTATGTTATATCTGTTTTCATGTTTTCAGACTAGCACATGAAAGGGTGGTGTTCATAATATTAAATAGTTGGTTTTCTCAGCATTACTGGATCCTTCCCCAACTTAACCATTCACATCTTCTCTTCTCACCCACACTATGTACACAATCCTAACTTTCCACTCTTGTCCCCATGGTTTTAGCACTTTTTAAGATTATTCATTTATTTAGAGAGAGAAAGAGAGAGAGCCTAGTGAGCAGGGGAGGGGCAGAAGGAGAGAGAGAAGCAGACTTCCTATTGAGCAGGGAGCCAATTTGGGGCTCAATCCCAGGACCCCAAGATCATAATCTAGGCTGAAGTCAGATGCTTAACAGACTGAGACACCCAGCCCTTCTACACCACCCTGTACCATGGTTTTTAACACTGATTCAAGTTTTCTTACCCACAGCCATCAACATTATATCTTCTCATCAACAAAGATGGAGCCAGCTAAAAAAGAGGGCTGTCCTACACCATCCAGTTCAGGTCAGGTGTCAAATAACTCAGAGGATGACATTTTAGTTTCATTCTGTAGATTTAGGATCCTGATGCCTGCTCAGATTGTGATCACCCTACAATCCTCCATTAGCTGAGATTATTTTAGATTATGGTGTATACTCTGCCATCCCATCATCCTGGGATGGCAGATATGGTTGTTAAGATGGGTGATATGGTTGTTAAGAACTAACAAAGGCAACACAATTTATCTTTACTGCTGAACTGATATACTTTCAGGATCTCTAATCTTTAAGATCTGGGGAAATATTGCTTACCTGATGGAATTTGGACCATAATTTTGCAAATATGCTCAAGCTCTTGGATTGGAAAGTAGATGCATTAGGGTTCTCTAGTAATGAAACCAATAAGAGAGAGAGAGAGAGAGAGAGATAATAAGATAGATAGATAGGTAGAGGTAGATGTAAAGAGATTTATTATAAGGAATTAGCTCAGGTGATTATGGAGGCAAACCAGTCCCAAGATCTACAAGTGAGGTGGTCAAATGGAGATCCAGGAGAACCGATGGTGTAGTTCCAGTCTGATGCTTGTAATCTCAAGATTTAGGAAGAGCTGATGTTTCAGTATAATTCTGAAGTCAGGAAAAAAAAAAAAAAACTAATGTCTCATTTTGAAGGGAATCAGGCATGGGAAATTGCCATTTGTCAGGGAAGTATCAGTCTTTCTGTTGTATTTAGGCCTTCAACTGGTTTACGGAGGCCCATCCACATCAGGGAGGACAATCTGCTTGAATTAGTCTACCTGTTTAAATATTAATCTCATTAAAACACCATCACAGAAACATGCAGCATAATGTTTGACCAGATGTTTGGGCACCCCGTGGCCCAGTCAATCTGACATAAAATTAACCCTCACAGTGGGGTTAGCAGACCCAGGGTGATAGTTGCTCCTCAGTGTTTACTGCATGTTCTCTGTTCTTCAATTCTTTTTCTCTCCTACCCAGGAATTATTTACTTAACATCAACTCTTAGTCATTTGGAATCTACTACACTTTTGTTGATGGTCTGTGCTCGTGATGGTGGTGGGCTCACATCTGTCATTAATGCTGACATCACTATACACATTCTTCAGACAACTCTGGAACCTGCTGAATTTGAAAGGCCTAAGTATACTTTCTCAGTTTATGAAGATGTACCTGAAGACAGTCCTGTGGGAACAGTAAAAGCAAAAGAGTCCTTGAGTAAGTATTTAGGTCTTGTGCCTTGTTAAAATCCATTATTGGAACACTTCCTGTGTTTTTCTTAAGTTGTGTAATCGTGACTAAATCTTTTCCTTTCTCCATGCAGAAAGAATGGAGACCACACGATGTGGCTCACTCTTTGTTCTTTCAACATTATTTCTATCCTACAATTTTTCCTAATCAAAAAAGTAATAGATACTTTTGAAAAGTTTAAAATAGAGAATGATTATAATGTAGAAAGTATACATCTATAACTTATTCCTCCAAACACACAAATGTGCATACACACACATTTAAAAAATTTTAAGTCTTCTTTTTTTTAAGATTTTACTTATTTATTTGAGACAGAGAGAGAAACAGAGAGAATGAGCAGGGCGTGGGACAGAGGGAGAGGGAGAAGCAGAGACTCCCCACAGAGCAGAGAGCCTGACATGGGACTCGATCCCGGGACCCTGGGATCATGACCTGCGCTGAAGACAGATACTTATGTGACTGAGCCACCCAGGCACCCCACACCTTAAACATTTTTTTGTGAAAAGGGGAGAAGGGTGGGAGGAATGGTGAGCCTGGTGGTGGGTATTAAGGAGGGCACGTATTGCATGGAGCACTGGGTGAGGTGCATAAACAATGAATTATGGAACACTGAAAAAAAAGAAAATTAAATTTAAAAAGAAACTAAAAAAAAAAGAAAATACATCCTGCTGTATTTGTTATTTTAAAACTTTCCTTTACCATCCACTTTATATATTGAGGACAGTTTTCCAAGTAACTGGACATCATTCTGTTTCATTAAAAAAAAGTTTGCATAGTATTTTGACTTAGATATAAAGATATTTTCTTAAAACATTTTCCTTTTGCTATTAATTTGAATGATTTATAGCCATTTTTTGTAGTCCAAATAATACTCAAGCAAATATTCATATATGATTTATGAAGGTTTCTCAGTGGGGTAGATTCCTAGAAATGAATTATTTGTCCAAAGATCTTATTCTGCTCTCAGTCCACTTCTTCTCTGTCCTCTTTTCCTTCTCTTAAACTTTGTGGGGGGTATTTGCCACTCATAGGTAGATATCATTGAGAAGCGCCAAGCATAACCTTAACTCGGCTTCCCCAAATATGTAAAACAGGCATCCAAATTATTTTCTGAATATCTTTCCCTTTTACTTAATGCAGAATGATTGAAAGGAAGATAGTGAAACCTGTGCCTTGCTCCCTGTCCATTGGGCATTACCTTTGTCTGCTAATACATCTTGACCATGGTGTCCACCTTTCAGTAGATTTTGGAGAGCTGAGGAGGTTATGTCATTGCATTGTGTTTTCCATGGATGTAGTATATATCTGGAATATATATGTATATATACACACACAAATATATATATGTATGCACATATTAATGCTTTTAAGTTTTCAGCATTTCCTGTAGGTGCATTCCAGTAAGTGTATAAGGTGATTGCTTCTTCTTTCTGTTTTGTTTTTTTCTTTTCCCTCCCACTCTTTTTTTTTAGATTCCTCAGAACCAATTTTTTACAGAATCTCCTCTGGTGATCTGGACAGAAAGTTCTCTATTCACCCATGGCTGGGCGTCATTCGAACCCAGAAGCCTCTGGATCATGAAACACAGCCCGTGTTTGTGCTCACAGTGCAGGCTCAGCTTGGCAGCTCCCCAGCCTACAGCAGTACAGAGGTCAACATAACTGTAATTGATGTCAATGACAACCACCCGGTATTTCCCAAAGCCTCTGATGCCGTTACAATACCTCGGACCACGTTGCCCGGCACAGCCTTGTATCTCGCCCATGCACAAGACAAAGACAGTGGGCAGAACGGATTCATCAGATACACTATTGCAAGCCAGACTCCAAGCATCTTTGCCATCGACGCCGGGCTGGGGGCAGTGTACCTCAATGAGAGTCTGCGAAGTCCCGTGCCCCGGAAGTGCACGCTCACTCTGCTGGCCCAGGACCTGGGCATTCCTCCTCGGGCATCCCTGCTAGTGCTGACAGTCGTGATTGAGGAACAGGAGCAAAGCCCATCCTTGACGTTTGAAAACTTGGTCTACCAAGTGGAAGTCAGCGAGTCTCTCTCACTGATGACCCAGATCCTGCAAATACAGGCTTTCCCACTTGGCCCACAGAGCACAACGTCACGCCTCCGGTACGCGCTGGAGCCCAGCACGGACTCCTCTGTGTTCGGCGTCCGCCCTGACACGGGTTGGATTTATTTGCGGCGACAGCTTGATTATGAATCCACACAGACATATAATTTTAGAGTGTTTGCCTGGATCCCGGAGGACAGATTGTCGCAAAATGTGAGCACTTCAGTAATTGTTCATGTCCTGGATGAGAATGACAATTCCCCTACCTTCTTGCATGATGTGTTGTTTTTGAAAGTCGAGGAGAGTCCTGTTCCCCAAGGGGTAATAGGCAAAATTACAGCAATTGACAGAGACTCGGGAAAGAATGGACAGCTGTCATATTTCCTTTTGTCTGATGGAAAATTCTTCAAGATGAATCCTAAAACAGGTAGCATTTTGTAGCTTCCACTTACTCCTTTAAAGTCGAAATGAACTAAACTCAAGTCCTTTAGTGATAACATTACAAGCATGCAGTTAAAATTAGTTTCTAGTAGATAACTTATTCAATTAGAGAATTGTGATTTTAAAATGGAAGACAAAATTGAATAGAATTTTACCTGTAATGGTTCACACTTCTTTTGCCTCACACCCACATATTGCCAATATATGGTTCTTATTCTCAATTAGAGCTACAATCAAAAATGGACTGAAGAAATCCCTGCGCAGAGTCTGATTTTCCCCCCAACCATTCTACTTTACTTGTAGATTTTTTTTTAAAAATCCCAAATAATATTTTATAAACTATAAATGTCATTGATGTAAAGCTAGAAAAAAATCCATTAGGTAAAGTTGCAAAATCACGCTATTGATGTCTATCCCCATTCTCATTCTGATAAGGGAACCATAGTGAAAAAGGCAAATATTTCCATTGAATTTTTTCATCAAGTCTTCATTATGAGTTTAAATATTAAAATTCTATTGTATTTAAAATTTATAGTGCAGAAATTTACAAGGATTTTATTTAATTCTGCAATCACCTCCAAATGAAATATGTTCATACGGCAACTGTATAGCTGAAGAAACTTGAGACTCAGAGAGCTCAAAGAACATGTCCCAGTTTATGGAGCCGGAAGGAAATAAGAGGAGGCCACGACCTGTAGAATGTGATTGGTACCCCCTGCCCCATAGTGGGACGGAATTTGAATCCAGTGCTGATGAATTTCAAGCCTTTTTTCTCATAAAGGGCCTGCTGTGTGAATTAGAACAGGTTCCCCCTCCTCCAGTAGATGGAGCTTTACACCAGGGTATATGACTTGCCAGGAAGGCTGCAACGTGTTCAGCTCCCATTCACTCCCAGGCTGGGAAGCCCTCTGCAGGGCACAAACTGCATAGCAGTGCGAGATGATTTGCTTTCTTGTGCCTTCCAGATGCTAGGTAGTTTTGTAGGTCTTCTATTTCCACTTGGGACTTAATAAATAAATAAATAAATAAGTTAAAGTATACAGTTGGTTTCCCCATGGTTTTCTCTCTCCTACAATTAGTACAGCACCCAGCCTCAGAAGACCAGATGTCCTTCCCTAGAATTGTTATATGGCTCGAAGCAAGTAGCTTAACCTCAGAGCTCAGTTTCCTTACCATGAATAGAAGAGATAATTCTTGACATGCTCCCTGTTTTGCTCTGAGGGGGAAAGAGTTAAATCTGTGAAGGGGCTTGCAAGACTACATTCTCACAAACGATTCCCATTCTCCAGGGCTGGGTCCAGGGTTACCACACAGGGGTCGAGGGCACCCTTCAGAGCATGGCAGGCCTGCCTGTCTTCCACATTTCTACATCCTGATGCTCAGCAGTTGGCATGGTGTCTGGGACTAGCTCCTCTGGAAGCCTGTGGCAGCGTCCCCCGTGCCCAGGTCCAGGCTGAGCGTCACAGTCTTTTCTTCACTGACTTTCTAACTGTGGCTTGCCAATCAGAGTTGGTTCATCAGGTAAAAATCTGCTTGCCATTCAGGATTTAGGGTTTTCAGAGGAGAAGTACAGTTTGGAGCTTTAAAAATGCAGTTGTTGGATATGTGATTTTTGTTACAGATCACACTTCTCATAAACATTTATATAAATGTAGTTTGTAAGTAGATGACATAGTAAATGGCACATTTCAGCTCAACAATTTAGCAATTTACCCAAACATGAATTTTCCTTTCTTTGGCTTCTGATTTCACTCATTGTTTTGTTCTACACACTGTCATTTCATTTGGACGAAGAGGGCAAAACCAATCTTAGAAATGGTAATGTTAGCTGGAAGTTACTTCATATTGACTTTCTCACAAATAGATATTTCCATAAATAGTGAGGGAAGTAATGGCTGGTGGAGTTCTGCAGCAGGAGCTAGGCTGTCTGGAGAGACCATGTGGCCTCCAGTGGTCCTTGGCATCAAGTAGAGGCAGTTATGATTTTATGGCTGAGTCTCCATGGCTGAACCATGATGGAAGTTTTTAGAAAACAGTGAGGAAAAACGTGGAAAATAAGGCTTGCAAAACATTGAGTTACTATCCATTGGTAATGCAATGGATAGTGGGAAGTCACTATGGATAGTGGGAAGTCACTATCCATTGCGACATATATGTTTTGCAACATAACATAAAGAACTATTTCCATAAAAACTAAACCATTGTCTGTACAATAAGTTTGATTTTCAGGAAGGTATTTTGGCATTATTTTAAAGTAATGGTAACAACTGTCACATTTGTAATAATGCACAGCTTACAAAAGACTTTAAAATTTAGAATTGTATTTGTTTCTGGTAGCCCTAGAAGGTATGCTAGGGAGAGGTCCTTCCATGTCTAAGGTAGAGAAATTGGGACCCAAACCCTGAACTTTCAATATCAGAGCTGAAGTGCTTTCCATTATTCTGTGTGGCAATATGAAGAGGGATATGCTATAATTTTAAATCTTCTAAATTATTACTAAGTTCTCACAAAGTATTTTATCATTTACTTTTATGAATTCATTTTTTAGTTCAGATGGTGGATGGCAGACAGCTTGAAATACAAAGGACAAATTGGAGATGACATTTTCAGGAGAAACTTCAGAAAATTTAACAGTAGAGCCAAACTGCTAATGTCCATCAACTTAGAAATGATGCATTTACTCTGAGTTTTATGCCTCGTTTTCCTTTTTGTGAATGAGCTGGGATGGGGTCATTCTAGTACCCAGTGACAGCCTCTTGTTCTCCGTGCTCCTTAGGTGAATTTATCAGTTGGGTGGCATTGGATCACGAACTTCAGGTGCACCACCAGGTGACTGTCCTAGTGACTGATCATGGCTCCCCGCCACGGAACGCCACCATGGTGGTTTATGTCTCAGTGACTGATATCAACGATAACAGGCCATATTTCCCACAGTGTCTCCCTGGAGAGGAACTGCATGTCAAGGTTTGTGGAGTGAAGTAGCCTTGCAGTGATTTTGTAATAATCTTGGTCGTTTGTTTGGAGCACCATCTTGTGGTAAAAAGTGTGAATTTATCAAATCAGTCTCCGTGTGGCAATGCATACGTCTCCAGAAGATCTAAAAATTGTGTACATGTCAAAAATAAATAAATAAATAAATAAGGACTCCACAAATTAAAGAATAAAATAAAATGGTTATAGGTGCAATTTGGGATCACACATCCAGTTGTATGATAATGTGGTTTTTCCTTTGTACACAAACATAATGGTGCCCCACTATCAGTAATGCTCAGACATGGATTGTTTTCCCAGTAATTTGCATGCATCTCTTGGTGCAGAGCTCCTTATGGGCAACTGGTACACGCCTCTAAGCTGGTGAGTTAAATATAGGGGAACATCTGTAGCTCTAAAGTAGAAATATTTGCAACCAGAGACTATAAAATTTGATCTTTGGTAGCGCCTGCTGAAATTTCTAATTATATTTATATGATTTTTTTCTTTTTCATTTCCATGTTTTCTATGTTTTATAGTATACATAATAAATTAGAATATTTGTTCACGTACATAATTAATAAACTTATCTTGGAGGTATTTATACTTTTTTAATGAATGGGTTATATGAGTATAAAGTTTGACAGCTGTTGCTCCAACTGAATTGGACATTCAGATTGTGCTCAGATATGCATATTGAACAACTCAAAAAAGGTACTGAGACAGCTCATAACTTTAAACTATCTTCCAAAGCTGTATTTAAAGAAAATCCTACCAAGGCATTTTTAGAGTATCATTTTGATTTTCACTTATATCATTAAAACATTCCATGGTAGGGTAGCAGGACTCTATACTTGGGAGTTCAACTCCCCATGTACATTTCAATATTCCATGAAAGTTCCTGTTAACTACTGAGGTACGTTACCTGTATCAGGTGTGTTTCCTGAAATAAAGACTTATATTTATCTTTAGCATATTTTCGACCTTTTAAAACATGAGAAGATGCTAGAAATTCTTAAAATATGTCCAAAATCTATGATTATTTAGTCAATTTGATTTTTTTCTCAAGATTAGTTCAAATGCTGCAGATAATTTGTTCAAATTGAATTTGTCCAAATTTGTTCAGATTTATAGTATTGTTTCTTTTCATGGATTTGCATTTTTATAACTTTTATATGACAGACATTTGGGTTACAGGTGGGTCTTAACATAGTTTTAAAAGTGCTTAGTAGCAATGTGTTCTTTCACTTAAAGGTTCGTATTTCTTTCTAAAATTTCACTGACCAATTTTTAAGACGTTTGTTTTAATGACAGGTTCTTGAAGGTCAGCCAGTAAATATGTTGGTTACAACTGTGTTTGCAAAGGATTTCGACGAAGGAAACAATGCAGAAGTTGTATATTCAGTATCTCCAGGTAAAAGTCGCCCTTCTTAAAGGATTAGGAGGTTTTAAAATTTCCTCTTTTGTCTACCAACTCTCTACTATCATCTGGGAAAATGATTAATGTTGAAAATAACACCAGGTACAAAGAAAATACATTTGTGATTATCTAGAATCACCTTATTTAAAAAAAAATGTAAGAGTTTAGTGTAAAATCATAGTAGTTTTTCTGTGTCCTAAATAGAAACCAACCAACCATACACATTAAATGGATAATGTTCAATAATCTGAAATACAAATCAACTTTTATTGAAAGTAAAGTAGTAGTGAATCAAAATTGGTATTAAGTATAAAGAAATATGATAATGAATACCAAACATCTATGAATCTCTATGAAGACTAAATATTCTTTTTTTAAAAAAGATTTTATTTATTTGAGAGAAAGAAGGAGTGAGAGAGCATGAGTTGGGGGGAAGGCAGAGGGAGAGGGAGAAGCAGACTTCGTACTGAGCAGGCAGCCCGACATGGGGCTGGATCCCAGGACCCTGAGATCATGACCTGAGCTGAAGGCAGAGGATTAACCCACTGAGCCACCCAAGTGTCCCAGAAGACTTAATATTCTTAAGGTCAGAGTAAATCATACTTAGAAAATGTGACGGTACATGTATCTGTGTGTATGTTGGAACTTCACTGAGAGAAGCTCATGTTTATGTTTTTCTTTAAGAATGCACAGGCCTCAGATTTGTTTTGGTGATTAGCTTTAGTTGGCATTACATTTTACACTATTTTTAAATATATTTGTTGCTTTTTCATGTTTGTCATGAAATGTGACATGTTATTTCTTGTTACTAATGCTTTCTCTTTCTCTCAAGAAAGAAAGAAATTCTTTTTTAAAATCACTAACATTTTATTTATTTTTTAAAGGATTTATTTATTTATTTGACAGAGAGAGTTGTTGTGGGGGGAGGCAGAGGGAGAGCAGAGAGAGAGAATCTCAATCAGACTCCCTGCCAACTGCCAAACCTGACAGAGGGCTGGATCTCAGGACCCAGAGATCACGACCTGAGCTGAAACCAATAGTCTGTCACTTAACAGACTGAACCACACAGGAACCCCCCATAAAAATCACTAACGTTTAAAAACCAAAGCAGATTTTCAAAAATCTCACTCACCATAACAGAGAAAAACCATAGGGTGTTGGGGCAGATTTACTGTGAAGTAATGAAGTTTAAGTTTCGGGTCCCTTCACTTGAAGGGCTCCTCTGGGATAGGAGTAAGGGGCAGTAGACAATTTGTATTTGTAACATTGTCGTATTTTTCCTACAGAGAGCCTTTCACATTATCAGGACCAAATAAGGACCATACTGTTAGGAGCATAAGGAGGAGAATTTAAAAAAAAAGACATTCAAGAACTTTATGTAGGAAATTACAAATTATTAGTGAAAGACCTTAAAGAAGAAAGATATGAAAAGGCCTATCATGTTCATGCTTGGGAAAGTACGAGATCTGAAAGGCAACATATTCAGTGATAATGAGCCTGCACACACACATACACATGCAAACACACACAGAAATTATTATATTGAGATATAATCCTGAAGGAATTTCCTAGAAGAAAATAAAACCAGGGTATATATTTTTCACAGATATATGGACTAGAAAGATAAACCACCACTTTAGAAAAGGGGCTAGTTACAGAGAAGAAGGAGGGGAATGAGATTTGGGGGTATACCCAGATCCTCTGCTGTACTTATACTATGTTATTTATTTAAAACTTTTGAAGACATTCTGGGAATTGAGTAATTTGGAAATGTTTTCATGGGTGTTCATCATCTATTTCCAAATATTTCAAATATTGATTTTCTCAAAATTAGCTTTGAAAATGATACTTGAGGTGTAGCAATATAAAAAAATAATGGTGTATATTGTTAGTCATACCTTTGCTTTTACTTCATCCAATTGCTAAATAGAAGCAACTACAAAATATAAGAAAAATTAGAAAGATAAAAATAAATATAATGTAGGATGCCTGGTTGACTCGGACAGTTAAGCTTCAGACTCTTAATTTCAGTTCAGGTCATGATCTCAGAGTCGTGAGATTGAGCCCCACCCAAGTTTAGCACTGCGTGTGGAGTCTGGGATTCTCTCTCTGCCCCTAACCCTCACCACTCATGCTCTCTCTCTTAAAAAAATAAAAGAGAGGGGCGCCTGGGTGGCTCAGTGGGTTAAGCCATTGCCTTCGGCTCAGGTCATGATCTCAGGGTCCTGGGATCGAGTCCCGCATCGGGCTCTCTGCTCAGCAGGGAGCCTGCTTCCCTCTCTCTCTCTCTCTCTGCCTGCCTCTCTGTCTACTTGTGATCTCTCTGTCAAATCAATAAATAAAATCTTTAAAAAAATAAAAAATAAAATAAAAGAGAGAGAAGGGAAAAGAAATAAAAATAAATATAATGCAAAAAAAGACATGTATAACACTTATGAAAATTTCAGTAGGGGCACCTGGGTGGCTCAGTTTGTTAAGCGTCTGCCTTCAGCTCAGGTCATGACCCCAGGGTCTTGGGATCGTGCCCCACATGGGGCTCTCTGCTCAGTGGGGAGTCTGCTTCTCCCTCTGCCTCTGCCCCTCGCTCCACTCTCTCTCTCTCTCTCTCTCAAATAAGTAAGTAAATAAATCCTTAAAAAAGTAAATAAAAATTAAGAAATTTCACAGTGTTCATGTAAGAATAAATAAATGGCTCAAAGTGTAGAAATCACAACTAATAGATTTACATAATCTCTTTCTCTATCCTCTAACTTTCTTAAGGGCAGGAGTTCTTTTTTATTTGTCTTTATATTTCCTATGACTGGTAAAGTGTCTGTTCTGTGATAATGACTCATCAAAATGGAACAAAAGAATGAAAGAGAGCCACTAATTAACTCCAGACTTTGTCAAGAGTTTTTTGGATTGTTTGAAGAGTTTAAATTTTATTAAAGAATATAAGTCTGTTATTTAACAAAAAACCCATATAATCAATTTGATTAGAAGTACCAGTATGGAGACGCCTGAGCGGCTCAGTTGGTTAATCGTCTGCCTTCGGCTCAGGTCATGATCCCGGTGTCCTGGGATCGAGCCCCACCTCAGGCTCCCTTGCTCTTGGGGAAGTCTGCTTCTCCCTCTTGTCCTGTCTGCCGCTTCCCATGGTTGTTTGATCACTCACTCTCTCCATCAAAAAAATAATAAAATCTTAAAAAAAAATAGAGGTACCAGTATGAACTTATGACATTAGTTAGTGTGTGCACTGAAAAAGGCCAGAAACAGTAACTGGCCTGGAAGCACCCCCTCAGGTTCAGAATATAACCTCCCGATACCATGTTCCACCAGAAGGAACCAGGAGTCCTTGAAGAAATAGCTGACTCCAGGTCTTGGACAGGAAGTCTTTTTACAAGATGAGTCTGTGCCATTTTGTTATACCAGATACAAGGGGCTTACTAAAGACTTCTAGGATCATATTAGAAAAGTTCAGGAATCAACTTTGAAAGAATCCTGATGTTCAAATACGGGACAATTTCAACATAGAGAAGAAAAATAATGGCAATAGATTGAAATCCTGCTAATGTGTTTAAATTCACGCTTAATGGTTCTTAAAACAGAGATAAGCAAACCTTTAATTATCATAGTTGGAGCCCAGGAGGAGGATGTTAGAGCACCACTCCATTATTTTGAACGTTGTTAAATAAAAGCTTGGCATCAAGTATTTATCCTGACTTTCCTATAATGAACTGTTCTCTTGGGTTATCAATAAGTAGAGATTCATGTTGAAATATATCCAGAAGAAATGATAGGATTTCAGGGATTTGCTTCCAAGGAGGATGGTAAAGGGGAATATTTGAGTAGGGAAGAAAGATTGGTCATGAGTTGATAATTATTGATGCCAGATGACAGGCATAATCATCTCAATGCAATCTCAATATAAGGTCAATGTCATCTTTGTGCAGAGCTCAGTATATCATCCTGTCTACTTTTACATCTGTTTGAAAATTTCCATAATAAAACAGTCAAAAATCGATTATGTTTCCTGTCTATATTTTAGGATTATTTTATGTTCATACACTCTCAGAGCCTAAAACAAACAAATCGTCGAAATTATCACAGATGTATGTAGATTCACTAATTCTGCTTTCTGCATTGTCATTTAACATCAGTTTCTTAATTTCTGTGTGTATGTATAGAAAACAGTTCTGACCACTTCAAGATTGATGCCAACAGTGGTGAAATAAGAACAACCACAATCCTTTCATATACCTACAGACCTTCCTACAGGATGACCATAACTGCCAGTGACCAGGGACAGCCTCCTCTTCAAGGCCAGGCCATCATTAATATCCAGGTAATGTTCTGAAAGAAATGCTCAACATCACTCAGCATCAGGGAAATACAAATCAAAACCACAGTGAGAGACCACCTCACACCAGTTAGAATGGCTAAAATTAACACATTAGGAAACAATAGATGCTGGCAAGGAATCAGAGAAAGGGGAACTCTCCTACACTGGAAAATGGTATGGAGGTTCCTCAAAAGGTTAAAAATAGAACTACCATACGACCCAGGAATCGTACTACTGGGTATTTACCCTAAAGATACAAATGTAGTGATCCAAATGTGCACCCGAATTTTTATAGCAACAATGTCCACAATAGCCAAACTATGGAAAGAGCCTAGATATCCATCAGCAGATGAATGGATAAAGAAGATGTGGTATACACACACATAGACACAAACATACACATACACACACTGAAATGTTACTCATTTGGTGAAATCTTACCATTTACATCAAGGTAGCTGGAACTGGAGGGGTAATTATGAAATGAGCAAAATAAGTCAGTCAGAGAAAGACAATTGTCATATGGTTTCACTCATACATGGAATATAAGAAACAGTGCAGAGGATCATAGGGGAAGGGAGGGAAAACTGAATGGGAAAAAATCAGAGGGAGACTAACCATGAGAGACTGACTCTTAACTGTAGGAAACAAACTAAGGGTTGTTGGAGGAGAGGAGGAGAGGCATGGGGTAATTGGGTGATGGGCATTAAGGAGGGCACAGGATGTGAAGAGCACTGGGTGTTATATGCAACTGACGAATGACTGAATTCTACGTGTGAGACTAATGATGTATGGTATGTTGGCTAATTGAATTAAAAAATATCCAGGTAATGTTCTGTCATCAACATATAGTGTGAAAAGATGTTCAGAAGTGTTCAGTTCAGATGTGATTTTGTTAGCTTTTTATGTAAATGTGTACAATGAAGATAGCTTAAATACATGAATGCCAATTTTAGAGAACATTTCAATTTAAATTTAAACTAATTAAATTGTATTTTTATTATTAAACATTATATTATATATTAATTTTATTATTAAATTTAAATTTAGTTTAATTTAGAGAACATTGCAGATTTATGTGTGTCTTTTTATTATCACTTGAGAAATGATTAGATCCCAGTAACTTTTAATTTTAACTTTGTACAGTTCTGACAAGATATTTTACTTTTATCACTACATAGACATTTATGTTGCTTCGCTTATGAAAAATAAAAGAGTGTATTGTCTTTTACTTTTTCCTAATCACAAGGACCTGGTAAATTTGTGGGAGAAATTGTATGTAAACAAGGGTCAATAATATATCATGCAGTTCTCTGTCATTATTTTTAAATTTAGAGAAGTCACTTGAGAACCATATTTAAAGGTTTTGCTTTAATCATAATGAGCAAACAACTTGTGGGAAGTCTTCATTGTAGGAGAAATTCACACTCACCAGTCAAAAATGAGATGATTATGCATAGCTAGATTTCTTCGTTCATGCACATGATAATCACTAATATTAATACAGATATGTATAATAATCAAAAATATATATCCCTATTATGTTTCCATAATATATGTTTCCAAATTATATTCTTTACTGATTGAGGATGTGTGGGTTAGGAGAAAATTCTATATCGTAATATTTCCACATCTCTGGTTTCAGATAAACAAAGACACATGATACATACGTGTGCACAGATGTTGTCCTTATGGATATATTGGTCTCTAGGATTTAGAGTAATTCGAGGAACTATCTATCCCACATTCTCATTGAAGAATCACAAAGCTACAGTTCAGTTTAACTATAGCATGGTCTCACCAAACCCCATTTCACGCATTAGAACAAACAGGGAAGTAGAAAGTTCTGTATTTTCTTATCTCCTAGATATTATGAAATTTTCAATCTTCAGAGATATACTGGAATTATACAATAGAAAAAGACGTTTTCTCACCAATTAACATATGTGTATCATACAAATGGAAGGAATTAACTTCAAAGTAATGTCATCATGTCTATTGATTCAACTCTTAAAAAGGACCCTAAATCAACAACTCCTTTTCCTTTTTATTTCAGGTGATACCACTATCTCAAGGGAGAGCTCTCATTTCTCAGAATATTAGACACTTAGTTTTACCTGAAAACTTGAAGCCTGCAAAAATAATGAGCTTGTTCAAGTCACCTGATCACCTTCAACAACATCATAATGGAAAGATACATTTCAGTATTGCTGAGGATGACAAGGATGGTCACTTCGAAATCGACAGCTCGACAGGAGACTTGTTCCTTTCTAAAAAACTTGATTATGAAATGACATCTCATTACCTTTTCAGGGTGGTTATTCAAGACCATAGCAAAAGCCCTCCCCTGAATAGCACGGTCTTCCTGAATATTGATGTGGAGGATCAGAACGACCATTCCCCATCTTTCCAAGGAGAGCTCATTGTGATAAGTGTCGAAGAGAATGTCCCTATAGGGACTCTGGTGCATGTCTTCAATGCCAAAGATGGGGATGGCAGCTTTTTGAACAGTAGAATTCAATACTTCATTGAATGCCACCACCCTGGGATGAGTCTCTTTCTCATCCACCCCTCATTCGGCACATTAGTCACTGCATCCCCCCTTGACAGAGAGAGGGTTCCAGCTGTCACCCTGACGGTCACTGCGTCGGACCAGGCTGTGAACGTGACAGACCGGCGATTGCGATCCCAGATGGCAAAGGTCATGATTTTGGATGTAAATGACCACAGCCCCACTTTTATGTCCTTCCCCATTGCCCACATCAAAGAGGATGCCGCGGTAGGCTCCTTGGTGCACCACATAAGTGCTCAAGATCCAGATGAAGGAAGGAATGGAAGAGTAACCTACAGCATCCTCTCAGGAAATGAAAACATGGCATTTACGCTGGACGAGTCATCAGGTACTGTCATTGTCAGTTAAAGTCTCTGATCACTGGCTCACATTTGTCTGCTTCATTTTCCTCTGTTAAAATGACAGTTCTTGAGGTGTATAAGCTTTAAGGAAATGTGACTTGATTTACTGTTTAGCTCATGTAAATGAAAGGCCCAGGGGTTGTACTCAGACAGCCGCCTGTAACTGACCTGTTTGTTAATATTGATGATGCTTTGTTGCCAGCTCACATTTCATGGGATGAATATATACTAGCAAACTTTACTGCTTTGCACTGTAGATCTTCACAGGGTAGGAGATGGCACCAAAGTGAATCAAGGCACAGCACGTGTAATCATCAGCATTATTCAAAGACTTTAGAACGGAAACTTATCTTTGAGATCATACAAATATCCATTTGTTAGTAGTTGTAAATACTGCATTTTTAAAAGGTTGGATTGATTTGGGCATGAATACCTTTACTTCCCACATTAGCCGTAATATTTTATTCTTGGCAGAAACATTTATTCACCATCCACTCTGTAGAAATGTCACTCACTGTCACTTCACTTGTCTTGCTATCGCCGTGTTGCCCGATAACGTCTACTTAAAGTTTTATGCAGTTTGATGGAAGGCTACACGTATGCAGTGTCATTCTTAATGAAATTGGAAACGAACACCCCTCAACCTGATTTTCAGGAGATATCGAAGACATGGACTACCACCTCATTCTCTAAAATACAAAGTCATTTTGCATGATTCTTAGAAAAAACATCTCAGATGTGTACCATTTGGCCCAACTGTTCATTAAGAACATTATTTGGAATGGGGCTGAATGTATAGGATTTGGAAGTCATGATTCTAGGCTGGCTATATATGGTTGGAAAATTTCATCAAAATATTTATTAAATCCTGTACATATGGTTCCATTCTGAGGCATGCATGACCACCAGCTAAAAGCCCAACTGACAGAGAGATAGTCCAGACCCAGCTGCTGATTTCTGTGAGAGCTGGGGTCTCCGAGGACCTGTTTCAATGATACTTAAAATGTTTTCCAACATGGCTAAGGAAAGTCTATTTCAGATCGTTAAAGTGAATGGATAAAATTAGAATCGTGCCTCGGTAATATAGTTATCACGACTCTTAACTGTACTGGCTGTTTCAGTTGAGATATTTTTCAAAGACATAAATGATCATGGCTGAATGCATTCAGAGGAGACAGGCTATTTTTCTTCGTGAAGCTCACATTTCTTAAAAGACAGTGAGTTTTGCACTGACTTTGGCTCTGAAGTGCAGAGGGATCAGTACTGATTGAAAAACTACCTTATATGGGCGCCTGGGTGGCTCAGTGGGTTAAGCCTCTGCCTTCGGCTCAGGTCATGATCTCAGGTTCCTGGGATCGAGTCCCGCATCGGGCTCTCTGCTCAGCGGGGAGCCTGCTTCCCTCTCTCTCTCTCTCTCTGCCTGCCTCTGCCTACTTGTGATCTCTCTCTGTCAAATAAATAAATAAAATCTTTAAAAAAAAAAAAAAAAAAAAAGAAAAACTACCTTATAAAATCTGAATCTGCAAGCTTCTTTAATTATTTGAAGGTAAGTTCTCATAGGATGAGTATATGTTAGAGAAGCAAACAGCAGTCTTCAAAGGAAAAAAATGTGATGATTGGAATCATGTGAGAGCTACATATGTGTAATACTTTAACTATGATACTGTTTGGATGAGTTATATGCTTAAATGTCAGTAGGATGGAGACATATTCTATTTGTGAAGTTTATTTCCTCAGTTAGTCAGTCTTCCTATTTTTTGTTAGGAAAAAAAAAAAGATAGTTGACTGAGACAGTATAAAGAGACTATAACTCTTTATCTTAAGGAATGTAGCCATACTCTCCTTTTTGTAGATGACATGAAGTGTCATTGGACATGGAAGCACTTACTGTTACAACCTAGATTTTTGGTTTGTGTACTTTTCTTTTGTTTTTTAAGTAGGCTCCATGCCCAGTATGGGGCTTGAGCTCAGGACCCTGAGATCAGGAGTTGCAGGCTCTACCGACTGAGCCACCCACGTGCCCCTATGCTGGATTTTTTTAAAAATGAAAGTAGAAAAATAATTTAGATGTAATCATCTCCATAGGTAAAGGTATATGATAATTTCTGAATTCTCATTCATCTTTAAAATTTAAACCAGAATGACTCTTTTGACTGAAGGTTACCTTTTTATTCTTGAAAATATATAAACTTCATGTTGGTTTCATAAAATTTATTCTTTAGCAAAGAAAGCTTCTGGACCTTTAGCAGGTTAAGTAAGTTAGACAAAGGGAGAGTAAGCACAACTTCTCTAGAAAATGTTTATTATATATTGTTCTTTTCCTCTTTCAAATCAGGTTTACTAGCAACCACCTGTCCTTTGGATTATGAAATAAAGCCTCAGCACATTCTGACCCTTCTGGCCCTCGATGATGGCACACCAGCACTTTCTTCATCCCAGACTTTGACAATCACTGTTCTTGATGTGAATGATGAGGCACCCGTGTTTCAGCAGAACCTATATGAAGCTTCAGTTAAAGAAAACCAAAATCCAGGGCAGTTTGTCGTAAGGGTTGAAGCTATGGACAAAGATTCAGGTAATTTAAAAATAGGGAAACTTGATAATTAATGCTAAAAACAAAAATTCACATACTTGAAAGTAGTTATGGCCCAGGAAAATGAAGACAATTGCTAGTTATTTCAAACTTCTAATACCTCTATAATTAGTGTACACATAAAAACACATACACATGTAAAGGTAATGTGTTCTTTTTTATCTATTTGTTTATTTCAGAGACAGAAAGAGAGAGTGTGTATAGTTGGGGGGGAGGGGCAGAGGTAGAGGGAGAGAGGGAGAATCTCAAGCAGACTCTCCATTGAGCACAGAGTCCAATGCCTCAACCAACCAACTTAGCCACCCAGGCACCCCTTGATAATGTGGCTTTTATTTGGCATTTGTTTCTATTGATTTATATTATTATTTATAGTAGAGTGCTACATACTGAATTAACATGTTTTTGTTTGATCTTGATAATAAACTGCAGTATAGACAAGGTATCACATTTTTTTCCAGAATGTAATGGTTGGATACACCACATACAAACAGGTAAATGGTTGGATCTGTGTTTCCTCTCTATACAGCAAAATGGAAGAGAGAGGATGCTAGCATCAGATTGCCTGGGTTTGAATCCTGGAACTATCCTTTACTTCAGCTGTGTAACTTTGAGCAAGTAGCTAATTCTCTCTCTTCCTCCGTTTGTTTATCTGGAAAACGGGGATAATGATAGGTCCTAATTTCTAGTTATATTAAGAGAATGAATGAATTATTATGTGTAAAGAGCTAAGACCCATGACCAGCACAATAAATGGTCAATAAAGGTCAACTTCTGTCATTACTATTATTACTCTTATTAAAGTCAGCCACCATGTCCAGACAAATAACTTTGAAGTGAATAATCACTATAGCTGGGAATTTATAAATGTCTTAGAGTTCCTTTTCAATATCTCTGTGACTTTTTTGGTATTTAAGGTTCAGTAACTTTAATAATATTGTTTGTATTTTAAACAAAATAATTCTGAAAATTACCATATTTGCCATTTAGAGCATATGTCCATTTCCCCATCTGAGTTAATACAAATAGTTCAATAAGACAGGTTTTTTTTTCCTCATGTATATAATTCTTTTTATTGTGTGGGCTTCAGGTATACATTATAATCTGACATCTGTATACCCTACAAAGTGGTTACCCCCCAAATCTAGTTACCATCTGTCACTCTACATTTGACCTTGTTTTCCTCTTTCACACATCCCCCTATCTCCTATTTTCTGTGTCTATGAGTTTCTCTTTGTTTTGCTTTTGTTGGTTTGTTTTGTTTTGTTTTCGGATTCCATATATGAATGAATCATATGGTATCTGTCTTTCTCCTTCTGACTTACTTCACTTAGCACAGTATCCTCAAGGTCCATCCACATTGTTGCAAATGGCAAGATTTCATTCTTTCTTATGGCTGTGTAATATTCCATTTCACATTCCACATCTTTATCCCTCCGTCCACTGATGGACATTTAGGTTGTGTACATATCTTGATTATTGTAAATAATGCTGCAGTGAACATAGGGGCATGTATGTCTTTTTGAATTAGTATTTTCATTATCTTTGGATAAATACCCAAGAGTAGTATAGCTAGATCTTCTGATAGTCCTGTTTTTAAGTTTTTGAGGAACCTCCGTACTGTTTTCCATGGTGACTGCACCAGTTTGAGTTCTCACTAACAGTGCATGACGGTTTTCTTCTTTCCACATTCTCTTCGACACCTGTTATTTTTTGTCTTTTTCATAATAGCCATTCTAGTGGATGTGAGGTGACATATCATTGGGGTTTTGGTTTAGATTTCCTGACTTATTAGTGATGTTGAACATCTTTTCATGTGCCTGTTAGCATCTGTATGTTTTCTTTGGAAAAATGTTTATTTAGATTCTCTGTCTTTTAAAAAAATCAAGTTGTTTTTTGTTGTTGAGTGGTATGATATTTTTTTTAAAGATTTATTTATTTTTTTGAGAGAGAGAGAGAGCACAAGCAGGGGGGAGCTGAGGGAGAGAGAGAGAGAGAGAATCTTGAGCAGATCTTTGCTGAGCAGGGAGCCTGACACAGGGCTCGATTTCATGACCCTGAGACCCAGGCCTGAGCCAAAACCAAGAGTCAGGTACTTAACAGACTGTGTCACCAAGGCACCCTGTATGAGTTCTTTATATATCTTTGATATTAACCTCTATCAAATACATAATTTGCAAATGTCTTCTCCTATTTGGGAGGGTTTTTCTTTAATGATGGTTTCCTTTGATATGCAGAAGCTTTTTAGTTTGATATATTCCCATTTGTTTATTTTTGCTTTTGTTTCCCTTGACTTTGGAGTCTGATTCACAAAAGCATCACTAGGACCAATGTCACAAGCTTACCACCTGTGTTTTCTTCTAGGAATGTTATAGTTTCAGATTTTACATTCAAATACTTAATTCTTTTTGAGCTGATTTTTATGTATGCTGTAAGATAGTGGTTCAGTTTCATTCTTTTGCATACTACTGACCATTTTTCTCCACACCATTTATTGAAGAAACTGTTCTTAGCTTCTTTTTCATTAATTAATTGTCTATATACATGCAGGTTTATTTTGGGGCTCTCAATTCTGTTCCATTGATCTGTGCATCTGTTTTTATCCTGGTACCATGCTGTTTTGATAACTAGAGCTTTGTAGTATAGCTTGAAATCAAGGGGCATAATATCTTCAGTTTCATTCTTTCTCAAGATGGTTTTAGCTATTTGGGATCTTTTGTGATTCCATATGAACTTTAGAATTATTTGTTCTAGTTCTATGAAATTTGCCATTGGACTTTTGATAGGGATAGCACAGAATCTGTGGATTTCTTTGGCTAGTATAGACATATTAACAGTATTAATTCTTCCAACCCATGAATAAGCCAATCTTTTAAAATTCACATTCATGTATAGCAAGTAGCATTACATAATCAGTATAATTTTTCTTTACAAGAATTTTAATAGATGTGTCCATGGAAATAATAGTATTAGCAGTAAATTTTCTTCCTAAGTTGTTCATCTAAGGGGTGATAGATTTCCTTGAGCTTTTATACTACCTTATATACCATTTCAGATGCTTTGCCCTTTTGGAAAACATCATCTTCTAATGAAATGCATTTTAACATAAATTTGTATATGATGCTACAAAAATTTTCTTTTCAAAGACTAACCTAATTTTCTCTCTTTTGACCAGAATGGGGCAGTATAATCACAAAATTTTTCTCACTATGCTCAAAGACACATGACTGCAGTGTGGTAACAATTGCTCCTCCCAGCTTGTATTTGCAGAATTTAGTTAGCACATTTCTGGCAGGATAGTTTTAAGGGTGATAGACACAATGGAGAATATATATCAGCTCTGTGTTTCACAGTAGTTCAATGAAGTTCTATTAGAGCACTCTCTGGTGTAAATTGAGCGATACAAAGCTCTGGGCAATGCGGAAACTACTTCTCCAAGTTCACAGACACAGGTTGAACCTGCCCCTGATGTGGATCAGTGCAGTAGGTACTCATTAGCAATTATTAAACTTTGTAAAATGCTTCCTCCCCTTGACCTTACTTTATCTTATAAATTTTATTATCAGGGACACTCCTGAGAAATCTCTTGTTTTAATGTCTGAAGAGCGAGAAAAGCATTTCTCTCAAATATTTGCATATATCAAATAAAGATGATTACTGTAAATATACATTCCAATTTTCATGGTCAAGGTGCCCCTAGTGACAGTGTTATTTTCTTTTCAAGTGACCAGTCTGCAACCTGTTAGTTAAATTGAATTGAAGAGTTCAGTATTCTAGAGATTATGGTTTGCCTGAAGGAGAGTTTAGATGCAAAATTATTGTTTTGCTGGCTTTGCATTTATGGATGTTTGAAATAACCACCAGCATCTTCAAGAGTCTCCTGCACCTCTACACATTGTGGAGACAGTTTGGGTTTACTGTTAACCCTGATTTTTTAATGAGGCCAGAACTATTAAGCAAGTGCGTTTGCAGTCAAATGCTCTACCACTGAGCTATACCCCCAGGCAAGTGCTTTTGAATCCATTTTCTCTCAATCTTTTGCTGCTGTTGTTTTTGTTTTTTATATCTGCTTGTTGGGTTAAAACAACGAAAAAGAATTACGCACAAGAATTAAATATCATCAAGATTTTAACGTAACTGACATCTCACTGGAACTTAGGAATGGTTTACTTTATAGTTCTGTATTTTTAAAAAATATAGCATTACTTAATATTAGAAAGCTGAACATATGTTTTCTGGCATTCTACAGTGCAGTTTTTAAAATCGTAAGCCTACAGTGTTGTTTGGCATTCAAACCCATGGGACTTTGAACGCTGCGTGTTTTATGATGTATGACTCACACTAGTTCTAACAGGAGTTTTTTCATGTATTAAAAGGGAAAAACAACTACCAGGTTTTAACTAAAGTATTAAAAGTGCTGCAGCTTTTGGTACCACCAACAAGAGTTCTATTGTTAGTGAGAAAAGATTTACCCCCGGGGGGGGGGGGCACTCCCCTTCCCACCAGTCCCAAGAAAAAGGGTGTCTCACCAGGGAAGATGACTCAGTCCCTACTGGTTTATTTGCTCAATAGTGGTGAATACAGAATAATTCAACAGCACAATGCCCTGCAAAAATATCAAATTCTACAATGAGATCTTATTGTCTATTGATAAAGAAAAAATGTATAGTTGAACAACCTGGGATTCAGGGGTGCCGATTGCCCTCTTCCAGTCAAAAATCCACATTTAACTTTTGACTCCCCCCCCCCACCAAACTTAACCAGTGATAGCCTACAGTTGTCCAGAAGACTTAAGGATAACATAAACAGTCAAAGAAAACATATTTTGTATGTTGTATGTATTACATATTGTATTCTCTCTCTCTCTCTCTCTTTTAGATACAGAAAGAGAGAGAGAGAGAATGAGTGGGGGAGATGGGGAGGGAGAGAATCTCAAGCAGACTCTCTGCTGGGTGCAGAAGTGGGGGGCAAGATGTCTTGATCTCACCACCACGAGATCATGACCTGAGCTGAAACCAAGAATCAGACACTTAACCGACTGGGCCGTCCAACTACCCCTCTATACTGTATTCTTACAATAAAGCTAGCTAGAGAAAAGAAAATTGTTTTAAGACAATCGGAGGGAAGAGAAAATAATTTACATTGCCGCACCATATTTATTGAAAGGAGTCCACATGTTAAGTGGACTTGTGCACTTCAGATCATGTTGTTCAAGGGGCAGTTGTGTTCTCTACCTGGGTTTATTTTGAATTCACTCCAGATCAGATTTCCCGGAAAACATCCTGTGCTGGGGTCACAACTGCGCACAACAGCCTCCACTTGAAGCAAGGGAGAAATGACACCATGATGCTATTTCATCTGTTTCATTGACTCTAAAACAGCATCTAAAATACATCTAGCTTCAGAAATGTTAAAATGTGGGGGATAATGTGTCTTAGAATTAATGAAATAGCATGAAAAATAGAAAGAAGAACCACTTACAATTTCACTCACCCACAGTCACTATTAATTGATTTAGTCAATTAACTGATTTAGTCATACTCCATTTAATACAGAGTATTGTAATTGTCTCATTGTTTTGCTTGTCTGCCTGCCTTTTGGATGGTGAACTTCTCAGGGGTTCAGGATATGTTTATTCACTGTTATCCCAGGTCCCTAAGTCAGTGCAAGCTAAGATGTAGGAGCTCAGTAAATATTTTTGATTCTGTGATCTGAGAAACTGGAACTGCTTCAATTTGCCTTCACTCTTCAGAATACATTCATTTATTTATTCCTTCATTCATTCAGTCAGGCATGATCCTGTTTTTGCCTTAAAACTTTCTGAGTTGTGTGAGCTTCGTACAGTTGAGGAATTCATGAAAAATGATCTTCCTAAAAAGTAAATCTGAAAATAATACTCACAGGGTCAGAATTCTTTATTAATTCCTCATGGTTTTGATGATGAAGTTTTATTTTCTTTTGCTTAACAGCCAGGCACATTATGAAGTGACTCTAGCTTTCCTCTCTATCCTCAACGGCTATCACTCCCCCACCCTTGACTCTGGCTCTGCAAATGTTTCTCTGTAAATGACAAGATAGTGAATATTTTGGGCTTTGCAGCCCACACAATTTCCGTTGCTCAATTCTGACTTTGTATCAAGACAGTAGCAATAGATAATACATAAAGAAACGTGTGGGTGTGTTTCAGTAAATTTTTAAACAAGTGGGGGTGTGCTGGATTTGGATAGTGGGCTGTAATTTGCCAGCAGCTGGTCTACTACATACATCTAATTAAGACATCTAAGTTACTTGCCACTTTCTGCATATTAGATCTTATTATGAAGTCATCAAAATGGTGGATCAATATGATGTTCTATTGGATGCCAAGATGAGCAGTATCTCTGCTGAGTAGATGATGGCCAATAATAAAAGAGTTTGCATAAAGATGTACTCTGTTGTTTCTGCTGGGTAAAATCAAATCACTTGAAGTTGGTATAGTGTTTGGTCTCAAAAGGTATCTCCAGGATCAGTAGCACCATCATTCACAGCCTCCAGGGACCAGCTAGCAGAGGACTTTTAAAAATGCTGGGGTCCCTCTGACCAATGTTTTCCCCAGGGTCTTTAAAAAGAGATTCCTCTGAACTCTTGGGAACTGTCATGGGGCTAGGGTGGTGGGCATGTCATACATGAGGTAAACTTGTCCTAACATTTGTGGTTCTTTAAACCTTTCTATTCTTCTGAGACAGTTTACAAGAGATTTAGCATTTCAACCTCAGTAAGGATAGGCCACTGTTGAATGAGGCCATCAAAGAAACTGTTATGAGACATAGCTATGAGTTAACACATTCAATTCAGAATCTCTGCTAGGCACAGGACACCAATAATTCCAGCCTAAACCAAAGTTCTATTTTATTTTCCTGGGCCTCACATCCTTAGAAATGGCTTCCACACAGATTCCCTGGGTTTGTTCCAATAGAACTTAGAAAAATCCTGCCATTCTTCAGAAGGAGAGGCAGATTTGTACATAGTTAGCTGCAAAATGTTGGGATGAGTCTAGTTATGGGTCTTCATGTGAATAAACATCTCCTTGCTAGATGTTACTTGTTGTATCTGCCACTCGGCTTGGGTCTGATCTTCAGGAAAATTAATTTTCAGGCTCATATAAAATCTTTCTGGTTTTTAACTATGACTGACCTGCAAGCTTCAGCTCCAGCTTACAGTTTTCTTTCTGCAAGTTTCTAGTACGTACAGAAACAGCCATCTCCCATCACAATCCTTTTTACTCCCCTACGGACAGAGTCATTTGATCCTCTATGGAACTTGAGTCCTTTGAGAGTGACTCCCTCACAATCAAGCACAGGTGATAACTTAATTGATTGTGATATCACTGCCAGTTATCTGTTACTGGGATTCCATTTTCCATGGTCAGAGAACTCAGCACTGCATGCAAAGCCAAGACATAACCAAACCCAGAATCTTTGAAACCTGAGACCTACTTCTGCAGCCAAATACTCCATCAGTCAGGTGTGGTCAGGAAAACCAGAGATTATGATACAGGTGTTGGAAAGCTGAGTAAGCAAAAAGGGAATCCGGAAGTAACCTAGGAAAACTCACTATAGGGAGAGCTACCACCCCTAACACTGGGAAACAGAAGAGGTCAGGGTCATCTGAATCTAAAGAAAAAGAGAAACAAAAAAGTAAATGAGAGGCCGGGGCTCTCGGAGCCTGATTCAGGGGAGTTCTAAAAGGCTGAGAGCCCTGAGCATGCTGCAGCCGGTGCAGTGACAGTGCTGACAAGGACAGTAAGTGGACAGAAGGGGTCGCCTCTTCTCTCCTTCTGATGTTCACTCTCTGCTGGTGTCCCCTTGCAGCAGACTCAAGGAGAGAGGAGTTGGCAAGAGACAAATGTGGCTTGCAGATTCTTGACCCCCAGCATCATGGGACAGAGCTGGGTAGAATAGATTTAGATCTGGGACCAATAGTAGCATAACTAGGACCCCATGGAAAGAGGGAGGAGCAGCCAGAGGAAACAGTAACCACTCAAACCCTGACAGAAAGAAATGTAGCACTTTCAAAGAACAGAAAGGAAGCCAGCAGATGGGCCGGGAACATAGCAAGCAAGCAAGTATGTGAGAAGAGGGTGGGGAAATCACCAGAGCCCATATTCTATGGGACTTTCTAGACTGTGCTAAGGTGTTTGGATTTTACTTTTTCTTTTTTTTTTTTTTTTTTAAGATTTTAACTTGTTTACTTGACAGATAGAGAAAGAGAAATCACCAGCAAGCAGAGCGACAGACAGGGGGAGAAGCAGGCTCCCCACTGAGCAGGGACCCCCCATTTTGGGACTGGATCCCAGGACCCTGGGATAATGACCTGAGCTGAAGGCAGACACTTAACTGACTGAGCCATCTAGCTGCCCCTGGATTTTACGTTTTTTTTTTTTTAAATTTTTCCTATTATTTTCATTTTATGTGGAATTTTTTTTATAAACATATATTTTTATCCCCAGGGGTACAGGTCTGTGAATCGCCAGGTTTACACACTTCACAGAACTCACCATAGCACATACTCTCCCCAGTGTCCATAACCCCACCCCCCTCCCTCTCCCCCTCCCCGCCCCCCAGCAACCCTCAGTTTGTTTTGTGAGATTAAGAGTCACTTATGGTTTGTCTCCCTCCCAATCCCATCTTGTTTCATTTATTCTTCTCCTACCCCCTTAACCCCCCATGTTGCATCTCCACTTCCTCATATCAGGGAGATAAAGAAGATGTGGTATATATACACACTGGATTTTACTTTTAATGCATTCAAACCTTCTTTCTTCTTTTTTACTAGTTAAATCCTATTCAACTTTAGAGGCTCAGTTTATATGGAAGGCAGCCATAGTTTCCCAGTGATGTCTTATATGGAATGGTAATTGCCTGCTCACTTTTCCATGTGTACTGCTATACTGCAAGCACTGTGAGGGGAGAGAATTTGTTTTCCTGATAGCAGTTATATTCTTAGCACCTGGCATAGAACCTTGGCACCTGCTCTCACTCTCTCTATATGTTTATTTAGCGAGGTAATCAATGAACAGACCATCTACCTAGGGTGAGTCTTCCTTGACCCATTTCCTCAGCGATTTCATGTATTCTACCACACTGTCTATAATTCATTGATTTTATTGTCTCCCCACTAAAGGGAAAATTTGAAGACCAAGACTTATTACTTGATGGTTTTTTTCCAGTGCCTGGCACTTAGTATATGTGCATTGCATGAATGAAGACGTAAATGAATGAATGAACACATGAACAAATGAATGAAACAACCAAATAATTGGAGATCAATGCGGACACATGGGTGTTATCTGCAAATGGGTAGAAACTGAAAACAGTGAATCTTTTCTCTCTTCCTCTCACCTCTCTCCCTTTGTTCCTTCCTTTCCATCTTTTTAAACATCAGTCTGCAATATTTGAAGCCACAGAAAAGACAAATCAGATAAAAACAAAAATGACCAGTAAATTCTATAAACAGGTGACTATAGAAAGAGTAGCCAGTTGTGACAATTTCTAGCTGGCTTCAGAGAATGGATACATTGTTTAAAGAAGCTTGGCTATAAAGAGAAGGAGAAAAAAATTTTGATTCCTATAGCTAGAGAAGAATATAATTCAGGGGAAAATTTAATTTAAAAAAAGGCTAGATTAAAAAAAAAAAAGCTAGATGTAATAGGAAAATTCCAAGAGGGAGCCCTTGAAGAATTACTTTTGCCATCAAAACAGAAGTCAGGAGTTAGAGTTGAATGTAGACACGAAGTTGAAAGAATGCTTTCCATGCCTTCATTTTCTTTGGGAAATAGGAAGGAAAGCGATATGCAAGAGTGACCCAATACATGTTGGGTGGGAGACATGAATGGGAGAGGGATGACACAGGAAAGCTGGGAAGACGGCCGGATGAAAATGACAATTCTGTGGCCTCAGTCCATGTTGTTGTGACATTTTCTGAGCCCGAGTAATCTGCTGGATATCCCAGGAGGGCAGAGAGATGGTTGGAATGATGCGGGGTAAGTGTCACTGGGCATCTTGGGCAAAAAGCCACAGGAACCAGGAAAGTCACTGGAGAGGGACGGAGGGAATTGAGAAGGATGCCCTAAGGAGGGAAAAATTAAGAGGTCATACACTGTAGGTCTTGAGGTCTAAGAATAATATATGGACAGGTCCATATACACATGCCCTCTCACTAGGTGTGTGTCACATCACTGAATATCTTCAGACCCAATTTCTACTGTGCATAGGAAAGTGATGAAATTAGACTAAATAATCTCTATTTTATTTTTATTTTCTTGGTTCTCACGTCTGATGATGCTGTGTTTGTCCTGGATGATTATAGATTGTGAGGAGGAAGAAGCAAGGCACTAGTTAAATTCTAAAAGGGCCATAGTAAAATATTTTATAGTTATTTCACATAATTTAAGTTGTGAAATGTGTGAAGTTTGGAGTGTGAAAATGTATTGTAAAAAATGTATGCGTACAAACTATGGTGTAAAAGTCATATATTCTTAATATAGTATGGGGGTTGAAGGTGAATGGCTTGTTATCTCAGGAATAAAAGTTATATAGAACACTGGAAATAATAAAATCTGAAAATTTCTAAAAAGTCAGGAACATATTGGGTAGAAAGGTAAAGCACATTACAGAATAATGGGAACAATGGGAGGAAGGGAAAACAAAGATTTGCATTTATTTTTAAACATTTTCTAGGTTTGACAGGTATTGGGAGTTAAAATATTAAATAATTTAAATAAATATTAAAATAATTTATAATGTAATATATAAAATATAACATGATGTATAATGTATGATAAAATCGTATAATAAATGGGTGAGTTGATTTCAAAAATAAAGGGTCCGAAATTAAAAGGTGCTGTTCTCCATGTAAGCTCCCTAAAGGCAGAGGCCATGCCCATTTGATTCGCCACTGTCTTTTGGGAAAACAGCTCCGTGCTTGACATTTGATTTTGGTCACCAGATATTTGAGGAACAGGAAAATAGATGTAAGATGGTACTGTTCCCATTTTCCTAAGGTACAAAGAGATGAACAGGAATAACAAATTGAACCTGGAATTTTTAGAATTGTTGTCTTGGCTGTAGAACAGAGTATGTGACCATTATGAGACCAAACTAATCACTATGATTATTAAATAATCACTAATGGAATAACATACCTAATGTCTACTGATAAAATGGTAAGTTTTTGGTGACCTCTGACCACACCATATCAAATATATTGATTGTATCTTATTAGACTTTCTTTTCTCTTAAAGTCCTTAAAGTGTCTTCAAACTATATTACATATCCTTTCCCATTCCAGGGCACAGTAAGAAGACTTCTAATTATTCTTACATAAAACTAGACTTATATACCACTCTCTCCAGCACTCAGTCCTATATTGTATCCAGTAAATAGTGGAATGAAAAATTTTAAGACTAGCAAGATGTAGTTTGTAATTGATGTCTTTTTACTGTTGTCGTCAAGGCCAAAAAATAGTCTTTCATCTTCTATTGAAGTGTAAAATCATCTACTCTTAAGTACTATGTCTATTGGTAGATTCTTGTCAGTTAGAAAAGAAGATAGGGAAATAATTGAATTGTGTAAGGTGCAAAATAAGCAACAATGGCATGGGATAAACTCATTAAATTAATGATATGAATGATCTTCATAATCAGTGATGGAAATGATATGGTGCTTCTCTCAGGGAAGAAGTGAAACCACACACACAAAAAAATGGGAAGCATTGTTTTCAAAATGTATGCCAACGTGGTACCACATTTCTCACTCCAGATAGGAGACTGAATACTAAGTAGAAAATAAAACAAAAATATGCATATAAGCAAGTTTATGTGCTTGCCTCCTGCGATGGAGAATAAACAGAATACCATTAAGTAAACACAAGCTTTTAAATAGAGGGTTGATCTAAAGAAATTGTCATTTGCCCCATAAACTTACAATTATGTCATTAAATCACAATCAGGGGTGTTAGAAGGAGTAATTAGGAATATATTGTAGGGTTGCACACTCATAAGAAATTTTTTATGAGAGGGAAAAAATCCAAAGCATTCACTGTGGGGAAGTCTCCTAAGACTTTTGAAAATCAAGCATTCAGCCCATGAGGCTTTTATTTAGCAAGAACAGCCAAAAGAGGGGTGCATGTGTGTGTATAAGTGTGTGTGTGTGTTTTACCTTAATTTGAAGGTTATTTAAGCATCCTGACTTTTTCGTCTCTGACCTAAAGTGTTTATTGGAAAAAGAAAAGGAAAACAGAAGAATGGTTTCCAAAAGGATAATTACTAACTTTTTCTTTATATTTTTCTTAAGGAATCAATTCCAAGTTTCAGTTTGAGATCATGGCAGGTGCTTCGTCTAGGTTGTTCAAGATAAATCCTGACACTGGAGAAATAGTGACCACCACCACACTTGACAGAGAAGTTTGGGAAGTTTTCACCCTTCGAGGTAAGGGATGCCTGACTATGCTAACAAACAAAAGTAGTGATCAGGAGGATAGTGGTTTTACATGTCTGTAGCATGTCTTTATGTAAACTGTTATTGACCCAGTGCTACCCAGTTAGTGGGTGGTCTGATGCGGTCTAGTTGGGGTGATATGTTTTCGGCATCAATTCATGGCCACAGTCTTTGCCATCTTTCATTTCACATTAGTTCTTGTACGAGATGGAGGAGTCCCTTCGTTATCTGGCACCACGACAGTTTTCTGTACCGTAGAAGATGAGAATGATCACGCACCACAGATTATTGTTCCCAGTCATGACATTGAGGTTCTGGAAAACCAGGAGTCAGGAGTTGTCTACACTGTTTTGGCTTCTGATATGGATGCTGGCAATAATGGAGCTGTCAGGTATCATATAACTGGTAAGTATTTTCTCTACTAAAATTCTCCTCAGGACACTAACTGAGTTGATACACTGGTAGTCATTCTGTATTTGGTGTCTATTGCAGTGTCTACAAAATACACACTCTGTAAGAGCTATTGGGGCCCATGTGTGTCCTTTCCACAGATAGCCTGAGACACTGGCTTCCAAATACTCTTTTTTTTTTTTCTTCCTGGCTTCCAAATTCTTAAATCTCCCCTCAGCAACTCTTGTGAATTTTTCTGTGGTAACATTAGTGGGTGTGCAGATGGAACATAAACAACTTTTTTCTACTTACGTGTCTTTTATATGATCACTAACATTTTTATTATTTTGAGCCAGCAAGACTTCTGTTGGTCTTTTCTTAAATGGAACCTAGAGAACACAGAGATCGACAGTTCCCAGATCTGAATATCAGTAAAACACTTAAAAATTACAACCATACCCCACCCTGACCAGAATCTGTAGGAACTTCTACCCAGAAGATAATTTTGTGATATGACTCCCCTTGGATCAGAGGCATAAAAATTTCTGGCAAAGTAATGTTAGCATTTGTATGGGGAGAGCCACATCTTCTTTTTTTTTTTTTTAAGATTTTATTTTTTTATTTGACAGACAGAGATCACAATGAGGCAGAGAGGCAGGCAGAGAGAGGGAGAGGAGGAAGCAGGCTCCCCGCTGAGCAGAGAGCCCGATGTGGGGCTTGATCCTAGGACCCTAGGATCATGACCTGAGCGGAAGGCAGAGGCTTAACCCACTGAACCACCCAGATGCCCCATACATCTTCTTATTCATCTAAAAGAAAAAGTGATTTTTTTTGGTATATGTCAGTGTGCACATAGAATGATAGGAGTTGAGAGAGTAATGTTTCAGAGACTGCTTCATATGGGGAGAAGTTGCTTTCAGATCTTGTAAGAACGGCTTTGGGACTAGCTTCTGAAAGCTATCACTTCCTATATGCTAAAACTTCTATAACCAGTGGCATTTTCTGTGTGCCATCCGTTTTACTCCAAAATGAGAACAGCTTTATTGCTTTTTTGCCTGATTATAAAAATGATATATAATTGGTTTAGAATATATATACAGATTTATGAAAAACCACAGTAGTAACATAAAATATTTGTATCTTGTGGGGGTAATTCATTTATTATTTTGAGCAACGCTTCTCCATGAACCTGGGTAAATGGAGACATCAATTTTACATATATTAGATAATTCATATATGCTATTTTATTACCTCATTTTTAAAACTCATTTTTAATATGCTATGTAAACCTTTCATATCGGTAAGCATACATATATGTTAGCATTTCTAATGATGTCTCTTCTTACTGCATATGTAAAATATCACTTATTTCATCCATCCCCTTTTATAGTCTTTTAGGTATTGACCATTACAGTAGTCTTATTATTATAAAAATGCTGCAGTTGAACACTTATCCAATTATTTCCTTATGATAAATGTAAGTGAAGTTATCATGTCCAAGGGCATATATATTTTAAATGTTTATGTGTATTGTCATACTTTCATCCAGAAGAATGCTACCCTTTCAAACTAACTTGTATAGATAAGCCCAGTTACTTCTCTTCTGCCTGTTGCATTGGGTACTTTCCGTTGTAAACTCCTCTTGTTTTCTAGAACTTGCCAAACAATCTGTGATGAAGGACCAGGGTTTGAATTTTTTTTTTTTTAATTTTTGATCTGTTGTGCACTGAAATTTTTGTAAAATACAATAAATATGAATTACTGTGAGGGAAAAAAAACACAAAGGCGTACAAAAGGCAAGCCCCAGTTTTTTTAATCTATTATGGTATTTTGCAGACATAAAATTATTCTGTCAAGCCTCTACAAGATTTTCTAAATGCTTTCTCCCAAATTCTGTGTGTATCTTGTTAAGCACCAATTACAAACAATCTGCAGAGTGCCACCCATCCCCTTTCACTGCGTAAGGGTTTGTTTGCTCATTTGCTTCTTTTTCCCATACTGTCAAAATTTCCCCTTCTGCTGGTTTTACCCACCAATATTTACCAATCCTTCCCATCTTGAAAAAAGTCTTCCCTCAGATACATCCCTTCACTGTCTCTTTACCTCCACAATCAAGCTTCTTAAAAATCGTTGTGTATGCTCTGGTTTCTATGTCTTTACCTTATTTTCATTTCTTAGCCTGCTACAATATGTATTCCACTGAAACTGCCCTTGCAAAAAGACACTTAGGATCTTGTTGCTAAATCCAGTGGATCCAGGTCTTTTCTTAATTTAATTGTACTGCTTTATGCCTTTGTGAACAATGCCTTGGACACGTGGTCCCAACTTGACTTCAGAAAGTCACTTTCTCCTGATCCTTTGTCTGCCTTTCTAGACAAGCCTTCCCAGTGTCCTTGCTCTGTGGGTGGTCCTCTGACTTACTGCAGTTTCCAGGGGTGTTTTGTGCTTATTCGTTTACTTTGCTCATTGACACACTCTTAATGCATCATTTCATCTGGTCCTCATCTTCAGCCACCACTGGCACCCCTATGTCTCCCTATCTTTATCTGCATCTGAGATCTAAGTCCCATTAAAGCACTTTTTTAAAAAAGTAAAATAGTGACTTTCATACAAATATAAAATTAACAATTCCTGAAGATTTTTTCTTTAAGTCATTGATTAATGAGCAAAGTGAAAAGATGTTAAAATTGGTCCAAGGAGAATTCCAACACACACACACACACACACACACACAGGAAATAAGAAGTTCTGAAATGCAGATGAGGTCTATCTGCAGGACAATAACCAATGATACTCCACTAGGCACAATTAATTTGCATTTCTTGGACAAGAATCACTGTTATCAGTTTTCAATAATTTACAGAGTGATAAAATATATGGAACAAAGCTAATTCAAATAGCAAGGCCAGACCTGATATTCACTAATCTTTTTTTTTTTCTTCACTCTAGCACACCCAGTTATCTTTTCCTCGCATTTCAAATTGTTTCACCTCAAGGACCCAGTTGTTATGCCTAACAACATTGCATCACCAGTGTGTCCCCAGCTGCATCCAGCATCACTTCCTTCCCACCATCCCCCATCACAGTCCAGCTCCTAAAGTCTCTGCCCATCCCTCGCTCAACTTACCCTTAGTGGAATCTTGAAAACCCATGTACTCTGAACACACATATTTTTAAGTAATCAACTAAAAATTTTTGTTAGAAGTTTAATTAGTGTCTCTCAGAATATCATAAATATTGACACATTATAATAAAGACTATATCACCTTTTAAAAATATCAAATAGAATAAAAAATACTTTTTAAAAAATATATGCAAACAACTTCCCAGGCAAGGGAAAGCTTCCATTCAAGGCCAAGCCAAACTCCTTACTTGCCCTCAGTCCCATGGGCCCTGCCCAAGCCAAGGTCACCTGCAGGGCCAGGCTCACAGCTGGGAGTCCTGTGCCCTCAGACACCGAGAGATTCAGAAATCTTTCCAGAAGCACTCTGGACCTGCAAAGCCACCTGCCAAGGCATCATACTTAAGAGACAGACCAGAGAGGATGCTAAAGGTAACAACGTTAAGGAATGTGGAGGGGCACCTAAGTGGTTCAGTCAGTTAAGTGTTTGCCATAGGCTCCAGTCATGATCCCAGGGTCTTGGGATTAAGTCGCTGAATGGGGATCTCTGCCCAGCAGGGAGTTTGTTTCTCCCTCTCTTTCTGCCTGTTGCTCTCCCTGATTTTGTTCCTTCTCTCTTTCTCTCTCTCAAATAAATAAAATCTTTAAAAAGAAGAAAAAAGGAATGTGGAAAGACAAACCCACATGATTTTAGGTGATTTCTCAGGCAGAACAATTTTAGGAATAAGAATATGTAAACTGAGCTTCTGGAAATTACCTTAAAACCACCAGTTTCCAAATACTCCTTAGAAAACTTCGTATAACCCCAGGGGTACTCTGACCTCATTTTAAACACAACTGGTCTAACCGCCCTTCACTCTTTCACCTAAGACCCATCATGATTCCTTTACCCTTCCTCCTTACTTTTCTCTTTAATATCTTTGGGATGTGTCCACTTCCTCTATGCATGTATTCATTTAGAACCTCCCGGTTGCTCAAGCTGATTACTGTAATAGTCTCTAAACTTTTCCTGTGTTCTAACCAAGCTTTGACATTGTCACCCAGCCCTCTTCCTAAAACAGAAATGTGATTCATGACCCTTTCCCTTCTAAAATCCTTCAGGAGCTCCCTATGGATGTTAAGGCTGACTCTTCTGCAGTATACACAGGATGCTTCGTGGTTTAATGCCCTAAATTTATGTCTTCCCAGGTGCCAACCCTCTCCCTGCCCTCTCCATGCAAACACCCAGGGAACCCTGTGCTCTAGTTACACTAAAACATTTGCAGGCTTTAAGTCTTCATATTTCTAAAGCTCCCCTTAGGCTCCCCCTCTGCCTAGAGCACACTTTCCAAAACTTTTAGCCTGGCCCCCTCTGCTTTAGGAACCAGTTTTGATGCCACTCTTTCTAATAAGCATTCCTGCCCATCCTAACACAAGACTGCATGTCCTTAGTGGTGCTTCTGGACACCCTGTATGTATGATTTTCACACTACACTTTAATATGCCAGTACTGACCCAAATTCCTCATGGACTGTAAATGTTTGGAGACAGGGATCGCGCCTTACTGTCCTCCCATTCTCAGCATCCGACACACACATGTCATGTTCTCCTTCAATGTCAGCCGAGTCAATGAACCATTTTATCGATGACAAATGCCACAGAATTGTAGGTTTGTCTGATCACCCCTATATTTGGTATACATTAGTCATGTTTTATGAACAAAATACAAATGCAAGTCCCTTCTCCTCAGCCCCCAACACTACTTATGGCTGTTGTTTTCTTGAATGCCGCCCTACTTCTTCCCCACATGCCACTGGCAGACTCCAGTAAATTCCCACTTTTTTTTTTAAGGTTTTATTTATTTATTTGACAGAGAGAGAGAGTATGAACAAGCAGGGGGAGTGGCAGAGGGAGAGGGAGAAACAGGCTCCCTGCTGAGCAGAGAGCCTGATACTGGGCTCAATCCCAGGACCCTGGGATCATGACTTGAGCCGAAGGTAGACACTTAAGCGACTGAACCACCCAGGTGCCCAGATCCCTCTCTATTTGGAATAGTGTGCTTGATCCAAGAATATGTCCCTCATCCAAGATACGGCCAACAAGTCATTGAACTACATTTTTTCCTGACTAATTTTTAAGATGACTTTAAAATATCTTTGAAGGCTTTTTGTTTCTGTGTTCATATTTAACTTTTATTCTGCTTGGTACCATAGACAAGAGTAAAGGGAAGATATTTCTGGAGGCTACAGAGAAGAACAAAATGTTGTCATTACTTATGTTAGGGAAGAAACAGACAAGTGTTCCCCTATCTCTTACAGAAGTGTTATGATTTATGCACAAGGCACAGGGGAGAGTGGAAGAGAATCTCACTTCATCCACAGTACTAGTATCAACGTGTTGATTTTTTTTTATTGCTATCTAAAAATGGATGTTATATCCTGTTTCTTATCCCTGCCTGGTATTTTTTTTATTTCAAATAAAACATACATTTTAATCATCTCAAGAGGAAAAATATATGAATATAAAATGTAAATGCATACACAAAAATCCATACTGCTACAAATCAGTCAAAGCAAGTGTTCTAATTATTTCAATTAAGAGAAAAAGTGAATTATATTATTTTGTTTATCCCCTGATAATAGAGGCTTCACGAGGGCAGGACTTTATCATGTTCACTGTTATATCCTCAATACTTACAAAAGTGTTAGGATATAATAATCATGAAATAAATATTTGTTGAAAGAATGAATCCTATGCATATATATGAGATATATGATACATATCATATATATGTATACATACTGTATATCATATATATAGGATATATGCATATATATGATGATGTATATATATGCATGATATATATACAATCATATATATGACTGATACATATGACATATATATGAATCATATATATATGTATATGTAGCTAGCAAAAGGCTGCTACTTCTTCAATTCGAATGAATGTTGAATTTGAATGTGTTTTCTTTAACAGAAGGAAATACAGATGAATACTTTGCTATCAATGAGACATCAGGGGAACTCTCAACCACTCGCTCTTTGGACCGGGAGCAAGTCAGCCATTTCACCCTGGTTATCCTGTGCTCGGATCTGGGGGACCCACCAAGGAGCTCTCTAGTGCAGTTGCAGGTGAGGGTTTTGGATGACAATGACCATGGCCCGTCCTTCCCCACGCTGCATTACCAGGCCTCCGTGAGAGAAGATGCCCAAGTGGGAACAGAGGTTCTCGTGTTGTCTGCCGTGGACAGGGATGAAGGTCTGAATGGACAAACTGAGTATTTCTTGGTGGATGAGGCTTTCAGTGCATTCACCATTGATGCCGCGGCAGGCACATTGAGAACCCGCTGCACCCTGGACCGAGAAGCCAGATCTCAGCATACGTTTAGGGCTGTGGCCAGAGACTGTAGTGTCCAGGGATCAAGAAGCACCACGGTCATTATAAAAGTACATGTCACCGATGTAAACGACAATGACCCAGTTTGGGAGCAGAACCCCTTGGAGATTTTTCTTCCCCCCCAGGTACCTACTAACCAGACAACTGCTATTCTGACAGCCAGTGATCCCGACTTGGGACCCAATGGAACTGTCATTTTTAGTTTTGCAGAGACCCAGTCAGTGTTTTCTATTGATAAGTATACAGGAGAAGTTCAACTTCAGCACCACCCATCTTCGGAATATTTCCCAATCTGGCTGCAGTTACAAGTTAGGGACCAGGGGGTCCCAGCTAGGACAACCACTGGCCTCTTAGTCGTTCACATGGAAGGAGAAGATGTAAAGATTTCCTTCAGCCACCATCTGTATAAAGGGAATGTGACTGAAAATTGTGATGCAGGTGAGTGTTCCCTCAAGTTTTTATATATTGTACCAGTTTGGGCAAAGTGATTAAAACTAAGGATTATACAACAAGAGTGTGATTGTATAATCACAAATTTCTAAGTTCAGCAAACTTTTGGTATGCCAATGTTCATCCATAGTATAGTATTAGAACAGTACCTTCAAATATAGTAAAATACACACACACACACACACGCAAACCTTTAGAGACAACAGAGTAAAAATACTGAAAAATAAATCATTTAGGGCTTTTGATGTTTGAGTTAACATCAGTTTACAACCTCAAAAAAACCCTTTATTTAAATGTATCTGAATTCCTTAGCAAGTGTACATTTCCTAAAGTACTTTCTTAGAAGTACAATAAAAAAGGAGATATGTTGTGATTAAAGGCTTGGGCTCTGCCTGAGTTTAAATTTGAAGTAAGTCATTGCGCCTCATTGGGTAGTCAAAGCTGTCTGAGCCTCGGTTTCCTAATCCATAAATTGGGGATAAGAATCATGCCTACCTCATTAGGTTCTGGGGGGTGAATAAGCCTGTTCACGTAAAGCACTTAAGACAGCGTCAGACACACTGTAAGCATGTAGTAAATAGAAACTACTAATACGAGTATCATTATTCATTTTGATACACTCAGCAGTGGCTTTTGAACGGTGCAGTAATATCTGATCCTCAAAGAATTCAGCACAGTTGAGACCAGGCTTTTGTGAACAGAAACTATTTTACCTAATAATGCTGGATTCTTTTCCAATTACTTCCTTACATTTATGCCGTAACGGGAAATGTAAATAAAAAATCAGTTTTAATTATCTTTCTAATCCCAAAGTGAAAAAACTTCCTGTAGATACTTGTAAATTAAAAGACATTTGACCTGGGTAATTATATCTAACTAGAGAGTGGAGAGATGAATCTACTGATTCTTTCCACCCACCAGGCAAAGCACATGGACTCGAAGAGGAGAAGCTTGATTGCTAAAGGTGTGCAGTGTACTGTGCACATGCTCTTGGCACTTTTTGTTTGAGTTTTGTCATTTTGTCATGATTCAATTTCACTTTCTCCATACCTGCAGAAGGCATTATTTTTTTTAAATTTCTTTTCAGTGTTCCAAAATTCATTGTTTATGCACCATACCCAGTGCTCCATGCAATATGTGCCCTCCTTAATACCCAGCACCAGGCTCACCCAACCCCCCACCCCCACCCCTCCAACCCTTAGTTTGTTTCTCAGAGTCCACAGTCTCTCATGGTTCGTCTCCCCCTCTGATTTCCCCCAACTCACTTCTCCTCTCCATCTCCCCATGTCCTCCGTGTTTTTCCTTATGCTCCAAAGTAAGCAAAACCATGTGATAATTGACTCTCTCTGCTTGACTTATTTCACTTAGCATAATCTCCTCCAGTCCCATCCATGTAGATAACAAAAGTTTCCACAGTTTGGCGACTGTGCTCATTGCTGCTATGAGCACTGGGGTACAGATGACCCTTCTGTTCACTATATCTGTATCTTTGGGATAAATACCCAGTAGTGCAATTGCAGGTTCACAGGGTAGCTCTTTTTTTTTTTTTAAGATTTATTTATTTATTTCATAGAGAGAGAGAGAGACAGCGAGAGAGGGAACACAAGTAGAGGGAGTGGGAGAGAGAGAAGAAGCAGGTTTCCAGCCAAGAAGGGAGCCCCATGCGAAGCTCGATCCCAGAACCCTGGGATCATGACCTGAACCGAAGTCAGACACTTAATGACTGAGCCACCCAGGCGCCCCTCTATTTTTAATTTCTTAAGGAATCTCCACACTGGTTTCCAAAGTGACTGCACCAACTTGCATTTCCACCAACAGTGTAAGAGGATTCCCCTTTCTCCACATCCTCTCCAACACAAGTTGTTTACTGTCCTATTAATTTTGGCCATTCTAACTGGTGTTAGGTGGTATCTCAATGTGGTTTCGATTTGAATCTCCCTGATGACTAATGATGATGAACATTTTTTCATGTGTCTGTTAGCCATTCGTATGTCTTCTTTGGAGAAGGGTCTGGTCATATCTTCTGCCCATTTTTTGACGTGATTATCTGTTTTGTGTGTGTTGAGTTTGAGGAGTTCTTTATAGATCTTGGATATCAGCCCTTTTTCTGTACTGTCATTTGCGAATATCTTCTTCCATTCCGTGGGTTGCCTCTTTGTTTTGTTGACTGTTTCCTTTGCTGTGCAGAAGCTTTTGATCTTGATGAAGTCCCCAAAATTCATTTTCGCCTTTGCCTTTGGGGACATATCTTGAAAGAAGTTGCTGTGGCTGATGTTGAAGAGGTTACTGCCCATGTTCTCCTCTAGGATTCTGATGGATTCCTGTCTCATGTTGAGGTTTTTTATCCATTTCGAGTTTATCCTTGTGTACGGTGTAAGGGAATGGTTGAGTTTCATTCTTCTACACATAGCTGTCCAATTTTCCCAAGACCATTTATTGAAGAAACTGTCTTTTTTCCACTGTATATTTTTTCCTGCTTTGTTGAAGATTATTTGACCATAAAGTTGAGGGTCCATATCTGGGCTCTCTACACAGTTCCATTGGTCTGTGTGTCTGTTTTTGTGCCAGTACCACGCTGTCTTGGTGATCACAGCTTTGTAGTAAAGCTTGAAATCAGGCAACGTGACATTTTTCTGAAATTAATTTATTTATGTCAGAGTGAAAATATCTATGTTACACATGTTATACTGCCTTTTCTATGAAAAGAGAATATTCAGTTTAACACTGAATATTAAATTAGGGTTATTTTCAATTGCAGGTTATTAACTTGACTTTGATCCTTTTTTGGAATTATGGTAATCTCATAGGTTGCTTTCCTCAGAAGACCTCTCATTTCTAAATTATCCTAATTTAGAATTCTAATTCTAAACATAATCAAAAGTCAATTGCAGTTATCTGAATTAAAGGAAATAATAGTGACTTCCAAACTAAGTCAGAAATTTCCAACTTATATTCTTTTTTTTTTAAGATTTTTTTTTTATTTGAGAGAGAGAGAGAGCGAGAGACAGAGCATGAGTGAAGGGGGAGGGGCAGAAGGAGAGGGAGAAGCAGACCATAGAGCAGTAAGCCCTATGTGGGGCTTGATCCCAGGACTCTGGGATCATGACCTGAGCCAAAGGCAGATGCTTAACAGACTGAGTCACCCAGGCGTCCCACCAACTTATATTCTTATGTGTAATGAGACTTCCATAGAAGCGTTACATGTTAAACAAATGAGATACTTCCTAGAGCTATATTTCTATTACTCTTAAGAGGCATACATTCTAACACTGGAGCAGAGCCTGATGGAAAGTAAAGTTAACATTTTCTAAATAGTATAGTGCAAAATACAGTACATTAATCAATCTTGAAATTGATCTGATAAAATTGTAGAATTTTGGGGTGCTGGGGTGGCTCAGTCAGTTAAGTGTCTGCCTTCAGCTCAAGTCGGGGAATTGAGTCCCACATCAGGCTCCTTGCTCAGGCTACTTCTCTCACTTCCTCTGCTTCTTCCCCTGCTTCTCCTCTCTCTCCCACACTCACATCAAATAAATAAATAAAATCTTAAAAAAATTACAGAATCTTTGAGCCCAGCCTTCTGTCTGCAGTGCAAATATGAACATTTCTCTAAACATCTTTGACACTCAGTCTTTCCGTCTCTCCTTGAATATTTTGGTGACTGAGAGTTTAGAAGGGTGGTTCTTGAAATTGGGTGTGAAACAAATGATTTGTAACTCTCTCATGAAGGTTCTGCGTCATTAGGTCTGAAGTCCAAGAATTGTTTCTAACAAGCTCTGCAGGTGATTTGACTTCAGGGCAACGTTGGAAAATCTCTTCATTTGGGAAGTCACTCATATGTGGAACCTCGCTCTGCATCCTTTCGGTCTCTCCATAAATCTAGTTCTGCCCTCTGGAACACTCCACTGCTCTACACAGTTACTTTTCAGATATTTTATTTGCTCTTTCCATGAAGCATTTTTATTTTATTTATTTATTTATTTATTAAGATTTTATTTATTTGACAGAGATCACAAGTAGGCAGAGAGGCAGGCAGAGAGAGAGAGGAAGGGAAGCAGGCTCCCCGCTGAGCAGAGGAGCCCGACACAGGGCTCGATCCCAGGACCCTAAGATCATGACCCGAGCCGAAGGCAGAGGCCCTAATCCACCAAGCCACCCAGGCGCCCCTGAAGCATTTTTTTTTTTTAAATGAGTATCCAGTACCAGGTACTTTTCTACTGGGATATATTGGTGAACTTGTACTTGGGTGGCTTACATTCTAGCAGGGATAGACAGACAGTGTCAATGAACCTGATAAATAACTATAGTGTATTTAGATGGTGACAAGAGCCATTGAGTAAAGAGAAAGCTGAGCAAGGGAAGAAGGAATTGGGAGGTCTGGAGTGAGGGGCAAATTGCAGTTTTAAATAGTAGGTAAGGGCAGGCATCATGGAGCGGGCGCATTTGGGCAAAGACCTCAAGAGAGGAGACAATATATTTGGAGGTAGAGTATTTAAAAAAAAAAAAAAAAGGGAAAAGGTAGCGGTAGCTTTCCTGGTTTGTTCAGTAAACAGCAAAGAGGACTGTGTGACAGGACCAGAGTAAGCAAGGGCAAGAATAATAGGAAAGGAGGTCCAAGGATTAACAGACCATCTGGGGGACTTTGACTTAATGTAGCTTCCCCTTCTTTAAGTCATTCAGTTGTTCTTCACATAATACGGTTTCCAACCACTACCATTGAATGTTCACATCCAGTATAAATTCAGCAGAGTAATAGGCATTAAGTATATTACTCCTCAAAAGAATGAGTCTGGATGTCATCATTGTTATCACACTTTGAGACGTTAATGAATGATATTTCTAAATATCAAGTAATGTGCCTGGGCTTTCCCTAAGTTCTAGAAGATTCTTTCTCAACTCAAGTCAGAATCAACTTGTTTGCAGAATTAAACCTAAATAAGAGTCAATATCTAAAGCACTCCAAAGAAAACATTTCAATACGAAATTAAGTTATGGATTAGCAAGTATAACATTTGTGGTTGAATTCAGGAGTGAATTAAAATCACACTAATAAAAACTGCTGTGGGAGTGTAAGATTTGCACCTGTTTTCATTTTTGCCATGTACTGTTCATTGGTATGTCACAGGTTTACTCTGTTGATAGGAGGCAACCCTTATGGCAGGAAATGACCTTGATTTTAGCATGTTGCCCCTCACTCAGGCAGTGTCTCATCAAATCTGTACACCTTCATTGTACTTGCAACCATCACAATTGGATTAATCAATATGGTTAAGAGTAACCTAGTCTGAGATAAAAAGTGAGTGCAGAAGACAGTGAAGAACAAATTACTTTCTCACCTCTGAAGGTGTGCCTCCTCTTTGAGTTTCAGTCAGGAAAGCTAATGAATTAATGGATGGGAAGCCTTCATCCTGCTGTCCACATCACTGTTTTCTTTCACCTCCAATAAGAGCTGTCCTTCTTAATCCTCTTGT